>NC_089598.1:87613157-87954041 GCF_019320115.1 Miscanthus floridulus
AAAACTAAGGATCGCCAGCCACCCGCCTCCCGCGTTCTCCAGCTCGTCTGCCGGCGTGCGGGTACGTGGCGCGGTGGCACACGCAGACATCATTTTTCATTTTAGTAGAGGTTTTAGTCGTTGTCAGTTCGAGATACTAGCTCTTTTGGCGTGGCTTCTGAAACTTTCCCTTGAAACAGTGACAGAATCGATTCAGAGCGCAGAACAGCCCGCCACCGTGTCAGTGTGTAACCTATACAGCTCCTCTACGCTTATGTCCGGGCAGAATAGTGGTTATTTGGCCGGTTTTCGTGATTTCCATGAGACAGCGACGCGTGAGAGCACTTGCACAAATTGCACGCTTTAATCGACCGGATTACCGCGCCGATGCGCTTGATCTCCAAGTGGACGAGGGGGCGGCGAGACAACGACGCCATTGGCGGTCGGCAAAGCTGCCCGCGCGAGGCGAGTCCCGCACGGTGCACGCCGGCGGACGTGTCGCCGCCAGATAAGCCTCCCGGCGACGCACGTGGACGCGGCCCGCGCCGTCCCGCCGGCCACGCGGACGACGCGTGCGCGCGGGGGCGGCCGCGGCCGCGGCTGCCGACAGTTGGGCGCTGCCGACGCGTGGACGGTTCCTCGAGGGGGTCCTGCGGGCGGAGCGGACGGTGGAGATGTTCGGAGGAGGGGCTCGGTGATGGGGACGCCCGGGAATAGGAATGAGGGCGGGGACATCTCGTGACGCGGTGACGGAATCTTTCGTCGCTTTCGGAGATCACAGGTGGCTCGCGGGGCCGCCGAAACACCGAATCGGATGAGCAAGTGACAATGGGACCCGCATGTTCGTGCAATACCCTCACCACCTTCCACCTAATGCTTAGTTGCGATATGCAGTGCTCCTGCAAAATTAAAAAAAAACTAGTTGCATCGTGTTATTGGTAAATATGAACCTAGAGTAGCTTTAAGGTTTTGTTAGACTAAATAAGATCTTGATCCACAGCTCGTCCACTTTCTTGATAAATGACTTGGTGCATTATTTTCTTTCTTCCTTGCCGCTGAGTCCGAGACATATCAAAAAGATCTATAACTAAAAAGTGATTGGGATCATCCTGTGGTTACCGGATGACTAGAATAAGTGAATGTAAACGAAAAGATACAAGACTAAGAGAATGAATGTTTTATTCCTTTGATCTATTGTTTTCAAGATTATACATGATTGCAGAGGGTGCCAGCAAGGACGAAGGGGAATGCATTTTTAAGGTTAGGCAGAGAAGTGCTTGATCAGGTTTAGTATAGATAGAAGTACTATCAAGGGAAGCTTTCTTGTGAGCTAAACGGTTATCTAGTTCCACTAGGTGAGATCTAACTCGCGTTGCATTTAGATAAGTGGTGTGGAAAGGAAGCAAGAGCAAAACCTTTGAAAATGCTAACTCGACGCTAAAGGTGTTGGTGGTCTTGCAAGACACCATTGGGAGTTAGCCATGTGAAATGTAGTATTGAAACAGAGCTCGCTGGAGGTTTTCAGTTGCCACCAGATAAGTCTTGTACGCGTCGCGCAGAATCCTGGGGCTGCTATCTACTCTTGTACGGCTCCCTCAGACGATCAGGAGGTGATGACGAAGACCACGGCGAGACCACGTCACGCAGGACGGCTGGCGAAACACCGCCGTGCCCACACTACCGCCTTGACGGGCATTATGACACCATGTCACGCCATGCCGTGCCATGAGCACAAGACCATGATGACAGTCATGCCAAGGTGTACACCACAAGACGGTGTTGCTTGCAAGCCAAGTTAGCTAGGCTGTCTCCCTCAGGCTCACGCCCCTTCGGTCGGGAAAACCTCCTTCTTTGTAACCTGGCCCCGGACTCTATATAAGGGCAGATAGAGCACCCTTCCAGGCATCTCTTCATCATCTTCACAACCTCCAGACTCCTGAGGCTTCCCTAAAGGCAGTTCATCTTCTAGCTCTAGCTCTCCTACCTCTTCCACCATTCTTATACCCCCCATTGTAAGAACTTCAAAACATTCAAGCGAGAAACACGCACTCGATCATCTCTGAGACTGGACGTAGGGCTCCGATCTGAACCAGTATAAATCATCGTGTCTTTTAGATGCTACCACCATCTTCCTAGAGCAGCGTCGCAACCGTATAAATTCACTAATTCAGTTTACAAAACACCGACAGTTGGCGCGCCAGGCAGGGGACAGTCGCGCACTCTCGTTTGTTGAGAAGGAAGCGATGGCTCCCCGCATCGTCGATGGATTCGCTCATGGAATGGCCCACGACGGCCACATCCATCAAGAAAACCATGAGTTCACCGGCGTCGAAGGGCCAACGCCCACATCCACCTTCAGACATGGCCTGGACCTCCATCTAGGAGCTCTGGACCCCGTGGCCTATGGCAGACACACTCTCAGAACTTCCCTCAGCGGAAGCATCCCAGAGTTCGTCTACATTGGGGGGTCAGTACCCTCTCTCATCACCGGCCATGGCTAGGTCTTCTGCCTAGGAAACCAGAGGCTAATGGCTAATGGCTCATGGCGAGCTCACCTGTGGAATGGCCCCCGGCGGCCACATCCTTTCAGGAAATCAGGAGATCGTCCGCACCGACAGGTTAACACCTGTCACCAGCCTCTACCCCATCCAGGCCCACCATGTGGGAGGCCTAGATCTAATGGCAGGGTCACACCCCAAGAAGCACCTCCGCCACCAGCGAAACACAGCAAGTTAGGGCGCACGTGAGCAACGAAATCACCCTCCACCACACGACAACATTGTTAGCAATCAGGTGGCCACCCATGCGCCATGCCTTGCAAGGCCAAGCCCGGAACTAGGGTCCAATCCCACATGATGGATCAATCATCTGTCACAGCATCGTGAACTATCAGCTTTCACATGGAGGCACGTTCATCCGAGGAAGCGCGGCCCCTGAGCGCACAACGCGCCACGTCGAGCGGACTAAACTATGTCGCCCTCAGAACCTGCTTCCGCAACGATAGGGACATGACGACTATGATGTCGTCGCGCCACGAAGGCTCATGCACCAACATGAACAAGCCCTCCTAGCCGTGGACTTCAATAGGCCAGATACGAAGAAGCCATCCCCAGGGGCTCACGAGCCCGCTGAGGATGATGAGCCGGCAAGGATCGACCCAAGGCCACCCGAGAGGTTGACCAGCGCCGACTACGACTGTTGCAACCGATAAAGAAGCGCCCTCACCAACTCGTGACCTAGGGATCGCAGCAACTCTGCCACAAATAGGCGCTCGGGGGCTCACCGCGACCCGAGCAACGACAGCCAAGTTCATAATAGCTTTCGGTACATCGGTCAGTCATGTCAACTTTGACCTTAGCCTCTCTACCTAAGCACATCCACATACACATGTAAGCTCTCCCATAGTCGTAGAAACCCAGAGTTTGCTTGTAGAGTTGACCAAAGAGCACGATACCCACACAATTCATCCAAGTGTTGCTTGACTCCCGAGTGACTCGATCTGACTTGCGCCAGCAGCTAGACACGACTCCCTCACGGAGGCTACATACATAGACATGCCCAAAAATATCCCAAGGTGTAGCACAGCTTGTCATCATCCCAGCGACCCATTTCGAGTTTTTCCCAATTGTATCTCGCGCCGCGATGAATCAGTGACCCGCTCTTCAACTTCTCATTCGCACTAAAGGTCGCTCCGGCCAAGCCACGTGGACCAGCTACATGGCAAGGCGAAGCACCTGCGCATGAGTTTGGAAAGGAACGAGGTGCTGTCTCACTCAAGGCAAAGAGAACAAAAGGAGGCAGAACACTCATCCCTTACTCGCTTTTCTTCTCGCATCACATTGGATCTGCAACCTTTTCCCGATGTCTTGCCACGCGGTCGGGTTGCGCACCTTTTAGCCCCATGGGCCAGCCTCTAGGCTAAAACACGCACCTACACGCACAAGACTAAGGGCAACGACATACATTCTTAGCTCGAACTAGAAGAAAATGGGAAAATAGCAAAGTGACAAACGAATGCGCCAATCACACATCATATAAACAAAGCATGAACATGTTCATCACAACAAGGTCACCCATACAACATAAAACATTTACACTAGAATCTCCTATACACTGAAAGTCTAGAACTGAAGACGAATAGTGGTAGCCGGCACCTTGCTCGCAAGGACCTCTGCACAACGAGTAGTGGAATTGCCAATAGCAAGGACCTCTGCGTCGGACTTCCTTGATGAGTACCCTTGCCCCACAACATCTTAATCCATGCCATCCTAGGCTGACCAAGCAACGCCAAGTTCATGGCCTTCCCCAACTACACCTACCTCAAGCTCAAGATGCTCGGTCCTCATGGGATCCTCACCATAGGAGGTGACCTTCAACCCACCTCTGCGAATGGGAGAACTATGACATCGTGATAGCTGCATGCCAACCCTGGAACCTCGACTCACTTGGGCGCAACAACTGGCACCGTGCAAGAGTTAGGATCTAAGAGCCAACCCCTAGGGGCTAGGCCCGAACATGACTTCCCTACACGGTAGGGGAGCACGCCGAGGTCGTTCTTAGCAACCTCAGCCGCGGCATGCAACAAGACCCGCAATGACTCGGCATGAGGATGACGCGATCGATGGGCTTCGAAGGGCTCGCAACACAGCACATTCCTCGATTCGATGAGTCATGCGTGCTAGGCCTCGCCACGCCAAATGCCGTGAGTATCAAGGGCCATAATTAGCAATGCAAACGCCCAGCATTTGCATCAAAGTCACCTCAAGATGCGAGTCTCCCCAGATAAATCTTTGTACATAACTATGGGGGTATGACCCCCGATACCCATAGGGTTGTACATAGGCCGAGCCGCCAGGGGAGGCTCAGCTCACAAAGACTACGCATGGGTCGCGCTACAAGTGGAGGCCTAGCTTACATGACGACGCCACGTGAAGCACGACACAGGTCGGCGTGCCTCATAAGACTGCGTGAAGATCCTTGGTGATCTAGGAAACCTGCTCGGATATGCTAGATCCTGTAATATCTGTAACTTCCTATCTGGTAAATCGATCAGGATAGAAACAACCGATCTGTAACCCTACCCCCCGGGCTATATAAGGTGGGTAGGGACCCCTCTTGTTTGCATCTGATCATACACAAGTACAACCCACCGAAAGACACAGAATGTAGGGTATTATGCCAAGCCGGTGGCCTAAATCTGTCTAATCGTTGTCTCTTGCGTTCTCTGTCACCGTCCGATTCCCTCATGCGCACCTCCACCGATTCATCTACTACCGTGGACATACCCCTCGGTAGACTACCGGCTATATTTCATCGACAATAACCATCCATGAATCCTTCCCTGCTTTAGGAGATCGCAGTACGCACCAATGAGTGCATGTCGAAGCGACACTCCGACAACATGTTCGATCCCCAGTGACCCATGTCGATCAGCATGTGTCAGTCAACACGACCCACTTGTGGGGGCTACATCACGGCATATTGCACATCGATGCACATCCATGGGTCATACAAAACTGAACCCCAAGAGCTAGCTCTAGGCAAGGCCACACACCCGCCCATAAAAACGGAAGAAAAGTTGTCATGACCTAAGGAAAAGAGGTCAAGGAAGGGCGTGTTGCCACCGGATTTGTCCTACGACACTTCGGTCATGAAAACGGAGTTGCACTAGGCTAAGCCTCGTGGGTCGATCCCTAGGCAAGATTGCGTGACTACGGCATTCAAACGACTGAATCATCGGCAAGCACCGTAAATCGGTGTCACACAAAAGAAAAGAAGAAAGAGACAATAACTAAGAAGTCCTGGAAATCGAGATCCACCTGGCGGAAGTCCTGGCGGATACGCAGCTACATGGCGGCGAGGGCGACGCTGGCTCCCTGCTGAACTATGGCCACCACCGCATGCTCATGGTCCTCCATTAGGAGAACCTCCCGGAGGCGAGCCTCCCGCGTCTCATGGTGGCAGGTCACCAACTGCTCCTCCAATGCTGGCAACAAGATGACAAGAAGGTTAGAGGTGGCAAACGACAAATAGGATGACAAGATGAAGAGCATCCCACCCACGATGCGGGCCTAGGCATCAGCGGCTGCCGCCTACGCGGCGGCGGTCTCCCTCTTCGAGGCCTTAAGGGCCACCCTAATGGTGTTGAGGCAGTGCTCTAACTAGCCCACCTTGTGGGTGGCATCGAAGTAGCGCTGGCAGTCCTCATCTGTCTCATGGATGAGCCCACGAAACTCACACCAATCATCCAAGGAAGACAACGAGGAGGACAATGAACTCGACCCCTCTGAGGGCGGGGTCACGGCACGAGTGGCATTGGCGCCCCTCTGGGCACGGCGTGGGAGGCAGCCCTGGGAACATGCACGGTCAATATAGGTCAAACCTCAAATGAAAATATCATCTGAATGCTTACCCTTGCTCATGCAGGCAAGCCCGAAGACGCGGTGGTGGCCCGCTAGCCTTCGGCGACTCCTACCATGGCCGCTTGCTGCGGTCCATTCTAGCTGATGAAGAAGGGACTACGAGCGCACAAGAGCAAGAACAAGGAAGTGATGGAGTAGGCGACTCAAAGCAAATGCCTCCCCCGCCATACCACTCTAGCATATTTATAAGCCACTATGGACACTTAAGATGCACGCGCGCGCACTCACATTTACTAACCGCTTAGGGAATCCCGTAGAGCAGGTGAAGCGATCGTAGGGAAGGCAGAGCGACGGTTGCCCATGCAGCAGCATGAACCAAGTAAGCCTTGCGCATTTCTACTCTTTCCATATCATTTTGATTTATGCACTCGCATTTCGTGGCACATGACTGCTCGCGAGTGGGCGCCATTATGCCACGACATGACCGGGGAGGCCAACTGCCCCCCAAGATCATGCGTAGAATGACCCACCGCAACCATGACCCCACGTCGTGCTTAGGACACTCACTCTTGGGCCAGCCCTTAGAAGGGCTCAAGGCCACAAATGGATAGGAGTAGGGTGAGATGGGCCCCTATGGCTCTAAACGGTGGTGCAGAGCCACGTGACCATCTGTCTCTGTGTTCGTGTAATCCTCTTCGAAGTCGCCCGGGTTGACGCCCTTTGGAGGGAGGCATCTTGCCCTCTAACCGCTGTGAAGGCAGTCGGGGACCGACAGGTTTGATGGCCAACAATTTATTTGATGTCTCTCGATGAGGCATAGCCGAACTCCATGTCGATTGGGGAGGATATCGGGTCCCACTCGAATTACCCATCGACCCCAACGAGGCGCACCGCTCCGACCATGTGGTTAAGGTGGACATGCCTCTCCCTGCGTTGGGTGAAAACCAACCTGCCTACAACAAGGCAACACGACCTCTCGAGGTCAGCAAGGATGCCAAGGAAAAAATAGAGTCGGGTCCCCATGACCCCGAAAGAAATCAGGGCCAAGCCTTGACCAACTCCTCCCTGCGTCCCAGGTCTAAGACCTAAGGCTAGCTTCGGGGAATCACAAACCATCAAAGGTTGGTGACCTCTCCGGGAGAGTTCCACGAAGCAGATGGCCGGGGTGACGCAGCAGTATCTTCCTTGTCATTGCAAGTTCGTGAACTAACATTTTTCCTAAAAGATCATAGACAGGAAGGGTCCCAGTAGGACGAGACAAAGGACGAGGGACAAAGGAGCAACATGCAAAACGCACGTAAGACATGCACCCCTTTTTCCATTTCCTTAAATTCCTCTGCAGAATGTCATGCTTCATGAGCAAACAAGCACCGTTAAGTCACGACGCGACTAGGGAGGCGGCAAGCCCCCAAGTTTGCGCATAGGGTGACCTACCACGCTTGTGACCCCACGGCGCACTTAGGATATTCTTTCCTAGGCCAGCCCTTAGACGGGCTCGAGGTAGCAAAAGGGATAGGGGCAGGATGAGGTGGGCCTCTGTGGCTCTAATTGGTGGTGTAGAGCCTCGTGACCATCTCTTCCTATGTTTGAGTCATCCGCTTCAAAGTCACCCAGGTTGACCTCCTTTGGAGGGAGGCATCTTGCCCTCTCACCGCTATGGAGACGATCGGGGACCAATGGGTTTGATGACCGATGATTTATAGGACGTGTCTCGACGAGGCACAGTTGAACTCCACGTTGATTAGGAAGGATATCGGGTCCCACTTGAATTACCCATTGTCCCTGATGAGGCACACTACTCCGCCCGTGTGGTTGTGGTGGACATGCCTCTCCCTGCTTGGGGCAAAACCAAACCTGCCTATAGCAGGCCATCATGACCTCGTGAGGTTGCTAAGGACCCTGAGAAAGCAGACCTAAGTCCATGCAACAAGCTCCCCTTGGGGTCCCAAGTCCATGACCTAAAACTTATGACCCGGCAGAGGTCAACAATCTCTCCTGGGAAGGTCGTCCAGACACATGGAGTTGTGATGACACCTTCCTCATGAAGCATCATCAAACCACGTGTAGAAATAACCAGCCATGATCCGGGCGTGCACGTTCTGGGCCCGCTCGAGCCTGAGTGACAACTTTTGGTCAGAGGGGAACACCCCACGATTGCATTGCTACCTAAGAACGAGGCCACAACCCGTTGATAGATGGGGAGACTTTGGCCTTACAAAGTCAGAGCACAAACAAAGGAAGGGCTTTCGAGCTGAGGGTGACTTTTCCATCCCCCGCGATGGGAAGTCAACGGCCCGCACAAAAGTCCTGACTTTGGGAATAAAGCCCTATAGCCAGACCTATAGACCCAGGGGCTCGGCATGACCTCTAGGAAGGGATACAATGTTCAAAACTGAGATCCCATGGATACGGGAAACACACGCGCAGTCAACCCGAGGAAACGAGAAAGGAAAAGGCCCAACACTACCTCGAGGATGACGCCATAGGGGGTTCAAACTGCAACCATGGTTGGACAAGGTGGAAAAGAACACCTTGAAGATTGCCTCATAGCATCACAATCCCCAAAGTAGAAGCACGCAGAGGGGAGAGAAGGGTTGAATGGCCTCCGGCACGAAAACATCTCACCGTGTCATCATGATGCCGCGACAAGGCGTAGTGACGACCGACACCTAGGACCCATCACATGGCATTCAACGGGAGATAGACGTTCTCCTAGAAGAACCGACTCGCTCCCTACACATGCTGATGAGCCAGGGGAGAGGCCCAAACCTTCCCTCAACCAACGGCCACCATGGGTGCCCGAGCCACTCAAGCACTGGTAGAACCACGACCGCATGGTCATGGGGCCAACCTCCACAACATCTCGTTCCCCCCTGTTTGCAAACTTCCTTCTAGCACCAGCTGTTGGAAGGAGCACCACCGGCTTCTGCCCACCACAAATGACCCCTAGCGGGTCGCATGCTTAGAACCTCATGGTTCTCTCTGGAATTCTCTCCCCTCGCAAACTCAGCCTCCCAAAGAGGCTAAAAGCAATACATAGACATGGTTGGAGGTAGGTCAAACCGTAGGAAGGTCCCTGTTTATAGGACCAAGGGCGGACTGAGCAGTCTAAGACCCTCGTGCCATGTGGTGCACCATAGGAGGCCACAACTAATGTTAGATGCCCACGTGAGGTCAGGGAAATTAAGATCCTCCTAAAGGTGGAGCCGGTACAGCATCGAAGAGAGCGCTCGGCCCTGCCTCAGTCACGAACCCTGATACACAGCACACTAACACGGCAGGGCTCAGCAGTCACATACCGCATCATTAGGGCATCCTAACGGGTGGGACATAACAGCCACCTACCGCATTGAACACACTAACCTATAGGGGGTCGAGCGATGAAGCTCAGATAAGCCATGCTACGAACCCACACTCAGCACACGCACATCTCAGCGCTTTCACGATCACTTCATGATCGCAAAAACGCTTAGGGGCTACTGTCGGGGTTATGATACCCCAAGTATCTCAAGGCACCGATTAAATAGCCGCTCGGGTGGCCTATGGTACACCAGCCAGTATAAGCCCAAATGATTGAGACCCAGCTAAGCTAAGTGGATCGGGTGGAACGCTAAGGCTGGGGGTCGCCATGACCCATCCATCTGCCTTAGCCGCACGCTGCACGAGGACTCACGACCGACCACCGTCCTGGTCCTTGGTAGGAACGGGGAGAGATCGAGTCTAGCCAAGCGTGCCTGCTATGATAGGAGCAGGCACACCACACTGACCCCGCCCACAAGGACCGAGGTGACAGCGGTCACTGTGGTCCGGTCAGATGTCATCCCTGCGCCACGTAGTAGAGAAAAGACAACATCGCCAAGCGATGATGGTAGGTATGGAGAACCACCGTCCAAATACGGCCTGACAAGATGTATGTACAATCCCACCCACTATGGGATGGGATCCACGATGATGGCCTTGACATAGAGGCCATCCAAACCAACCTGGTCACGACCTCAGAGCTCGGGATTGTGGCCACCAACTCCACAAGCAGCAAGACGATCAACGATCTGGGGGCTGCTACCTACTCTTGTATGGTGCCCCCAGATGATCAGGAGGCGATGACGAAGACCACGCCGAGACCATGTCACATAGGACGGCTGGCGAAACACCGCCGTGCCCATAGTACCACCATGACGGGCACTATAGCACCATGTCATGCCATGCCACGATGTGAGCACAAGACCATGACAACAGCCACGCCAAGGTGTACACCACAAGACAACGTTGCTTGCAAGCCAAGTTAGCTAGGCCTCCTCCCTCAGGCTCATGACCCTTCGGTTGGGAGAACCTCCTTCTTTGTAACCTGACCCTAGACTCTATATAAGGGCAACCAGGGCACCCTTCCAGGCATCTCTTCATCATCTTCACAACCTCCAGACTCCTAAGGCTTTCCTTTAGGCAGTTCATCTTCTAGCTCTAGCTCTAGCTCTTCTACCTCTTCCACCATTCTTGTACCCCCATTGTAAGAACTTCAGAGTATTCAAGCGAGGGACACGTACTCGATCACTCTGAGACTAGACGTAGGGCTCTGGCCTGACCAGTATAAATCCTCGTGTCTTTTAGATGCTACCATCGTCTTCCTAGAGCAGCATGGCAATCGTATAAATTCACTAGTCCGGTTTACAAAACACCGATAGGCTGTGTCTGTGCTGTGGTGGTCACTGAAGTTCCTGGTGGTGGGACACCGAACATTTTTAGTACCGGCTAGAGCTCTCGGCGTTGGTGACTAGAGAGATTTTGGGGCCACCAGAAATCTCGAGTGGTGGCCCAAGGAAGCGCACAAGAAGAAGTGGCCCAGTGGGCCATCTAACCAGAGGTGTAGAGCATTCACGGATTTCTTTGTTGTGCACCGGAGTAACGATGATCCAATGGTCAAGTCACTATTTGAATTCGACCAGTGGGCACCAGACATTTCCGGTGCCGTCACATAAACTGCAATCAGGTCACAACTACTAGTTTGGCTTGTAGGGGTTATAAATAGGGGTGTGGTCGGTTGACAGTTGCTTATTGGTGCCCAAAGGTGTATCCCCCATCTATTAAAGTCAAAGAGAAGCCCTCCACTCACTTGTTCTTAGTTGATTGTGAATCGAAGTGAGATTGAAGTGATCTAGTGCATTTGCTGGAGAGAGAGATAGCACCTAGTCACACTAGGGGCTAGTTAGGAAGCTTGAGGGCTTGTTACTTTTGGAGGTTGCCACCTCCTAGATGGCTTGGTGGCTTGTGTACTTCATCATAGCATGCACGGAGATTTTAGGCATGTTGTTCTTGTCTCGTAGGAGATCGTGAAGAGCAACTACTAGTAGAGTGAGGTGCGAAGAGCGCCAAGTGGTTTGGCCGAATCAAGTGCTAGAACTCACATTGAGACTTGAGAGCACACATCAAGGGGTGAGAACAATATTGTGGGATTGCCACTAGCAAGAGGATCAACGACAACCTTGGGATTGCCTCAACGGGGATTAAGTGATTGGCAAACCACTGAACCTCTGGATAAAAACCATTGTGCAAACTTATCTATCCCGCTCAATTTGCATCCCCTACACTAGCTTTTATTTAGTTGTTCTTATACTTGTGCTAGTGTGTTTGCTCTTGTTAGCTTGTTTAGCTATAAGTAGTTGTAGTTCCCTAGTTGTGCTTTTGTAGTGTAGCTAGATGAGTAGTGCTAGTGTAGCTTGGCTTTGTGCTTGTTGCTCACTAGCGTAGTATGTGTAGGATCCTCCGGTTGCTTGCTTGACTAGTGTCATTGGTTTGTGTGACCTTACCAACTAGAATTATGTAGGAGAGCTCCCACTAGCTCGGCACCTTAGTACTTGTTTAAGGTCTTTTGTAAGGTACTAGTGATATAGATAGAGGGATGTTGTCGAGGCTAAACGATTATTTTTCTTTCTGATGCTTTTATCGACTAGCCGTTGCGATTAAAATTTTAAAATGACTATTCACACCCCTCTAGTCAGCCATCTCGACCTTTAAGCAGCCCGCAGTAGTGCGTTTTGCATATGCTACTAACTTCAGACATGAGTCCGACAGTTGGGTGCTGCACAAATTCAACGAATGAACGCTCATCTAAGTGGGACGACCCAAGCATAGGTAGACCAATAAGAACATCCTCAAACGTGATTCAAATAAGGAATAACGGCATGGGTTTGTAAATGATTAAGGAAGAATAAATCGGGGACCTTCTAGTATTTTAGGGTTTTCGATTTTTCATTCCTAAACCACAAAATAACGTCTTTTTAGGCACCAAATGGAAGCTCTTGAATCTTAATTTGAATAATCTCAACTTAAAAGCATTTCGAATCTCATTTTGGAAAACTCATGAACTTGAATTAGAAATTTGAATATCAAATCTCAATTGAAAGCTTGTAAACTTAATTTGAAGTCTAATATGTATGCTTAGAACCCAACCTCTCTAGTAGTTCAAAATATAAGGTGTGAAATGCGTGGTCTAACTCAAAAAGGTCACTAAAGTTATACTTTACCTCATAATTTCTCTTACACTATAATGTTTATAGCAACACAATCGTAACCATAAGAATTTGTTTTCAAAAGAAAGATAACGATGTTTATCTCTAGGTGTAGTTTATCATCTGAAGTAGTTTTAAAGTTCACTAGGATGAATTGAAAGGTGTATTGTCTGTCTTATTTTGTATTGTGCAGATTTTATCAACGCAGCCAAATTAACAAAATTAGAACATTTGTGCGATTTACCTCTTTAATCCATTGTCAACAAGTGTAGTTTTTTATTTGGTTCATTTGGTTGTGCAAAAATGACATGATCTTTGACAACAAAATATTACATTCTTAATTGCAGGTTATTTTTAGGAGCATTTACTGAACACACTTCTAGACCATCCTTTAAAAATAGTGCGATAGGCCAGCCTTGATATGGCATATAGGGGCTGTTTGGTTGTAGCCTTGCAAGCAGCTCAGCAGCCAGACAACAATCCTGTCCACATGCATAGAAAAATGAACGCCTGGGATGAGTTGCTTGGACCAGGCAGCTTCTCAGACCATGAACCAAACAGCCCCATATAGTATATAACAATAGAGATTTTCGTTAGGGATGGGTAGTTAACTTCTAATAGAATTTAGGTGTTTATTTGTATAAAAAAAGAGACTTGGTGTTTATTTGCACAAAAAAAATGTTTTTGGTGTTGTTCTTTGAGAGCAAGTTGTTTTTATCCGATCTAATTTTAAAATAATGGACAGTTGCCTATATAACTTATATAGAGGCCAAAATAATATTTCTTTTTTTTAGAAAAAAAAACAACATGGCACGAATGAGTAGCTCAGCTGGTCTTGTTCACCCGGTTTCATGTCTTGGATTTGATATGGATGGCATTTTAATTTTGAGTCTTCAACTCGAGATCTGAGTCTCTGTAATGTGAAAGAATCACAACTGTTGTCCTTTTGTTTTCCAGAGAATATCAGTGATGCTGCATTTGCTGCTGGTCACCATGTCGCCCACTGAGGCCACAAAATATTTTTGCCAAGGGAATTTTAGGCCAAGAATCGATGCCAAACTATGTGTTTGGTTACTTTATTGTTGGGCCATACTATTATGTCACAGGGTACAAAAGTCCACATCACTGTGTTGGGCTAGATTCGAGCCTTCGAAATCCACCCAGAGCAAAGATGTTCGGCCCTTGAAACCGCCTCCGCCTTTGCCGTCTCCCCCTTGGCCAGAAATGGCGAGATATGACAATATGACGCATTCGCTGATGCCATACGATCGGCGGCACGTCGTCCTTGCCACAGAACGCACTCCATGCCGACCGTTGAAAGCGCAAGTGCGCAACTACGTAGAGAGAGCGCGCGCATATCTGCTCACCGTGCCTTTCCCGACGCATTTTATGCTTAGCGTCTCGCTGCAGGTCATGTCATCCCAAGCTTTTTGCCCTTTTTCCATTGCAGATATCTTTTTTCCCCGTCACTTTGTTTGTTTTTCCGTTGGAGATATCTCTCTCTTTCTCATGTGCCGCGGAAGCTGGGGTCGATCACCGATCAGATGAGAAGCAGAGCATGCACCGATCGATCCAGGCGCTGGAAGAGACGCCGAAAAGGTGCGGCCTTTTCTGAACTGCATCTTCACGAGAGATCCTTGAGCACCTTAACTCTCTCCCTCCTCCGGCCTTTCCCCGCCCGCGGTCTGGAGCCAACAACACCAGCGCTTTCTCAAGGGTGCCAGAGACAGAGAGGAGAAGAGAGGAGGACTCGAGGAGGAAGAAGAAGAGCTTGCTAGCGTCCCCTTCTTCCCGCTGCGCGTGCGAGCCTTTATTCGTTTTCGCGCCATTTGCATCCTCCAAGAAGCTAGCTAGCAGCGGGCAGCAGCTGGGTCCGTGCCACGCGCGCATGCATGCTTTGTGGATAGGGTAGTCGGCAGCACGCAGGATTATTGCGTAGGCATCAGTCTGGGCGTTCCTTGCATCGGCGTGGGAGTTTGGGATCTTGTTTAGCTTGATGCGTGGTGAAGATACTTTGCTTTAATTTGGTGTGACCTGTAATTAAGTAAGCATCGTGACTGTGGTGGTGGTGGTGGCGGCGCGGCGAGCAATGCCCGTGGCGGTGGCGCGGGCGTCGTCCGGCTTGTCGCACCGTCGTCGATCGTGTTGGTAGCAGCAGAGCAGCGGTACCGTCGCCGGCCGGCATGCCGTGTGCGACGTCGTGCTGCGAGTCTTGATACAGCTGGCGCCCCACATGCTCTCGTGCTTCCGGCTGCCGCGGCCGTTCGGCGGCGGCGGCGGCGGGGACGCGGACCAGCAGCAGCCCGCGGCGGTGTCTCCCCGTCGGGGCCCGTCGCTGCCGTTCGCGGCGAGCCTGTTCGCGGCGTCCCCGTCGACGTCCGGGCGCGGTAAGAGCCCGTGGCCGCCGCCGGAGGCGGACGACATGGAGAAGAAGCGGTGGGACAGCATGGAGTCGTGGTCCATGCTGCTGGACACGGTGATGGGCCCCGGCGGCGAGGACAGCCGCAGCGGGCGGCGAGAGGAGTGGATGGCCGACCTGTCGCAGCTCTTCATCGGCAACAAGTTCGCGTCGGGCGCCAACAGCCGCATCTACCGCGGCATCTACAAGCAGCGCGCCGTGGCCGTGAAGATGGTGCGCATTCCGGAGCGCGACGAGGCCCGCCGCGCCGAGCTCGAGGAGCAGTTCAACTCCGAGGTCGCCTTCCTCTCCCGCCTCTACCACCCAAACATCGTGCAGTTCATCGCGGCGTGCAAGAAGCCGCCGGTTTACTGCATCATTACGGAGTACATGTCCCAGGGCACGCTGCGGATGTACCTGAACAAGAAGGACCCGTACTCGCTGTCGCCGGAGACGATCCTGAAGCTGGCGCTGGACATCTCGCGGGGCATGGAGTACCTGCACGCGCAGGGCGTGATCCACCGGGACCTCAAGTCCCAGAACCTGCTGCTCAACGACGAGATGCGCGTCAAGGTGGCCGACTTCGGCACCTCCTGCCTGGAGACCAAGTGCCAGGCCACCAAGGGCAACAAGGGCACCTACCGCTGGATGGCGCCGGAGATGACTAAGGAGAAGCCCTACACCCGCAAGGTGGACGTGTACAGCTTCGGCATCGTGCTCTGGGAGCTCACCACCTGCCTGCTCCCGTTCCAGGGCATGACGCCCGTGCAGGCCGCGTACGCTGCCTCAGAGAAGGTTAGGTTGGGTTGCTTCCGTTTCAGTTGATGATCTGTGAAAGAACTGAATCTCTTTGTCTTTTGTGATTGGTTGATTGCTGATTCCTGACTGGGTGTGTTGATCGATCATCAGAACCTGCGCCCGCCGCTGTCAAACTCGTGCCCGCCGGTGCTCAACAACCTGATCAAGAAGTGCTGGTCGGCGAACCCGGCGCGGCGGCCGGAGTTCAGCTACATTGTGTCGGTGCTGGAGAAGTACGACCACTGCGTGAAGGAGGGGATGCCGGTGACGGCGCACCAGGAGCTCAGGCTCTGGCGCTCCTTCGCCAAGATCTTCAGGACGGGCTGCATTACCAACAACTTGTCCATACCGGTGCATGCGTGATCCATCTTCAAGATCTCCTGTAGCTGAATTGCTGCTGCTGTTTGTCTCTGTTCTGCTTAATCAATCATAAAACCACAAGAGCCTAGGAAATACTACTAAGTATATACTAGTATATCGATCTATCTGTCACAAACAAAAGGCATAAAAGACGTCCGGCCGGAACCAAATGTAACTCTGGATCAAATGTGTAAATTTTATCTCTCTGATCTGACGATCATTTAAGCATCAAAAGAATCGACGCATCCGAAACAGACAGAGCAACCATGCTACATACAGTACATCGAGTCGTTCTCGACAATGGGAGGAATGCTATGCTATACACGGCGATTAATTAGTAGCAACATTTCTAGGCATCACAGGAGCTCCTGGTAGCACAGGTCCAGCGTCTTCTTGGCGAAGAACTGGTTCACCTTCTGCGTGGGGTGGAACGAGTCCCAGAAGAAGTACTTGTCGGCGTCGCCGCATGTGTGGGGGCTCTTGTCGTTGCACAGGTAGGACATCTCCACCTTCCCCGTCGCGCAGCACCCCTCCTCCACGTTCTCCAGCCCTGCCATGCCAATCCATCAGGTCAGCTCGCATTATTGCATCGCATGCATTGGAGATCTATCTATCGATGTACACTGCTCACCCAGCGTGGAAGGGTTGGTGATGAGGTCGAGCATGTTCTTGTACACGTCAATGTAGGCGACCTTGAGCCGCGGGCGCGCCGCCATGACCCGGCGGAGCATGTCGAGCACCTTGGCGTTGTAGTCCCGCGCCACCTGGTTATACTCCTCAAAGCACCCGCCGCGGAGCGCGTTGAGCGTGCGCTCCAGCGGCAGGCAGCCGATGGGGCTGAGCCCCGCGAAGGTGACCCGGCGCGCGCCCAGCGTGTGGATCTCGCCCAGGAACCACTCCGCCTGCGCCACCAGGAAGTCCTCGAACGCCCCCACCGTGAACTCCGCGAACCGCCCCGTCACCAGCAGGAAGTAGTTCTCCAGGAAGTCGTTGGTGCCGATGCTCACCACGTACAGTGCGTCGGAGACGATGCGCCGCGCGCTGGCGCGCCCCACGTGCCGCCGGAGACGACGCTTGTACTCCTTGAAGTACTCCACCTCCTTCCACAGCGGGATCACTGACTTCACGGTCGTCGTCGTCGTCGTCGTTCAACCGGCCGTACCCGGGGAAGGAAACCAAACAGGTTTTAATTTATCAGTCAGCAGCATCAACCATGATATATCGGTGCAGTGCAAGTAATTAAGATCAGAATTGAAATTAATTGCAGGAATGAATCGATTCTGGCTGGGATCCTGATCTGTGCAGTGTACATGGCGATCGTCCTCTGTGGTAGATGGCTAGATTCAGAGCTTGAATGCTCCCCACGACGCTCGCTCAGGGAAACAGGACGCGTACATTTTATCCATTCAATTCGCGCGTCAGTTCTTGTGGACTTTGTCAGCTGTTTGTGGCCGTGGAGGGATGTTTCTCCCGAAATTGCTGGGGACCAATAAACAAAATTTCTACTGGTGTACTACTATAGTTACTCTCATAATTCCACAGGAATAAACACCACAACAAATTCCCAAGTGCCCCACCAATAACTTCAGCTTTAGCAAACAATGTGCTAGGCTGCTGCTACCTGTAGCTGAATTTAGTAGAGCAGCGACGAACAGTTCCATAGCCTCTTGAGCACGTGATTAGATGTCAGAACAAACTAATGGAAGGGAGAGATGATTTCATTTCAGGGAAACAATACCATTTACCACCACAGTTTTTGGAAGTAATCATTTCCGTCCTAAAATAAGTACACTTCTATGATATTTTCAAGAGATCAATGTAACTATAAAATTACATATAAGCAAGAAGAAGAAAGACAAGATACTGGTGCTCAAGAACAACCGATTGCTTGAAGCTGCTAGACTGTATCAAGTATTCAAGTTGTTTGGTCGAGTTGTGTTGTTCGGGTTGTTGCATCAGTTGTACATGACAGAGTTTGGTAACTGACACATTATGGCACTCTTACCTTACGTAGTATGAGGAAGATTTGGCATAGGCTGAAAGCCAAGGACGATCTTCAACGATCACCTTCCATATAAGATCATGTTGTTGTAGAGTCGTTTATTATGCTAGTGCTCGTAAAAGGGATTTTCTTTTCCTCGCTGAAAACCGTGGGTTGTTTTTATTCGGTCGAGTTATTAGTTGTATTGTGTTTAGCCAAGTTGTTTTTAGAGCGAATAGTGGAGTTGGGAGAACTAGTTGGTCAATCATGGTACCAAAGTTACGAGGACGGTGGGTGTGCACCCCCATTAGTTATGTGGTTTTTTAGCCCAATTTTCAATAAATAAAACTAGACCAGCACTTAATTTATTTTTATTCTTCTAATAAAAATTGTGGCCCTAAACATTTTTTCATCCTTTTAAAAAATTACATACATACTCATATCTCTATTCAATTTATTTTTCTTTTTCAAAAGACCTCGTATGTTGACATGGTTCCAAAAAAGATCTACGACTTTGTAACAATTTTTTTATCTGATATCCTTTAGAGTCCCAAATATTTATTTTAAGTTCTTTAACATTGAAATTCATTTTTTTAACATTTTTTAACTATCTCGGATGTTGACGTGGTCTACACAAAAGTTGTAGCCCTCGATATGTTCTACACCTTCTAGTTGGCAATCTTTTTGTCATGGCTGTTTAGAGGCCCAAATGTTCATCTTAAATTCTTACTTTTTGAAATTTATTTTCCTCTTAATATTTTCAAACGACCTATGATGTTAATATTGTCCATAAAAAAGTTGTAGATCTCAACATGATCTATAACTTTTTAGTTGATAATTTTTTTATTTGAGATTATTTAGAGGATCCATTTTTTGTTTTATTTCTATAATTACGAAATTCATTGTTTTGAATTTTTTTCAAACAATATCATACGAAGACATGCTCTATACCAAGTTTGTCGTACTCAACAAGATATAGAACTTTCTAGTTGAAATTGTTTCCATTTGAGACCATTTAGGAGTCCAAATATTCAACAAAGATGACATGGCTAAAAAAACGTCACATACGCACCACATCAGCCAAAACCATCCTCGAAACTACCTTGGACTATTTTAGCGGTAACGCTGGGCGTCCGGACGTCGGATGCTACGTGGCTTCACGTCATTCACATATTCACAAATATTTGATACTTCCACACTGCCTTTAAAAAAAATCTCCCACTCCGCAAGCTGCCAGCCGCAAGCCACACGCACGTTCTGCTCTCCTCCTCCATGGCCACACCCTAGCCTCCATCCCCCCCCCCCCCCCCGCCTCCTGCTCCTCCTCACCGTGGCCCTTGCCATCGCCACGACCTTCGTCCTGCTCCGCTCGTCTCTCACCGTCGTGACCGCGGCGTCCGCTACCACGCGGCCGCTCTCCAAGCTCCCCTAAGCCCATGGTTTTGCTCATCTCCTCGGATGGCTTTCGCTGCGGGTACCAGTACAAGGTCCCTCTTCCACACATTCGTCGCCTCGCCGGCGTCCTCCTCATCACCTCCTCTTGCGGCTAGAGACGGCAAGGGCACCGTGGCTGTGCTGTACTTCGTGACCGCCTCGAGGCTTGCCACACATGGTGGTCGCCGTCCACTAGAGTGTCGCGCCAGATATGTTGCAAGCGTATATTTCAAGTGTTTCAGGGGTTTCATATGCATGTTGCAAGTGTCTCATGTTGATGTTGCAAAAGTAGATCGTGATGTTGCATATGTTGCAATGACTATACACGTATGTTGCATGCTTCAGTTCCAAATATTTGATCTCTTTTTTTAGACGTATGTTGCAAATGTATTTATTTGGATATTACATATGTTTCACACATATGTTGCAAGTGTTTTATCTTGATATTGCACATGCTTTTGCAATGGCTTCAAGTGTTTTCAGGTGTTTTTATAAGTGTTTCAGACGCATGTTTCAAGTGTTTCATCTGCCTTCAGACATATGTTGCAAATGTTTCATCTGGTTGTTTCAAAGGTAGATTAGATGTTGCTGCTGGGGACCCATCTGCCACAGCAGACGTCCGGCTGGGGAAGTAAAGGGGGCGCAAGCGATCTCCGTGTGGGGTCAGGAGGCGCAGGCAATGTTTGGACGGGCGTGAGCCCCTATGTGGGCGCGTAAAACGGAGTGCAGGTGCGGGCATCCGAACACGCGCGTCCATCCTAACATCCGGGCGCTAGCACTGCCGCTATTTTAGGGGGTAATTTGTCCAGCTTTGAAAATGAAAAGGGTATGTTGTCTAATATTCGTGTTCTTTTTTAAATTCGACAACAATTTGAGGGCGGCATATCGGACTTTACTTTTTTTTAACAACGGCCACAACTTAATGCTTATTTCACTGATGGAGTACCCGTTGCCCGTCGCCCATGCGCTGGCTTCTTCATTTGTCCGGTTCGGCTTATCTTATAATCCACACTATTCAGCTTATTTTTTTTTAAGCCGGAACCGTGTTTTTCTCTCACAACAATTCAGCCAGAACAGTGTTTTTCAGCCAATTCAGCCAAGTTTCATTAAGCCGAATGAGGCCATGGATCTTGTGTTCATTAACCCCGCCTTCTCTTTTTTCTAAATTTCCGTTGTTTTATTTTTGTTTTGTACCTTCCAAAAGTAGATACTTGAATTCAGGTCAGATCTTCAGGATCAGGAGGTGAGGGTACAAGGCTTGAACAGAACGCAACACAGCGAGGACGGCATGAACAGTGAAGATCGCAATGCTGCAGATTTAGATCGCTACACGTCTGCTAACCAACCGTGCTACACCGGAGTTCACGACGGGTCGCAGCCTGAAAGAAAGTGAAAAGCAATACCGGCAACCATTCGAATTCGACGCACTAAATGCGGAGGTTTTAATGCCTCTGCAGTTGGTTGCCAAGAGGAAGAAACCAAGAAGGCTGTTGCAGACCAAAAAAACAGCAGATGCATCACACATTAGCAAAGCCCCATGGTTAGTAGCAGTCTAGCAGAGGAGAGTGACAAGGACCATTAGTTAGCGATCCGTTCGGCTGGTAGCTTGTTCCAGCTTATTCTCCTCACAGAACACTCCAAAACCATCCGAAATTCACCGTGCTACATACCAGCCGAATGTGATCGTCCGTGCAGTCTAATCAAGGATTCAAGGTTTGAAATGCTCCGTTTCTTGAGAAGAGCAGAGACTGAAAAATTCAAGGATTCAAGGTATGGCCCCCACGGCCTTAAACACCGGCCGTAGCGTCCATCAACCATCCGTCAGGCCGATCGAGCGCCTTCAATTCACGGAGCTCCAGCTGCACTGCAAGACCACTGCAGACATCCTCTGCCATTTCGTCGCCGTCGTCCCGGAACAAGCTGACGAAAGGGAAGCACTGTAACTACTCGGCTGCCGTTTGCAGCCCTGCAGGGGCCATGGAATCTTCTCCCCTGCAACTCTTCCTGCCATCTTGGCCTTGCCACAAAGGTCATGTTTGCTTCTCTTAAAATCCGTACTTTTCAGCTTGTTTTTTTAATCAAAACAGTGTTTTTCTCTCACGACAAATCAGTCGGAACAGTGTTGCGGCTTGTTTTTTCTGCGAAGCGAACAGAGAATTGCTACCTTGAGGTGTGCTGCCAAGCGCATGCACCAGGCACATCTCTGGTCTCCCCTTCAGTCGTGCAGAGCCAGCGGCAGATCAAAGGGGAGGCTGTCGGGGCTACCAGCGCCGGTCCTATGATCTTGAGGGCCCTTTGACGAACTCGTCATTGTAGAGCCCTGCCTGGTTGCCGCCGTCGTGCGCCGTTCTCGGTGGTGTGGCTCGTCGCCTCGTCCGACTCCACATGTGTGCATCGGGCACTCGGGCGTCAAACACGCGAGTCACGATCTACGATTAGAGTGTGGCACTGTGGCGCGGCTCCTCGCCTACTCTCCGTCGTGGCCCCATGGTGAAAACTGGCATTGGGAAAGAAAGCCAAAAGCCAAGGCTGTCGATCTTCTGGCCAGTTCTCTACCTCTCTTCTCAGTAGTTTGTTGATGTCTAATGGACTATAGGGCCAGGGGTTTGTATACCTAGGCTTAGGCCCCTCCTCCGCCTGGGCCTTTGGCCGTCGCACCCCATGCCCTCCCCCTAGGTCCGGCACTGGGGGCTACAGCCCCATAGTAAGCCTAATTTCTTCATCAGACCACGGTTACTTAGCCTCAAATCACAATTAATATCTAGTCATAACCCTAAATCTTTATTATTTAGCCCCTTTGTTCCCGTCGTGCATCCGCCACTGTGCATAGCGGCGCCAGCATCTCTGGTCTCTCGGCCGAGATGGCAAGATTGTTTTTTTTTTCTTGTTGTAATTGCTAGTAGTATAATCTACTAGTTTTAATCATGGCAATTGTGAGTGGCTGTGTGAGCGAGCGGTAGGTGGCGTACCAGGACGCCGGCGGTCTTGTTGTCGAGGCCGGTGCCGGCGGAGGCGAAGCAGACGCCGTGTGCGAAGTCCTGGATGCCGTAGGCGGGGTCGAGGTAGGCCGGGACGAGCGGCGGCAGGCCGAGCGCCTCGGAGATGAAGTCCGGCGGCAGGCGCCCGTTGCAGAACCGCCCCGTGGGGTTGGCCCCGCCGGCCATGTCGCGTCCGTACGGCGGGAAGTCGCTCTTCAGGATGGTCCCGATCGCGTTGTTGTTGCCCGTGTCCACCGTCGAGTCCCCGAACACGATCACCGCCGGCACCTTCGGATGGTTCGGCGACGACGGATCGGAGCGGGCGCAGCAGCAGCAGCAGGACAGGGCGAGCAGGAGCGCCGCCGCAGCATGCTGCAGCGGCACGCTGGCCCGGCGATTGCCGCGCGGGGACGCCATTGCATGCGGCGGAGCAGCGGAGGTGGCCGGGGTGCTCGTGCTTGTACGGTGGCAAGGCAAACCGCGCGCGGCTGTGCTCTGCAGACTGCAGCTGCGCGGCCTGTGGGCGGGCGTTGTTTGGTGACTGGTGGT
Source organism: Miscanthus floridulus (assembly GCF_019320115.1). Classification (NCBI taxonomy): domain Eukaryota; kingdom Viridiplantae; phylum Streptophyta; class Magnoliopsida; order Poales; family Poaceae; genus Miscanthus; species Miscanthus floridulus. Next base: position 87,636,500 of record NC_089598.1, read on the forward strand.
GCTCATTAAATAGCAGAGGCCGCGAGGCGGCGGTGGGTCCTTCCCCGCCGGGCTGACGAGTGACGAGCGCACCGTACAAATAACCAGTGGGGCTTTCAAAGCTACGTCAAGGGACGCATGATCGGACACTTTGTTGGATGGTGAGATCCTGCTTCATTGGGCGCTCCCAAAAGGAAAAGTAATCGCACGACCACACCTCGCGGGCGAACGCGGAGTAGCTGGGGAAATGGTGGAGGCTGGAGGAGAATGTGAGCGCTAGGTTAGGGCTAGTGGGTTAGAGTATTCGTGAGCTCAATGCAAAACATAATTTTTGGCCAAAAGATTTGATTTTGTTTGATTTTACAATCTTACATTACTAATCAGAGGGCCCTAAGCATCTCCATCCTTCCTAGTCCATGATTTTTTTTGGAAGAATGAAAAAAAAAAAAACATCCCCAACAACTTCCAAACTCACATCCTAATCTTTTGGCATTTGACGAACACCCCCCCCCCCCCATAGCGCGTAAAGATCCGCGGACTCTAGATCATGTGTATCGATTCGAGGTCTTTCCCCGCGCGGTCTTCTCCTTCGCGCGCTAGAGTTTGCTGCAATTGTTCTCCTTCGCGCCAAACCTCGCCATCCAGAGGAGACGATCTTCGCTGCCGCCGACCAAGAGACAAGGTAATCCATCGATCTACTGCTCGCACTTTGCCGGATTCTGGTTTTTTGCCGGTCCTAGGGTTTCCTGCCGGCCGCGGCTGCCGTTAGGATTGGCATGCCCGTTGCTGGCCGTGCCACGGGCAAGCACAATCGGCCGCAACCGTCGCCTGGAGGCCATGGCCAAGCATAGCTCAGCGATGGCCCCTCCAGCCTGGCTGTTGCCGGCCGTGGATGGCTACGGACCGCCCTTGGGTGTTCCTTTGTGCCTGCGCGTGGCCGAGGATGTGTTGGCCTGCTGCTGCCTCTCTGTGCCAGGCCGGTTATGCCGCCTTCAAACACGCCGTTGGTTAGGACTGCTCGGGCACGCCTTCTTTGGGCTCTCTTGAGCTGGCCACGCCGCCTTCGACCACGTCTCTAGCTATGACCACTCGGCCATGTTGTCGATGGGCTTCCCCAAACCGGTCACACCGCATTTGACCATGTCTGTGGCTAGGACTGCTCGGGCACGCCATCGACATTTTTTTTAGACTTGGAGATTCATTCATTCATTGGGAGCAAAATTACAATCTGCAGTCAATGCGTCTAATACATAAGCTGGAGCATAAGTCCACAAACCAGCTCGTGTATCAGCCGTGACCCTCTTAGCTAACGAGTGTGCTACCTTATTACAATTCCTGGGTATAAAGGAAAAATTAAACTCAAGAAACACTAGGCTTAGCTCCCGAATCTCCTGCAGAACCGTCGCAATGGTTGATCTCTGACTAGATCCCACCTGCCATAGCTGAATGAGTTGTTGGCAGTCGGATTCCAGCCAAACTCTCCGAGCTCCAAATTGAATCGCCAGTCTCAGCCCATCCTGGCAGGCTAGAGCTTCGACAATGAGGGCATCAAGACAGTGATCATACCACTTTGCACTGCCTCTAATGAAATTACCAGAGCTGTCCCGGAGGACTGCCCCGGTAGCTCCCTGCCCTGATCGGTCATACAAGGGCCCGTCTGTGTTGCACTTGAGCCAACCATCTTGAGGACATTCCCACCTCGGTTGCTGAGTTGCTGGTCGAGGTGGCGTTTGGTGACGGGTTGCTTGTCCAAGATCATAGGCCAAGTCCGCCACCCACTGCACCGCCACCCGAACTGACGGCAGTATCTCACCATGTCTTCTCTTATTACGCAGCGTCCAGAGCGCATACATTCCGATCATGATGATCTGCTGCCCGTCTCCGGTAACTGCTCTTCCCTCTGCAAGGTCATGAGCCCAGTTGTCTTGATGCAAGGCCGGGAGCTTCACACCCGTATTGGTTTTTGTCGCCTCCCAGAACACCCTTGCGATCGAACACTCCAATAGCGTGTGCCTAATGGATTCAGATTCCGCACCACATACCTCACAGTTTGCAATCGGCTCCACATGCTTGCGATGCAGTACCTGGCGAGATGGGAGGAATTCATGAATCACCCTCCACCAGAACACCTTTACTTTTGGAGGTATCTGCAGTTTCCAAATTTTGCCCCATACTGAACTTCCGGAGCCATATGCTTCCAAACCCGCCGCCTCACCAATGCGTGCCTCATCAAGCAATCGATAAACCGATTTGACTAAATAGCAACCATGTTGTTCTGGTTCCCAAGCCCACACATCTTCTTGTTGGGGTCTTGTCGGAGTGCGCATGATTGCAGCTGCATCCACCGGAAAAAAGATCTCCGTAATGAGGTCTGCATTCCACTGTCCATTATCCGACAATAGATCGGCCACCTGCTCAACCTGTTGCCCGTCCTCCGGGGTGATCGGTTGACCTCTGAAATGGTCTAGGAGCCAACGATCCCTTCAGATATGAGTCGAGGCCCCACTGCCAATCCTCCTAATCAGCCCCTTCATCAACACATCACGCCATCGACATGCTCACCCGAATCAATCACACTACCGCTAGCAATGTCATCGACCATGACCGCTCAGGGACGTTGCCGTCTCACCCAGATCGTCACATCTGGTACACGCCTCTATTTGTACTAGGTAATGGTGTACCAAGCAATTCCTATTGTGTTTGGTTTGGCAATGCACAAGAGATATGTTGCAACGAACTATTAACTCCAGAATTAGACATTGAACCATATAACATACTTAAATTTTGTAATGGTTCAAAATTGCTAACATTACATATTTTGGCCAGAAGCAGTCAGAAACAGAAGGCGTAACACATATGGGTACAGGGAAGATGGACATAGAACCAACTAACCAAAACTGGATGGTCCGATGGCCAGAAGCAGTCAGAAGCAGAAGGCGTAACACATATGGCCAGAAGCCGAACGGGGCTGTCCAGAATTCGTTTGACCCTCGGGAACAAAATTCAATGACATACTATACAATATAGTTGACTTGATCCGATGGACCAGAAGATGAAATTTGTGGTTGAGGCACATATTGTATGAACACTGCCGGAAACAGTGGCTTTACCATGTGCCACAGGCACTCGGCAAAGGTTTTATCGAGTGTAACACTCGGTAAACAGCACACGACAGTTAAAACCTACGCCGAGTGTCGTTTGCCAAGTATAACACTCGGTATACGCTTTGCCGAGTGCCCTTGGCACTCGGCAAAGCTCCTGTATCCCGTAGTGACCTTGAGTGAGCAGCAGTTAACTAACTCGCCGCCGGTAGTGCCAAAATCATGGTGGCTCCAAATAGGAACAAATATGAGCAATTGATCCAACGGCTTGCTTACCAGGAAAAGAAGCAGTGATCCAGCAGCACGGTTAGCTTTGGGGGCGTGTCCTCCACCGTCGCGTGCTCCAGGGGGCGTTGGATGCCGTGTTTGTGGTGAAGCCCACGGCCTCCGTGTTTGTGTTGAGCCGCCGAAAGAGCTCAGCTCAGTAGGCAGGGCCGTGGCAGAGGTGCGCGCGCCGACGTTCGTGGTGACGACGAGGTGGCTCCGAGTACGGGAGGCCAAGCACCGGGGGCTAGTATGGGCGGGCGCGGGCGTGGGGCCGGCGGCGTGGTGTGGGCGGGCGCCTGGGGCGACGAAACGGCGCCGAGGGCTAATGTGGGCGGGCGCGGGCACGGGGCCGGCGGCGTGGTGTGGGCAGGTGTGGGCGGGCGGCGCCAGGGGCTGGTGTGGGATTGGGGTGTGTTTGAGTCTGTGCGTGTGTGTGCTGCCGGGCATAGGATTGGGGTGGTTACGAGGGAGGTTTGCCGAGTGCCCGCGATCTAGCACTCGGCAAACCCCCGTTTTGTTTTTTTTTTCAATACCTAAACTACCGCGTGTGTGAGGCCCGCAAAGCTGTTTGCCGAGTGTCCCAGATTTGACACTCTACAAGCCCCATCTTTGCTGAGTACCAGATTAGGGGCACTCGGCAAACCAAGTTTTTTTATTCATTTACCTTCGTATCCTCCTTTTCCTAAACCCTAAAATATTGTGCATAGGGCCGGGTGAGGGGAGTTTGCCGAGTGTCCCAGATATGACACTCGGCAAACCCCATCTTTGTCGAGTGCCAAACCAAGTGCACTCGGCAAACCCACTTTTTTTTTCATTTTCCTTCGTTTCCTTCTTTTTTTCATTTGATTTTTCTACGAATATTATTTCATTATAATATACCAAATCTTAACATGGAGTATGTAGAGAGTAGAAAAATTTTCAAGGCTAGAAGTGAAAAAAACTTATTATTTCATGCAGCTGTAGCTCAAATTCAATGTATATCAATTAAAATTCTATAATTGCATTTAATAAATTAAAATTATCAAATGGATCTAAAAAAATACCAAAATTACACATGAATCAATCTATGTTCTCTATTGCCTATACAAAAAGTTTTGAAGTCAAACCCCAATTCATCCGTTACTTTGACTCAAAATCTTACCAAATATTTCTCAACGCTACGATTCTTCTTCTGAGATACTTCGGTTTGTAAACATCGTACGTGACAGATTATCTGGAACCTTCTCATTTTTTTACCATGGCCTCCACGTATGATATCAGGAGATCTTGACAAATCTCATAATTTTTAGACTTCGTTTGCTTTTTTTAGAATTTAAAAATCATTTGGCCACACGTTTGTGGTCGTGTTTCCTGAACAAGATGTTCAAAATTTCTTTTCATGTCCTGGGTAAGGCCTCACACCGGACTCAATAACATGAATATCATTTTTCTACTCATTTTATTCCATTGTTTGAATCACTTGCAATTCAAATTTGACTTATACCAAAAAATTCCTTGAAAAGCAATAAATTAATTAAATATAGCAAACGGATTCAGAAATATACCAAATCTTAACATAAAGTACCACATGTTGTATGTAGAGAGTAGAAAAAGTTTCAAGACTAGAAGTGAAAAAAAAACTTTTTTAATTTGCCGAGTGCCAAAATAAAACACTCGGCAAACGAACCGATTTGCCGAGTGCCAGATAAAAACACTCGGCAAAGATTCTCTTTGTCGAGTGTCACTAACCGACACTCGGCAAAGTACTAACCGACGGCACCCTAGTTGACGGCCGTCACATGTGGCGGTCTTTTGCCGAGTGTCTTGTTGTTGTTTGCCGTGTGTTTTATTTCCTGCACTCGGCAAATAAGTTTTTTGCTGAGTACAACTATTTTGTCGAGTGTTTATCTGTAGGCACTCGGTAAAGATATTGTTTGTCGAGTGCCTAAAGGAATGCACTCGGGAAACCACCAGACATTCGACATATATACTGTTTCCGGTAGTAGAAGTATGTAAGATTACTTTTTCAGCATCGAAAACATAAATATATGCTTGTTGCTACCGAAAGGCTACTTCTCCAGCTTGGCTTCCATAAGCTTATTTATATGCTCAATCAAACCATCAAATTTGTTATTAACATAAGCACTAACCGCATGATTAATCATATTCCCAGTATTTTAGCCAAGTGTGGACTCTGTACTCACGTTGTCTTTTTGCCTCAATTCGAAGAGGGCCGAAGGCCACATTTTTTTTTATCTCGGTGACTCCGCCCTGCTTTCTATGGAGAAGTGTGATAAAAATTGCCATTGTTCTTCCTGCTTGAACTGTTTTGTATGCCGCTTCTCTTCTTTTTCAACCTGAGCCATGTGCTCTTCAAGCGTCTTCTCACTAAGTAGAGAACAAACTTTTGATTTTAGACTCTAGTCCCGGCCAATTAGTCTCGATTGGAGCCACCAATCGGGACTAAAGTCCCCTGCCCAACGACTAGAGATGCAGGTCAACGGCTAGAGCCGCAGGCTTTTGCAGGAGGAGACTTTTAGTCCCGATCTATGGCTCAAATTGAGACTAAAGATCATCCTCTAGTCCCGGTCGGTGGTGGCTTCAACCAGAACTAGAGGTGCACCATTTAGTCTCTATCGGGTCCACCAACCAGGACTAAAGATCCACACCATATATCCCGGCCACTTCCTCAATCCCAGCCACCAGCCTGAGGCAATCCCGTTCAAAATTTGCGCCTGTGCTCTTGCTTGGGGGAGCAAGAGCAGTTCATGCCGGCTGCCGTCAAGCATCTTCTTCCAACCATTCTTCTAAAGGTTAGCATCTTCTTCCATCCATTCTTATTTTCTAAAGGTTAGCAGCTTCATCTTCTAATCTTCTTCCAACCATTATTAAACACTTATAGTTTTCTAGATCTTTGTTAGCAACATTAGTTCTCGATGAGAGTTAATAATCTTTAAAAAAAAGTCCCAACAAGAGTAGGGTGCAAAATGGTTGCAAAATGTTTAAGTTTACTTATATATATATATATATATATATATATATATATATATATATATATATATATATATATATATATATATATATATGGAGAGTATATTCAACTACAAAATAAGTTATTCTGCGGCCACCTCTATTTACGATCGATAATGTCAATACATATTTACGATAGTTGGGTTACTATAACACATAGGGATATTTACCATAATGTTATAGTAAACCACTTAATAAGAAGTTACTATAATCTCGATAATTAACATAGTAATTATCGTAACTCAAAGTGGCTACAGAATAAGTTATTTTATAGCCAGCTACAGAATAGTAGTTCTATATATATATATATATATATATATATATATATATTGATGATTTATTTTTTATATGTTTCTCTAATATATATTGTTGCATGGTATATTTATATGGACGTTCTATATTTATTGGGATGTTTTTTTAGTTTTTTATTTACGATGAATGGCGGCGGACTTCCCCAGCCACAGAAACCAGGTTTCCACGCTGACGATCTTCTATTTGCACCATCGTCAGATAGGGCCGTTCCGCCTCACCCAGACCCATCAATAATATGGAATATTTTAAGTTTTGCGTGCTAATATAATTTTTGTGTATATACATTCATTCATGGCATCATTGTTGCATACATCACATACTATAAAACCAGTCAAGTGGCTAGAAGCAGCACTATGCCTGCTTGGGGTGTGGGACATCTTCGAGACAACAAGTGATGTTGTGAATGATGAAGGAGGTGAGTTATGGACATGCAGTCTCGCCTTCGACATCTCCATTAGGTACAGTAATGAGGTGCGCCAGGACATCATGTAGACTAGACGATAGTCGCCGACCAAGATAGGTGCCCAGATCGATGTCGTGCTGCTTTCTTTGTAGGCAATTGAGCGAATTCGCTACCATATACCTGATTTCTTGTCCTTGAAGATAGAAGCTTTACATCAGCATAGCCTGGATGTGTCGCGAGTAAGCGAGAGGCATGCGACATTCAACCAAATGGATGTGGTACGTCGAGTATGATATGACAGTAATGTTTATTTATTCTTATTATTATATGGGCGCTTCCTGATATTTTTTGTTTGTCCACTTATAGGTTTTGCTCTATGATTTCACCTATGCTACATGTGGCTTGCAGCCCATTCTCACATAAGCTATTAAGTGACTGGGGTACGCCTAAGACTTCGTGGAAGCGATGGGCCAGAGGGCGACAGCTGGCATCCAGTATTGCGTGAGATTTAGGCAGAACTAATCCATCGATAGTCCGTTAGTATGCTATATCTATGGGATGCCATGTCCTCGAAGTTGTGAGGTAATAGAGAGTGTTTTAGTGCGGGCCTTGCATTACATAGACAATGATCTAGGTTACACAATCCAAGATATATACTACTGGCAGTGGAGACAAGCTAGGATTGTAGCAGGTTAGGATCCATGTGTTAGTTAGGTTTATTTGTACTGTTATGTTTAATTAGGTTTATTCGAATGGTTATATTTAATTTGGTTTATTTGTATGGATATTTTAATTATGTTTGTATACAAGTTAATTTGTTCATTAGGTTTATTTGTATGGATATTATAATTATGTTTGTATGGATTGAAATTTAACTCATGTAGGATTGAAATGCATATGTAAATAAAAAAATCAGAGAAATAAAAACACAAGGCATTATGTAGGAATAATAAACAGAAACAAAAAAAGCTTTTTTAATCCCGGTTTGTACTACAAACCGGGATTAAAGTGTACCTTTAATCCCAGTTTGTGTTACAAACCGGGACTAAAAGTCTCCCACCTACCACCACTGCTCCTATCTACCACGCCGCTTGATCACCACTCATCGCACCTACCACCCCGCTACTTATACTTACAAAACCGGCCACCGGGCGCTATTCATCTCCTAGGACGACATGCATGTAGTGTTCTATTACGCCCAATTCCATCCCAATTCATCAGTTGTTGTTCGCCCAATTTCCTATCCACATAAATGGCCACTATATGGGAGAAAGTCCTCAACATACAAATTTTATTATGCATAGTCAGCAATGATGCACACAAGAGGTACTAGAAGAATGTTTTTGAAGATGGAACAACGCCAAAGCCTGGAGAAGCTGGGTGTGATACCCGTGCAACGTAATTGTTGCATGGGCTGTCTATTATGTTGATGGATCCATCAAATGCGATGTGCTCTGGACTGTCTACAGATTGTCTATCCATGCAAGGCACGAATGGGCTGTTCGCAGGTTGATGGATCCATCCAAGGCATGAATGTACTGTCTTCCGAGAGGCATGGGTTCATCGGAGCTCGCGCAATTACCCCCTTCGTCTCCAAATAGGCATAGTTCATCATCCACCTCTGGCATCCTCTGGCACCTATTTGACCCTACTTTGGTGCTAGAAGAATATTTTTGAGGTGGTTATTTTATAATGTGTTGGTACACTTTGATTGTAATATTGACCTACTCAAAGCAAGGTCTTTGTTATTGTATATGTAATTTTATTGTTAGGTCTTTGTTATCGTATATGAACACCAAATATTTATTCTAAGGTTCTCTAAGATCTTTATTATTGTTTTCGAAGTCGTATGCGTCTCATAAACGATCTTGGATGGAGAAATGTCCAAAATAAAAGTTATAGATCTAAAAAAGTTAAACAACTTTGTAGTTGACAACTTTTTCATTTGAAGTCATCTTGTCAAGGAAAACTATGTTTGAATTTCTAAAATTTGAAATTTGAATTTTTAAAATGACCTTAAATGGAGAAACAACCAATACAAAAGTTGTAGATCTTGAAAAGTTATGCAACTTTGTAGCTGACAACTTTTTCATTTGGAATCATCTACTAATTTGAAATTCTGTTTGAAATTAATTTTTTAAAGAAGTTTGATTTCTCTTTTTAATCTCTGGCTAAAACTTGTAACTAGTCTTTCTCCATGATACTAACTTCAAATTTGATGATTTTTTTCCTAAAATTTTCTAAATTCATGTTCTATTAATTTATTGTGTTCTTACCGCTTTTATTTTGGTCATCTTTTCATGTCAATTTGTTTTATCAATTTAAAATTTGATTCTCAAAAAATAGCAACTTGAAATAGCATTTTGAAGAACTGATCAAGATCTACAACTTTTATCTCGGTCATTTCTTCGTTCGACAAAGATGTAGTGCATATTGTTCACAAAATTACATCTAGGATGTAAATTTGTGAATAATGTGTACTACCACTTTGCAGATGAAGAAATGACCAAAATAAAAGTTGTAAATCTCGAAAATTTACTCAACTTTGTAGTTGACAACTTTTTGATTTAAAATTATTTTGTCAAGAAAAATTATGTTTGAATTTCTAAAATTTGAAATTTAAATTTTTAAAATGTCCTTAAATGGAGAAATGACCAAAACAAAAGTTGTAGATCTTGAAAAGTTATGCAACTTTGTAGTTGACAACTTTTTCATTTGAAATCATCTTGTCAAGGGAAACTATATTTGAATTTCTCAGATTTGAAATTTAAATTTTTAAAATATAATTATAATTTATAACATATGTTATTAAACATTTAAAGCATAAAACAAAAGCATTATAAATAGTATATGAAAGCAATTTTGTATTGCAATTTTTTGAGCTATATTTTTTTACTACGTAATTTCTAATTTTCACCTATTTATGTTAAAGAAAATGTTAAAAACTGTTGCATGGGCAGGAAATGAAACTGTCGAGTAGGCAGCTGTTTCGGCGCACGCCAAAATTGGTCTTTAGTCCCAAGTTGGGCCACCAACCGGTATTGAAAGATCTCTAGTCTCGGGTGGACGCCCAACCCGAGACTAAAGGTGACAACCTTTAGTCCTGGGTTGGGCCTCCAACCGGGAGTAGAAGCCTTTTAGTCCTGGTTGGTAGCCCAACCCGGGACTAAAAGGTCTAACACTATATACTGGTCGCTTTTCTCCTCTTCCTCCTTTCAATCGCCGCCACCAGAGAGATCTCTCGCGCGTCCGGATCCGCTACCCCGCCGCTTGCCACCACGCTGCTCGCCCGTCCGACCTTGTTGTCGTCCTCGGCTCCGGCGCGCGCAGCATCGCCCCCTACCTTGCCTTGATCCATCCGGCCTCATCCACGTCCTCTCTCCCTGGCGCGCGCGGCGGTGCCCTGATCCTCGTCTTCGGCGGCCGGCCTTGCCCTCGCCCTTGTCTCGCTCTGGCTGGCCTTGTCCTCGTCCTCTCTCCCCAGTGCGCGTGGTGGCGCCCTCGTCCTCGTCTCCGGCGCCGGCCAACCTTGCCCTCGTCCTTGGCTCCAGCGGCGTGCTCATCTTCGTCTCCGGCGGCCGGCCTCGCCCTTGTCCTCGGCTCCGGTGCGCGTGGCCTCGCCCTTGTCCTTGTCTCATCTTCGGCGGCGGCCAACCTCGCCCTCGTCCTTGGCTCCGACGGCCGGCCTCGCCCTCATCCTTAGCTCCAGCGCTTGCAGCCTCGCCCTTGCCCCCGTCTTGCTCTATCCAGGCTCGTCCTCGTCTCCACCAGCGCCTCCAGCCTCGACATTGTCTCCATCGGCACCTTCGTCTCCGGCCTCGACCCTTGATCGTCTCCAACCTCGCCCTCGCTTGCTGTTGCCATCAGGTTCGCCTCGCCTCATCCCTTCTTGTGCTGTGTGAAACTGAGCACAACCCTAACTTAAGCTAATATGCTTGGCTAGCCCGATCTAATTTAACTTGTAATTGCTTTAGTGATATATTTTGATCTAATTTGACTTGTGTGTGATATGCATTTTGGTATATGAAAAATATTGACTTCAGTGATATATTTGAATTTTGATATTTTATATATATGGAAATTCTTATGAATATATGAATTTTGGTGTATGAATTCATATATTGACTCTAGAGATATGAATTTTTATATATTAACTTTAGTAAGAACAGATGGCTGGACGTCTCCCTGAACCGATTGTTCCGAGTTGGGGCTATTGTATTGCTTGGGGATTCGAATCAAGTTTGTCAGCTGTACCATTCAATCATCCTAGCATAGTAAGCAACAATATATGTTTTAATACATTAACATGTCTTAAATACGCTTGTACACAATATATTTTTCAGATATGTATATATATTTGTTTTTTTAATGTACCATAGGTAATTGAGCCAATCATTTGGCTTGAAGAGACACTTTCATATTTGAGGGTTGAGAGAGTGGATTTGAGAGCTTTGATGTAGATAATGATCGATTGGTCCAATCTCGAATTGGCTTTTCCATCGCCGCTAGGAGGGGTAGAGGTGTTGTACGAATCTCAGAGGTGGGAGTAAAAGCACCTGAGAAGAAAATTGCGATTAAATATGTTGTCAAATCATGTTTGAATAAGCTTGCGAATATTGGGTACACCCTGCCTACACTATCCTCCATAAATATGTTGGCAATAGATGCGGGTTCGTATCATGATGTTGCGGGCTTCTATACAAGGATTGCTTGAACCAACCGAAATGATGTGGTAAAGTCGAAGTCAAACTCATAGCTTATATTCAGATTAGTTGTTATTCAAAAGCTTTGTTCTCATATTCATTTTTCCAACAATTACAGGTTGAGGACTATGACTTAACCTATGCAGGTTGTAGCTTTAAAGCCATTCTAAATCAGACAATGTAAGCAATGGGTTTTGATTGGAAATATGCCAATGAATGGCCAACACTCACTACGGAAGGATTTCAGGAAAAGCTGATTATCACAACTGACCCACCGACTTTTCGACCACCGCTTACCGTCGTTAGTGGATCTTGTGCTCGTACTTTTGAAGCAAGGGAGAGTGCACTACTTAATGCGTTGCTCTACGTCAATAATATTTGTGGATACAAAATCAGTGACCTATATTTCGCCGAGTACATAATACGACGTAGTCAAACTTAGCGGTGATCTACTTGCGCTTGCATGAACTTGGTGTGTAATTGAACTTTGGGGTTGGACATCTAGTTTATTGTAATGACTTGTTTTAAATTATTATGGTTTATATGAACTTGATGAATGGGGATGATCATTGTAATATATAAGATCTTAATTAGTTCCATTCTTATTTATGTATGACGTACAATAGCACAACATATAATACGTGTACGAAAACTATTTGAAACGAAAACAAATTGAATGGAAAGAAACTGCAAAAGAAAATAAAACAAAAAGAGTAATATTTAGTCCCGGTTGGTTATACCAACCGGGGTCTGGAGGTGCCCGCCCTTGGGCTCGTCCTAGAGGCCCCTTTAATAGCCCCCATTCAATCCCGGTTAACAAATCCGGGACTAAAGGGCGGACCTTTAGTCCTGAATTGGCACGAGGGTGTTTCAACCGGGATTGCTACCCAGTCCTGCACTAGTGTCCGCTCATTAGCCATGATTTTATCCAGATTTGTCCTGAAGATATTGTCAGGATCAAATTCTTTGGGCTTGGGGATCTCGGTACCTAACATGGTTGTTAGTTGTTGTAGATGTATCTTGATCTTCTTCCCTAGTGGAGCTACAAAAAGTGGGTTGAATTTGAAACACACCGTTACACATGAGCACACCCTCGTGCAGCCATAGAGGTGCTTCTCGCAGCGTCCCTGTGAAAACGTATCGCCCCATGTACAATACCGGACCACCGACCAACGAATGCTCATCCAGGAGGGATCCCACTGGGGCAAGCGCACTTTGGGTTACCCTGACATCAACATGTCGGTTATTGAGACTCCAAACATAGTAGAGACGAAGGAAGAACATCAACTTAGGGTTTGGATAAGTGTAGGGCAAAAAAGAGTAAAAGAGATAAAAGTTATATTGATTGACCGATTGGACGATGTCTTAGTTGTCCTTGACTGTTTGTATTTATTATAGGGTAGATGGTTTATCCTTGAGTTAGAGCAAGTTTAATAGTTGAGACAAGCACTTGGCTGAGACTAACTCATACAGTGATTTGTTTCTTCACATGTTTCAATACACATTATTTTATTATGTTGGACCCATTTGTCATTCACCATTTTTCTACAGCCTTTTCTTTCTCTCTTCTTCTGCTGGGCTAGCAAATAAATTTGGGGTTCTTGGAAACTGTGTTGAGCTAGTCGCCAAGTCCAGCGCCAAGCTGAGAATTCTCTCTCATCCGTTCAGAGATAAAGCTGACGTGTATGGCGTTTCGACTCTTATTCACTACTACAGAATGGACCTGTTGTCCCGGGCGGTAACAGCCTTTAGTCCCGGTTACCGCGCCGGGACAACGATCCTGGGACTAAAGGTGGAACCTTCAGTCCCGGGTCATCGAGCCGGGATTAAAGAGGGACCTTTAGTCCCGGTTGGCACCAACCGGGACTAAAGGCCCTCCAGCCGAGCGAACCTGGCGCACCCTTTAGTCCCGGTTGGGGTTACCAACCGGGACTAATGGTTCACCCTTTAGTCCCGGTTGGTAACCCCAACCGGGACTAAAGGTTCCTTTTCTTTTTCTTTTTTTTTTGTTTAATTTGTTTTCAGTTCAGTTACACGTATTTGTTTAATATATAATATGTTTTTATATACGTATTCTACGTTGCTAATATAAATACACGCATGCATATAATTACATCTAATTCTCATCTTGAGCATTATTATATTCGAATAAAGTATGAAACTATATATATTATAGATATATATATATGTATATATACAACACTTTCATAATCTTGTTCTCGAAAATAACGATATCAATAAACATTTAATTTACATCATTTATTCCTTAAGATCAAAGTAGAACTCGCCGTTGGGATTTAGCACTTTTTCTAGAAGATATCCTGCTATTGACTCTTGAACTGCTTTCAGATGGTCTTTTTGCATGACCCTTCGTTTCAACCATTCAGTCTTCATTTGAAATAAAAGGAAAAGTATTAATACACATATATGTATATATATTCATTTAAAAATAAATAAAAATTGATATATACGTACTCTGAGGACATCTTCAGGAGTTCTTCTTATGTGCGCAGTGATAAATTCACAAACGTAGTATCCACACAAGTTATTACCTGGTTCCTGCCGCAAACACCACTGTACGAGAAGAAGATTATTCTCATCATCTCACACGTAAATTGAAGTACGATATAGTAATTAAACACGTGGGGAAGTGTATATAGTACAACTTACTGGTATTTCAACTACATTAAGTGGTGCCTTGCAATCCTTGCGATGTTGCCGAATAAACTCTTTCCAAACCCTGTGCGACCAATAATGTACGATCGTTAATAAATTATGGCAAAGTCTATTCAATAATAGTTGTGCGCGAGAGATCGAAATTACCCCTGGATAATGTCTATCATATCTTGGTATAGTGCCCGTTCTTTTCTCAACGAGTCAAAGATTAGTAACCGACTTGAGTTTAACTCAATGACAATGAGTATCCAGTGAAAACTGCATTGGTTTATACACACACGTACATGCATATAAGTTGTATTGATATTACATAAAATGTGTAGACTACATTATTATTAACACTTACTCAAAGTTGTACGGGAAAAGTATTGTTGTCTTGTTGTGCTGCTTCACGAAGAACTTCATGATATTCGTCTGTGCTTCAGATACCCAGTGGTCCTTGACAATAATATCGGTTTTGAATACGATATAAGGATCAATGAAGCCAACACTGGTGTCTTGTATTCTTTGGAGCTCTGACATCTGGAATCTATATATAAATATAAGTTACATGTGAGGATAATTATATACACGTACGCATGGAAGTGAGTTTATTAAATAAAAGTAAGAATCACTTACAAACAAAAGGAGCTCATGATTGATTTGTCCAGAGCGTCCAAGTGGAATAGTTGATGCAATTCTTCGAAACTAATATGTAAGATGTCATCGCCACGGAAGTAATGATGGTCTCTAAATCTGACAAAGATCCACTGCTCACCCCTGCCACACGCCTGCATGTACCACTTGTTGAGCAAGTACATTTGCGTACCCAATTCATTCAGAGCCGCAGGGTTGTACAGACTTTTGCCATATTTATAAGTCTTCCAGGTATCAACTTCCAGGTTCTGGATTGGAGCTTTGCCCGTCAATTGATC
This sequence comes from Miscanthus floridulus, assembly GCF_019320115.1. NCBI lineage: Eukaryota > Viridiplantae > Streptophyta > Magnoliopsida > Poales > Poaceae > Miscanthus > Miscanthus floridulus. Next base: position 87,651,864 of record NC_089598.1, read on the forward strand.
CAAGGTTAAACCAGTATCTTTAAAAAAAGCATTAAGGGCTTGAACCGACACTTCTCCAGAGTTGTCTGGTCGATAGACTTCTATGTTGGAACCATATTCATTAGCAACAACAAGATTTTGCATTGGTTGCTTCTGTTGTCCGAGCTGTGGGACATCCTTCCCTGATGCTCTTTTCCTTTTCTTATCTGCATCATGTGACTTCACGAGGGAGCGGTCATAGTCTGATAGTGGCGAAGGCTTACGAAGTTCAATCATCTTTTTCTTGTGAGCATCGACCTTCTGCCTCAGCACATCTCGTGGTATGTAAAAGTACGGCTTCTCCTTAAGCTTTGCTTGACTCTTGTTTTTGATATCTATAAAAAAATCTTTTACTTTTTTGTCTTCTTCAGCTGCTATTTGCTCATCAGTCTTTTCAGGAAGTATTTCTTGATAAATAACTCTTTTTCTTGGGGTCTTCTTTGCCGCCGGGACCTTAGACGTCTTTGTAGTGCGTCGCTGTGGAGGGGGTGGGGGCGGTGTTGGAGATCGGCGTGGAGGCGATGAGGCCGGTGTTGGTGGAGACCGGCGTGGAGACGTTGGAGATCGTTGTGGAGGCGGTGGGGCCGGTGTAGGAGTTGGAGATCGTTGTGGAGGCGATGGGGCCGGTGTAGGAGTTGGCGATCGCCGTGGGGATGAAGTCGTCTCGCCCCCCGCGACGCTGTGATGAGATGGGGAATGAATGATTAGGCTAGGCTGGGGAGAGACCCTGCTATAAAAACAATTTGTGTGTCAATTATTTTTGAAGCCAATAGAAAATTAATGGAAAATAATATTTCATTCACTTTCATTCGTACCTAGGGTGAGGTAGGGGAAGCGGTGGCGCCCTAGGAATGATGATGAAGCGTTTGCGCCATTGAATAAATGTCTTCTCTGTTTCTCCTAGTGTCTTCTCCCCATCACCGCCTTCAATGTCAAGAGGAACATTGCTGTAACCTTTGAGCACTCTATCGACCGAGACGCTAGCATATCCAGGTTGAATAACTGACCCATGGATTCTTGGTGTCTTCGTTCGGTCTATTGGAGATACAACCCCGACAGCCACCATGATTGATGCATTACCATCTGGAATGTGCAGCTCACATTTTGTTAGAGGCTCGGTAATGTCATCAACAGGGAAGCGCAACCCAGCGTCGTCTTGAATAACTGGCAGCTCCGTAGAAGCACAACTGCTTTTCATCTGACCAACGGGGCTAATGGTGACTCCCGGCGTTGATTGCGATTGCATTTGACTCATTGCTAGCTGCACTTGCCTCTTGATCTCCTCCTGCATTCTTGCCTCAAGAGATTTTTCTCGTTCACGTGATTCAAGCAATGCTTGTCGTGACTCATCAACAAATTGCTCCAATGCACGAATTCGTTCTGCCTCCTCATCCTTCTTTCTCTGGCGGCTTCTGTAGGTATCCTTGTCTGCTGGGAATGCGTGTAGCCACGGAACCGCCCCATAGCCTCTTGTTCGACCACCGTGTTCGGGATTCTCTAGGGCATATGTCAATTCATCCTTCTCTCTGTTGGGCTTGAAAACACCACTATCAGCTTCTTCCCTAGCACGAGCTAGTCTCTGTGTTGCTCTCTCAATTTTTTGGCCGAAAATTAGCTTGCCAGTGTCTGGGTCTAGGCTTCCCCCATGAGCGTAGAACCAATTCTTCGCGCGTTGAGGCCAGTTCTTTTCTATTGTTTCAGGTATGATTCCCTTGGCAGTAATCTCTGCTTCTAGGTTCTGCCACTTGGGAATAGCACTCCTATAACCACCTGATCCCATGCGATGATGGTATTGCTTCTGTTGGGCATTCTGCCGATTCCTCATCACACGTTCCTCACTGTCTTGAGATGTCTTGTATTCTACGAAGGCATCCCAATGGGACTCCAACTTGACAAACGCCTTAGCATTGAAATTCGGCGTAGCATTCTTCAAGATAAACTTTTTATACAATGTCTTCTTCCAACTCTGGAACAATGTTGCCATCTTCTTCATTGTCCAATCCCTCACTAGCTCCTTCAAAGCATCATCTGCTTGTAATATGAAATGCTGAGTGATATCTCTCCAAGCTAGGTTCTTATCACGATCAGATACAAAACTAACATTAGGAGCGGATATCTTCTGCTTCCATTCACGAGCACTAACTGGGATCCTATCCCTTACAATGAACCCACATTGATTGACATATGTCTGAGCATGTGGTCCCAATGGTTTGCCGGTGTCGGTGTCGAATTCTGATATTATGAAACGGCCCTCTAATGGCTTTTTTGGCCCTCGGACTTTCCTACTTTTGTCGGTGGTTGATGTAGATCCAGAGACCGGCTACATGAGTAGAAACACAACGATTAACAACAAATATACGTACGCATGCATCTATAAGAGATGATAGATAATCGAATATACCTCGCCAGTATTTTCTTGCGCGACAATTTGTTGATCTTCAACCACCGGCATATTCAGGATATCCTCATAATCAGCAAAGTACTGACTCGTGTCATCTACATCCACATTGGTGCCGGCGTTGATAATATCCGCCATTATGTCATCACTCAAGTTATCATCCGGAGCAGCCATTTGTATCTTCAAGATAACACATAGATAGAATTATTATGGTACATAACATAAGTACATGTGATAACACATATAGAATTACTAAATCCAATTAAATATAATAACACATAATATTTCATAAGGATAAACAATAATAAGGTATAGGCTTTGGAATCGAATCAAAAACACTTTCGATCCAAAAACATGGAAATAACTACATGTATATATATACACATAGAATGATACAATATATTTTCTCTCTCTCTCAACACATAGAAATAAGTGCATATGTCTATATCTCTAGATATGCATGTGATAACACATAGAATGTCTCTCTAGATACAATTTTCTCTCTCTCTCAACACATGAAAATAAGTACATGTATATATACATATAGAAATAATTAATTAAGTACCATATGTATACATATAGAATCTCTCTCTAGATATATATATATATATAGAGAGAGAGAGAGATAGAATATATAATTACTAAATCCAATTAAATAAATCTAACATGAAATTAGATAAACTAGTAATAGATAATACATTTTAATCTAACATATATCAAAAACTATAATAAAAAACTATCTAAAAAAACTATCTAAATAAGTACTAATTAAAATTTAATACATTTTAATCTAACATATATCAAATACTATAATAAAAAACTATCTAAAAAAACTATCTAAATAAAGTACTAATTAAATTTTAATACATTTAAATCTAACATATATCAAAAACTACTAATTAAATCTAACATTTTAATCTAATATTGGCCGGCCGAGAGCAAGCTAGCTCTAGCAGGCTGGGGATCGAGGCGGATGGCGCGGGCCGGCAGGGCGTGCTGGCCGGCCACGTGCGGGGCCGAGCTGAGCACCTCGATCGCGCGAGGACGACGTACGGCGGAGACGGCGGGGCTCGACGACGAGGTCGCCGGGCGCGCGGGAAGCGGTCGATGGAGGGGGCTCGGGTGCGGGCAGAGACGGGATGCGGCCGGGCGGATGGCGCGGCCGGGCGGGGGTAGAAGACGACGGCGGCGCGGCAGAGACGAGCTCGATGTACGGCCGGGCGGGGCTGGGGCGACGGAGGCGAGATCGAAGATGGCGGTGGCGGCGACGATGATCGACGTGTAGATCGAAAGGTAGAAGATGAAACCGTTCGATATATATAGGCCGGGACCCTTTAGTCCTGGCTAGTAACACCAACCGGGACTAAAAACCCTTTAGTCCCGGCTGGTATTACCAGCCGGGACTAAAGGCCCAACCCTTTAGTCCCGGCTCGCCTTACAAGCCGGGACTAAAGGGTTTTTAGTCCCGGTTGGTGTTACTAGCCGGGACTAAAAGTATTTTGGGCGGGCACCGAAATTGCCGCTCACCCTTTAGTCCCGGTTCTTGGTCTGGGCCGGGACTGAAGGCCTGAAAATTTTGGCAACCCGCCAGCGTAATTGGAAAGACCTGGGATTTTGATTTTGTTTAATACTAGGTTAATCAATTAATTCCATAGCAACTTCAATACTTTGCAATATTTATTTTAAAAAATTCTATTGATTAACTAATTATTTATTGTAAATAGGAAAATTTTGTAACCTATAGTTTTTAATTTCTTTTATGAATATAGAATATAAATGTTACTAATACTAAGTATTTTGTTAATGCAAAAATATATTTGTAACTTAAAATTAATAAAACTAATATTATTCGATAGGAAATTTATTATCACATTATTGTAACGTCAATGTTTCAATTTTTTCTCGGTTTTTGACCAAAATTGACAGGAAATTTTTGTTAAACCTATAAAAATAAAGAAAATATAGTATTTTTTGTTGTACAACTTTTTCAAATGAAAAAATGGCCTATATAAGGATTGTTGTTTTTTCAATTCGACCAAAATTAACAAACTTGGTATTCAAAACTTTTCAATTCGAAGTCATTTAGAGTCCATAATACTAGGGTCAAAGTGTTGTTTTTTCATTTGACCAAATTTGACTTGGTCAAACTTGCTCAAATGAGACACTAAATGACCTCAGATGAAAAAACTCTGAATACCAAGTTTGATCATCTCAGCAAGATCTACAATTGTTACATAGCTCATTTTCCCATTTGAGAAATTTTTATCAAACACTAGTCACAATTTTCCTTATCTCTTATAGACTTTCTAAAACTATGTCACACACTTGTGAAAATTGAACTACATTTTGTTCAAGCTTTCTCAAATGAAAAAATGGTCTATATAAGGATTGTAGATATTGATGATATGAACAAACTTGGTATTCAAAACTTTTCAATTTTAGACAATCTAGGGTTCCGAAAACTAGTTTGTAGGCGTCGAAATTTAAAAATCACAAATTTGAACCGTTCAAACTTTCTCAAATGGAAAGTTGACCAAAACAACAATTGTAGATCTTTTTGAGTTTAACAAACTTGGTATTCAAAACTTTTCAATTCGAAGTCATTTAGAGTCCATAATACTAGGGTCAAAGTGTTGTTTTTTCATTTGACCAAATTTGACTTGGTCAAACTTGCTCAAATGAGACACTAAATGACCTCAGATGAAAAAACTCTGAATACCAAGTTTGATCATCTCAGCAAGATCTACAATTGTTACATAGCTCATTTTCCCATTTGAGAAATTTTTATCAAACACTAGTCACAATTTTCCTTATCTCTTATAGACTTTCTAAAACTATGTCACACACTTGTGAAAATTGAACTGCATTTTGTTCAAGCTTTCTCAAATGAAAAAAACTTGGTATTTAAAACTTTTCAATTTTAGACAATCTAGGGTTCCGAAAACATATTACATAATATCCGTCTCTAAAACATAATATATTAAACATGCATCGTTGTATCATGCGGGCACAACAGTGAATTTCTTCTTGACGTATGACCCTTGGTTATGATCTTGTCGTAACCATGGAGTGTCTTCATCATTTAACATGATGCTTGGATCTTTCTTCACTATGAAGGGTGGAATTCGGACATTTCTTTCGTAATCTTCTGACATGTCTGACTTGTCTTCAATTCCTACTATATTTATTTTCCCAGAAAGAATTATGTGGCGCTTTGGCTCATTGATCATTGAGTTGATGTCTTCGTTTTTTCCTCTCTTTGATTTTGTAGACATGTCTTTCACATAGAACACCTGACTCACATCGGCAGCAAGGACGAATGGTTCCTCTTTGTATCCAATATTGTTGAGGTCCACTGTTGTCATTCCATACTCTTTGTCGACTGTTACCCCTCCTCCGGTCAGCTTCACCCATTGGCACCGAAACAAAGGGACTTTAAAATTAGGTGCGTAGTCTAGTTCCCATATCTCTTCTATGCGGCTATAATATGTTTGTATATTCCCATTTGGATCTGTGCCATCTATGCGAACACCACTATTTTGATTGGTGCTCCTTTTATCTTGGGCAACTGTGTAAAATGTATTCCCATTTATCTCATACCCTTGGTACGTGAGGATATGCCACGATGGCTGCCTAGCCAACAAATACAGTTGCTCATCAATATTGTCATCGCCTTGACATTCTTTTCGCAACCAACCACTGAAACTTTTCATGTGCTGACGCCTAATCCAAGCTTCAGTCTTCCCTGGAAACTTGGATCGTAAGAACTCCTTATGTATCTTGATGTACGGATGCATCAATGACGAGTTCTGAAGAACTGTGTAGTGTGCTTTATTGAAATAATCGTCTTCCATGCCAATATATGTTTTCTTCCCTAAAGTTCCTTTACCACTGAGTCTCCCCTCATGTCGTGATTCGAGAACGCCAATCGGAGCAATGTCAGGAATAAAGTCAACACAGAACTCAATGACCTCCTCTGTTCCATAGCCCTGGGCGATGCTTCCTTCAGGCTTAGAACGGACTTTCACATATTTCTTCAAGACTCCCATAAACCTCTCGAAGGGGAACATGTTATGTAAGAACACAGGTCCAAGAATACTAATCTCCTTCACCAAATGAACTAGGATGTGTGTCATGATATTAAAGAAGGATGGAGGGAACACCAACTCAAAGCTGACAAGACATTGAACCACATCGTTCTGTAGAGTAGCTAGTTCCACTGGATTGATTGCCTTCTGAGAAATTGCATTGAGAAATGCACATAGCTTCACGGTGGCTAGACGTACATGTGGAGGTAGAATTCCTCTTAAAGCAACTGGAAGCAATTGCGTCATAAGCACGTGGCAGTCGTGGGACTTTAAGTTTAGGAATTTTTTATCTGGCACATTTATTATACCCTTTATATTGGAGGAGAATCCCGATGGGACCTTGATGCTGCTTAGACATTCGAACATGCTGTCCCTCTCTTCTTTGCTAAGCGTGTAGCTAGCAGGACTTAAGTAATGACGTCCATCACCTGTCTTCTCTGGATGAAGGTTGTCTCGTTCTTTCATGCACTGCAAGTCCTGGCGTGCTTCAAGTGAATCCTTTGGCTTCCCGTACACACCCATGAATCCTAACAGGTTCACACAAAGATTCTTTGTCAGGTGCATCACGTCGATTGCGTTGCGGACCTCTAGGACTTGCCAATAGGGTAGCTCCCAAAAGATGGATTTCTTCTTCCACATGGGTGCATGTCCATTAGCATCTTTGGGAACAGATTCACTGCCTTGTCCCTTTCCAAATACTACTTTCACATCCTTGACCATTGCGAGTACATCTTCCCCGGTTCGGTTATGAGGCTTCTTCCGGTGGTCTGGCTTACCTTTAAAATGCTTCCCTTTCTTTCTTACTTGGTGGTTCAAAGGAAGGAATCGACGATGGCCAAGGTACACGACCTTTCGACATCTTTTCAAATATATACTGTCAAGGTCATCAAAACAATGTGTGCATGCATTATATCCTTTGTTTGTCTGACCTGAAAGATTACTTAAAGCAGGCCAATCATTGATGGTTACGAACAACATTGCTCGTAGGTCAAAGTGTTCTTGTTTGTACTCATCCCAGACACGTACACCTGGTTTGTTCCATAAAACTAGAAGTTCTTCAACTAATGGCTTCAGATATACATCAATATCGTTGCCAGGTTGCCTCGGACCTTGGATGAGGATCGGCATCATAATGAACTTCCGCTTCATGCATAACCATGGAGGAAGGTTGTAGATACATAGAGTAACTGGCCAAGTGCTATGACTAGTGCTCTGCTGTCCAAAAGGATTCATACCATCTGTACTTAAGGCGAACCTTAAGTTTCTAACCTCATTTGCAAACTCTGAAAATTCTCTATCTATCGCTCTCCACTGGGACCCATCAGCTGGGTGTCTCAGCATATTGTCTACCTTACGGTCTTCTTTATACCACCGCAACAACTTTGCGTGGTCTTTATTTCTGAACAAACGTTTTAAGCGTGGTATTATAGGAGCATACCACATAACCTTGGCAGGGATTTTCTTTCTAGGACGTTGTTCACCCTCGACGTCACCAGGATCATCGCGCCTGATCTTATACCGCGATGCTTTACATACCGGGCATTCATCCAAATTCTCGTATTCATTGCCATGGTAGAGGATACAGTCATTAGGACATGCATGTATCTTCTGGATTTTTAATCCCAAAGGGCAGACAACCTTTTTTGCTTCGTACGTAGTGATGGGCAATTCATTTGGCTTCGGAAGCATCTTCTTTATGAGGTTTAATAAATTCCCAAATGCCTTATCGGATACACCATTCTTTGCCTTCCACTGTAGCAATTCCAGTGTTGTACCCAGCTTTTTTTGCCTCTCTTCGGCCGTCGGGTATAGCAACTTCCTATGATCCTCAAGCATGCGCTCCAACTTAACTTTCTCTTTTTCACTTTCCCATTCTTGTTGTGCATCACGAATGGCATCGCCAAGAGCATCACCGAGATCATCTTCTACCGCTACCTCTTCTTCATCTCCCCCCATTGTAGTATCATCAAAGGCACCATACTGAGCAATAATGTCATCAATGTCTAAATCTTCTCCTTCACCTTCTTCCATCATGACCCCGCTTTCTCCATGCTTAGTCCAACATATATAGTTTGACATGAAACCTGACTTAAGCAAATGTGAATGAAGACTCATTGAGCTTGAATATTCCTTTAAATTCTTACATAGGGCACATGGACAGCATATGAAACCATCCCGCTTATTTGCCTCGGCCACACCTAAGAAATAGTGCAAGCCCTCTATAAAGTCTTGGGAGCGGCGATCGGCATTGTACATCCAATGGCGTGACATAATCTGTATTACACGACAAATTATGAAAACCTTGAACATAATTAAGTATTTTATTACACAACATAAATGACACACACACAGTTGATTAATTAACTAAGCCTGGCTACAACGTAAGCAATCCCAACTATCACTAAACAAACTAAAACTACAATGCACTTCAGTAACATAATTATTTTGTGATCGTACGCAACTAAAACAGACAAATCATTCTTCTGTTGAATATCAATAAGCTTCTCCTGCTGGCTCACTGCCTCATCAGCAGCATCCGCTACCTCAAGCGCACCCAAATTCTGCACGTATGTAGCATAATCTTCCTCCCAGTACCAACCATCGCATCCATTGCCCTCCCACTGAAATTAAAGCCAAAAAATATTTAGTCAAAAATATTCAAGAAAAGCAGGTCAATTAGCCATAATTATAAAATGCGTAAGAAACTCACATCGCGATCCGGGCACTTGTAGAAAACACGACCCTTGTTGGGTCCCTGTCTCTTGACTCGGTACTCCATCACAATCTTATGCTTACACTTGCCGCAGATAATGAGAGGGAGTTCTGGCCTCAGTCGTTTCGCAACCGAACGAGAGGCCGAGGATCCAGTAACAGTTGTCATCTACTTTCTATACTTATTTTTGCAAACTAGTGTAAATTTCATATTTTCAAATATCCATCAAATTATAGCTCAAAAACATGTTTCAATAAATAACCATCCGTACTAGTTGACCTTGCTTACGTGATCATCTCGGCGAGCATTTCTCCACCGGACGGCACCGTACTTGGCCAAGGAAGAGCTCCGATTCTACGAGAAAGGGAACACGGTTTTCCACGACCGTTGCCGCTCTCCCTCGTAGAATCAAAGCTCCTCCTTGACGTCCGTTACCGCTCGGCAGAGAACATGCTCGCCGAGATGAACACGGTCCGCAAGTTCAACTAGTACGGATTTTCTACAATTTTCTAACAATTTTCTAAGTTTTTCATTTCATGGAAAAATTAATTCTAAGATCACGTAAGCCACCGGGGACGAGAATGGCGCGTGCTCCAGCGAGGACGAGCGAGGCGTGATTTTGATGAACTAATTTAACTTTTGTTTATCCAAACATATATGCAAATCATCATGTGATTTTGAGCTAAAAATGACATATAAAATCATAATAAAGTCCAACATATAAAGTTACACATGCATCTACATTGCAAAATGAGATAAGCTACTGATAAAACATAAGAGGATTAAGTTTGTTACCTCCAAAATCGAAGAGCAACACCAATGGAGGGGGAGAGTGCAAGAACAACAGCAAGCTGAAGAACAGAGGCAGTGAGTTTGAATAATGGAATGGCTCGGGCTCGGGGAGGAAGAATTGAGCAGAATTATAGGCCGGGATAATTAGTCCCGGTTAGGGGTCCAAACCGGGACTAAATATTAATCTTTATTCCCGGGGAATAACCCAAACCGGGACTAAAAGCTTTAGTCCCGGCTGGTATTACCAACCGGGACTAAAGGTAAACCTTTAGTCCCGGTTGGTAATACCAGCCGGGACTAAAGATCCCTGCCCCGCGGACGACCGTTGGGCAGGGACCTTTAGTCCCGGTTGGTATTACCAACCGGGACTAAAGGGTCCTTTAGTCCCGGGGGCAAAAAATGCCGAGGCTAATGCTAAATTAGGACATCGTTCTAAAGTCTGTTCTATAGTAGTGATTGTACCTGCTCTTAGAGTCCAAATACACCAAGTTTTATAATTAAAATTGACTCAAACTCGATTTAGACTCCCCCTCGCCGACCATCCGGTATGCAATACTACATCACCAGCTGGTTTTGTCGGGGAGAATCTTCTAGAGGCCATGATTCTATGACCCGATTCCAAATTAGATGTTCTACATATGTATTTCGATGGTCTCGATAATCGCTCAATGGTGAGGTCCAATCTTTTTTCTACAGAAGAATCTCTCGGTTTTTTCCAGATTTGTCAATTTAATTTGGAGCCGTCGCTTTCGCGACTTTGGTGCGCCTCTCATGCCTTGATTGCTTTGCCCGATCGATCCATGCATCCACATGCGTCCCTTAATTTCCCAGGCCAGTTGCATGCATGGATCGTGACTGAAACCGGCAAGGCGGCAACCACATCTTCCAGCATGAGAGCCCCCACCAACTAGTCCATGCTAAGTACGGAGTAGGTAAGGAGAGCATGAGCAACAACAACCCGGCCTCCAGGAAAACTGAACCGATCAAACAACAACGATATCGAGGATGATGCAGCGTGTGCGTGTACTTGCCGTGCGGCGCCGCACCAACTGCGTGAGCAGGAGACACGGCGGTGGGTGGTATCGGTTTCGCGTCGCCGTCAGCCCGTCGGCTTTGATTGTGCAGTTACCAGTTTAGTAGGATCATAACGACAGAAGCAAGCAGGATTTGCGTGTCCACTGATCGACCACTGCACGGCCGGCGTCCATCCATGGCCCGGATGTCATGTCGATATGATGCTGTTTGCTGCATACTACGTGCAAATCAAAGCTATATATGTGCATTGCTTGGACCGCCAAATTAAAAGGCACCCAGATCGTGCTCGTGTAATCTCTTTTTCCGTCTCTCTCGTTTCTTGGAGTCAAGTGCCGGGCCGGATGCACACGATCGGACGGGCAACCGTGCTGGGGACTGGGGTTGTGCCGTTATGGTCATGTCATACCGGCGATACTCGGTGCCCATCAGCCCATGCCCCATGGCTGTCTGTTGCTGAGGCTCCTCCATCCAAGCATATGGTAGCGTGCAGCCGGAGTTCCGTACTCGTTGGTGCAAAATTTCATGACTGAAGAGTAATAATGGGAAATGAAGGAGTAAGCTTGCTGACGTCCTTCTTTCTCAACAGAGAAGCCATAGAGCATGAAGGAGAAAGGTAGCTGCTCAAAATCAAGAGGGTCTTCTCACCTCTCTTTCCCAACTCCGACGAGGTTAGAGTTAATTATACAGTTTGGAGCGGAGAGTTTCACTACGAAAGATGATAAGAGCCTATTTGGTATAGATTTTTGAACAACTGCAGGAGCCGTTTTGGTGCCCAGGTTACCAAACAAGCGTCTTTTGGTCAGCTCCAGCTGGAGAAAACCAGCTTTCACTAACTCCTATCAAGGTCCACAAGCCAAGGTACAAAATTTGCCCCTCTAGTTTATGTTTAATAGAAATCACATCAGTTTTGCCACCGCCTCCCCACATCCCTCACACAAGGTATAGCTCGACTCACGCGGCTTCTGTTCGGTCGTTGTCACAATGTTATATAACCAAACCATAAAAAAATGCTTGCCAACAATTCATATTATTTCTTTTTGTTTCAAGAACACTCACATATTAAAATATATGCAAACATACAAGTCATTACACCAATTCAGAAAAGCAAGGGGCATATTGTATCCTGTCTCAGCCATTCATGACCCGACAGAGAAGCTGTTCAGCCCAGCGTTTTTCTGAAGCAGTCTCAGCTCCATCAGAAAAGTCACGGCTGGATGTTTTGGCCATAGTTAGAGCCGAGAGGGCATTGAAGGGAAAGACGGGTAGACCTGAGTGGCAGCGGTGGCGGGCTTGGGATGGAAATGGGAACATCGCTCTTTCATCATGTTTATCGCCTATCGAGCTGGTATAGAGCCGAGAGGGCTTTTCCCTCCATGATTGCTACTCCCTCCATACCCAAAAAACCTGACGTTTAGGACATGATTGCGGTAACCAAGGATGATTAATTAGGGGTTAGTTTTCCATCTTTGCCCCTAATAAATATGGTTGCGGGTGCTATCTTTATGAGAAAGTAACTCAACCCAACTGGCTAGTGCGTGGAGGCATGAGTGCCGCGACTCGGGTTCGAACCCTGGCAGCCACATTTTTTTTGTTGCCCCCTTCATTTTGCATGGGCGTGCATGCCACTGTTCCACCGGCGTGGCGCGTCCTTTTTTCGCGCGGATGGAAGCTGGAGTCGCTTGGGGGCCTGCATTTTCGCTTGGCGCGCGTTTCAGGTTGTTTGATTTTCTTATTTTGTCTGCACGCTCGGATGGCTGATGGTATGCGCTCATTTCGAATGAGAAGACCGACGTTTGAGCTGCCTGTACTCCACGCCACTGGCTTATTTATGCGGCAACTTGCTTTCTCTCTTCTCCAACGCCATTTACTCCCTTGCCTTCCCTGCCTTGCTTGGTGCTACTACGCCACCATGGACTAGCTGTTCTCCTTGCACATCTACTACTATGGCATAATGGCTGATTACTTCTCTAGCTTTGATCTCAACGTTCGTGTAGAAGAAGAAGAGGACGGCAACCTGCCGTGGGATCTCAACGACGGCAGCGGTAACCATCTATTATTAGTTCTATTTTGTTTTGTTGTTTCTGTGTGCGCGATGGCAACCTACCGTGCACTACCCCAGATCTGGACATCACTGCCGGTTCAAAAACCCCCTTCACTGCCGGATTTTGAACCGACAGTGGCATACCGGCAGTGATGTGGGGTTGACATCACTGTCGGTTCTTAAAAACCGACACTGATCTACAGACAATAGTGTCGGTTCGTGGCTCCACCCGATAGTGTCTAGTTGAATAACACTGCCGGTTTGTAGACCCCACCGACAGTGACGTTTGCTTCAAGAGTGTCGGTTCTTGCCCAAACCGGCAGTGTAGATCAAGCCAACACTGTCGGATTATGGCTCAAGCCGGCAGGGTTGATCAAGATAACACTGTCGGTTCTTGACCCAAGCCGGCAGTGTTGAGCAAACCAACACTGTCGGTTGATGGCTAAAGTAGGCAGTGTTGATCAAGACAACACTGTCGGTTCATGGCTCAAACCGGCAGTGCAGAGCAAGAGAACACTGTCGGTTCATGGCTCAAGCCGGCAGTGTTGAGCAGTCCAACGCTGTTGGTTCATGGCTCAAACCGGCAATGTTGAGCAAGAGAACACTATCGGTTCATGGCTCAAGCCGGCAGTGTTGAGCAGTCCAACACTATTGGTTCATGGTTCTAACCGACAGTGATGGTTACGACAACACTGTCGGTTTGTTGCTAACCGACGGTGATGGCCCATTCGCATTTTATTGTTTTATAATTTATTTTAATTTATATTTTTTCGTGGGATCGGATTTCGCTTTATATACGCTACATAGACGACAGGTCCATAAATATTAAACATTACAAATGTTACAGTTACAGTTCAAATGTTATATCTAGATCTCGATCTCTCAAAACAAAAAAGAAATGTTCTCAGACTTCTTACAATAATCTGGCAAGCCGCTCTGGGCCATACTGGTCCTTGTACTTCACGGATTGTGCAATGGAAAATAGTCCATCTTTTTCCAATACCTCAGCTAAGATGAATTTTGACAGCTCCGATTGTAGTGCGACGATCTCCATCTCTAGCAGCCTTTCGTGCTTAAATTTCTTGCGCTATCGTTCAAACAAGATGATATCCAAAGTGGAACAGTAAATCATTTTGTTGAATTATTAACAGACATAAATGAAATGGGGATTATACACACCAACTTATCGGCTTCTTCCAATTTCCCGCCGATGTAGCGAAGCATTGCCCACATTACATAAAACCCGCATTCATTGTTTCCCGCCGACTGTGATAGGTACTTCTCCTCCATTTTGACAACCTTGAATGGGACCGGCTTCCCACCGATATGTCTTGTTCGGACACTGAGCAACATTAAAAGGAGAAATATTAGAAAGCGGGTATGCGTGATTCGAAAATAATATATTATTAGGATCGCTTACTAATTCAGCACTGACACCAGTGCATCTAGATGATGAAATGGTTTTTTCTTCGAGTCCCACACCTCGAGCAGATTTTTGGCTAGATTAACACAAATGAAGACGAAATGGTTGCTGCAATCACAGAATCCTAATTATCGAATAATCTTAACAAAAAAAGAAGCATAAAATTAAAAGCCGAGAACACATACTCGCAGTTGTAGGCTAGAAGTATGTGGGTTTTCTTCTTCATCGTGAATTCGTCGAAAACAGCAATCAATCTCTGTTTCGGGTCTTCCACATCATATCCATAGAGGCCTAGACATGTCCTCTCATTGACTCGCATGGGGTCCAAGAAGCCTATGTAATCCCATTTGCTTTTTAGAATGCAAAATTTTGCTATACACCTACATAAAATCATGGAAAGTGCTCAAAAGTTAACAATTTGTGTATCGAGAGAGTAGTTAATTGTAATATCGTGCGTGTAGGGTACTTACATAGTCCATAGCGTCAACAGTTGAACATCGAGATCGCGTTTCTGGTATAGCTGGAACAAGCACTCCCACTCGACATCGAACTTCTCTTCTTTAGGATAATTGAAAACATGTGGCGAACGGATAATAACCTCAAAACCAAAGTTGTCCGTCTCTGTTGCTTGAGCCATGTAATATTCATGTAAATGGCGCATATATATTGACAGATTTTTATACTCATGATCGTGAACCAAAAAATTGCCCCTTACATACTTCATTGCTGGTGTTGCCATCCCTTGTACATCATAATAGATGGTCGTGGCCTCTTCCATGGTTAATCCTGGGTTGTCTTCGACGTACTTCTGTATGTTCCTTAAATCTT
Source organism: Miscanthus floridulus (assembly GCF_019320115.1). Classification (NCBI taxonomy): domain Eukaryota; kingdom Viridiplantae; phylum Streptophyta; class Magnoliopsida; order Poales; family Poaceae; genus Miscanthus; species Miscanthus floridulus. The sequence goes on from NC_089598.1 coordinate 87,667,200, forward strand.
TATTGTGTATTTCTTCGTCTCTTGTTGTAGCGTATTTATTCTGTGTTTGCCTTTCGAATTCGGACTTCAACATAAACGAAGACAGTGAGGCACAGAGATTGAAGAAACTAATACAATCTTCCTTCTTGACATGTGCTATAAATTTTTCTTCCATCAAGGAGGTAACGCTGCCACTGAATGGCCTTTTTCTTTTCTATTGGTCCACTTTGGGAGCATTAGCGACCGAATCCAAGGACCTTTTCTACGACCGCGAGGATGTCCTTGATCTTGTTTTGGGCTGAGGTGGAGGAGGAGGAGGATGACGACGAGAATTCTGTTTTCCCGGCGCTGATGAAGATGGAGTCGGACGAGGAGGAGGGGGAGGAGGAGGAGGAGGAGTCTCTTTTCTCGGGGCTGATGGAGATGGAGTTGGACGAGGAGGAATAGAAGGAGACCTCTGTCTTCTCGGGGGTGATGGCTCCGGATGAGGAGGGGAGTGATCTCTATTGGGAGATGGTGAGTTATCATCGTAGGTGGGCGAAGACTCGTAGTCGTCCTCATCATCAGAGGACAATTGGTGGTCAAGCTTAATGAAGCGCTTGCGCCAGGCCACTTGAGAGCCCTTGTTTTGACCAAGTTTCAGTGCGTCTTTCGCTACAGGGTACTCAATGGGTATCTTGTTATACTTCTTATCAAGTATTCTGTCAATGGTGATGCGAGCGTACCCCAGTGGAATTGGGCGGCCATTAATTGTCCCGTCTCCCATAGGCCAGGCCTGGCCGAGTGCCACCTTGTCCTTTGTCCATTCCTGACAAATGTACAACCTGACATTGATGGGTTCAGTGATGTCGTCCACCGGATGAGGCACATTCGCCTCTTTTTCATCGAGTGGGGTCGATCCGCAGCTGCTGCGACCCCTAAACTGTGGGCTAAAGGCAGTAGGAGTAGGGTTTTGTGGTACTGCTGACCCCTTGGACAGTAAAATTTGCTCGACTCACGCTTCAATGATCGCCTCAATCCGTGCTTCCATTCTGTCTTCCATCTCTTTTAGTCTCCTCAAATACTCTGCCTCATGTTCCTCTCTACCCCTCGAGCGGCTCCGGTAAGTGTTAGATTCTTGGGGGAACGCTAGTTTCCAAGGAACAACACTGGTTCCTCTAATGCGACCAGGGTGCTCCTTGGTTTCGAGTGCTTGGGTGAGCACGTCTTTCTCCCTATTAGAAGTGCGAGTCCCTTGCCTCACCTCCTCAGCTACCTGGGAGATCCTTTGGATGAGTTCGCTCGTGGGTACATTTGAGGAGCTAAAGCTCCCCTCCTCGGCATGCCGTACATTCCTCCCCATACAGTATATTACCGATCTGGGCTCCCAATCGGCGGTCTCAACCTAAACGCCTTCCTCAACAAGGCGATCCATCTTTCGAAGTTCTGCTTCAAATTCTGGCATCTTTTTGACGTAGCCATAGGAGCCGAGATGATGAGGATTCATCGCTTTCTGCGAATTCTCCTTATTCTTCCTGCTTAGTTCTAAGTAGTCCTCGGATAACCTGTATTCCTTGAAAGCCTGCCAGAAGTCCTTCTGCTTGCTAAACTGTCCACCATCAAAATCTGGCTCTTTATTTTAGAGGATAAAATTCTTGTACAGTGTCCCCTTGAAATTCTTGAAGCATGTTCCCATGATTTCTTTTGCTTTTTTCTTGACTAACTCCCTGTCATACTCGGCTGGGAAAGTGAAATACTCTAGGATCTTGACATCCCATATGTAATCCTTCTCGCTTTCGGGAACCCTCCACCGGTCATCATCTTTCCCAATCCACTTCCTATACTTAATCGGGATGAAGTCCCTAACAAGTAACCCGAGGATGGTCTTGTATTTGGTCAAAGCTATAGGCGGTGAGAGTGGATCCCCGAATTCATCGAACTCAGTAATGTGCCAGTGTGCATTCCTACCAACAGGAACCTTTGACACACCTCGCTTGGATCTGGCCTTCCTGCTACCCGAACCCTCTGGCTCCTCGGCCGGTGGAGGCTCCTGCTAGAGACACCAAGTAAGCTATGACCCTCTCAATTGATTAGCGTGTGTGGCTACATAGTGACATGATACCAAAGTTACTTGGCCATCTTGGTCATTTTGACCCAGATCGAGAAGGCCAGACGGGGTCCATGGCTGCTCGTTCTCACCGACCTAATTGACACCGTCACCGTTTGTCGGATCATGCGGCTCTCCCGTCCCAGCGATATCTATCGCTTCTTGTTGTCAATCAGTTCTTCGGCGACGGGGTAACATGCGACGATGAGTCATGGCTGTGACACGATCGTGGTTAGTTTTGGCCGTGAACAACTACTAATAGCATATGTTCATATATATATATAATATGTTTAATGCAAAGTCTAATAATAAGTCCACATACAACAAAGTCAAATAATGGCATATGTTCACCTAGAACAAATTCATTATTTGATTGACCACATACAACAAAGTCTACCTACTCTTCTACGAAACTAAGCCTACATCAACTTCCAAATAAGAAAAGCGATGACCATAGCCATAAATAAAAGCATGACATCTTTCCAAGACCAATGACCAATTCTCCTAATCTTCACACCTCCGGCGGGTGGCTTCTCTTCGATATCCAGTGCCAGCGGATGGCCATGGTTTGCATTCATTGGACCATAGTAGGCCGGTTGCCCATGGTTTGCAAGGTATGCTGAATGACTATAGTAGGCCCTCAAAGCTTCAGCTTCTGTGTTGTATTTTTTGTGCAAATTACCAGGGTAGCGATTGACTTGAGCATAGCAATCTTCCCAGGTTCGATAAATCCTAGGCATGTGACCAACATGCACTACATACCATGTCATGGTTGCCTATACATTTAAGTAAATTAGGCATGCGGTAAGTGGTAATGGTAACTCACTGAACAAGAGTTATTATTCAAGTTATATGGCCAAACTAATTCTATTTAATGTTCTTTATCCTTGACATGATAAAAAATTACCTCAATAATTGGACTGTTTATTATTCAGAGATCAATGTGGTTTAGTAATCATACTTGCTGCTGCTGCCGAGCCAATTTTAAAAGTTGTTTTGAACTTTTTTTCTAGAACAAACATCTATAGATGCCTTTTTTAAGCATGCTATACATTCCCCCTAAGATTGAATCCCTAAACAATCAAATATTGCCATAGTGTAATTTGGCGGTCTAGGACTGTGACAACAGGTCTCTGAAAATAGCATTATTTTTAAAATATACTAAAACTTATACAAGAAATAAATAATTTTTTGTAGTATATATAAGAAAATATTAGATGAAAGGTCAAAGCAAAACATCTACAATAGAAAGGAAATAGGCAAGTCATTGTAATTAACCAACATGACCAGTCAAATAAAGTAGGACCCTATCAAAATATTAGAGTTGCATACATTCTTCATCTTTAAAACTATTTAAAAAAATTAGTTCTATAGGTCTAAAATATATATACTCCATCCTCACATCCAAAAACATTGAGCATCGGTGGCACTACAGACTAGACATTCATGATCAAACTGTATGCTAGCATTGCAATAAAGTAGCAGTAACATAAATTATGGCAAGTAAATTATCATATCAAACAATAAGTTGTAGTACTTGGTAAATGAAAAGTCTCTCCTGATTCAAGTAAGCAGTTGTGGGACAAATCAGCCAGAAATTCTTATCTAACTCTTACACAAACAGAACACTTAGCGGGCATTTCATCTAGCACTTAGCGGGCAGTGAGCCACACACTCACCATGTGGGTGGTAAAGCAGCTGTCCGCGGGTGTTCCTGAAGGCCTCGGCGGTGCTCCGGCGTCGGGCGGTGGACGACGTGGGGAGTGCTCCGGCATGGGGCGGTGCACGGGCGTCGGCGTCGAAGAAGAGGAGCGCGGGGCTGGAAACGGCGGCGCGGGGAGCAGTGGACGGTTGCTTTGGCGTGGGGCGGTGCATGGGCCTCGGCGTCGAAGAAGAGGAGCACAGGGCTAGGAATGGCGGCGCGGGGGGTGGTGGACGGGTGCTCCGGTGTGGGGCAGTGCACGGGCGTCGGTGTCGAAGAAGAGGAGCGCGGGGAACGGTTGGTGCGAGGTTGAAATTTGGAAAATTTCAACCCGCGGCGGCCTTTTATACCAGATCTCATCACTGCCGGTTCTAACTAGAACCGGCAGTGATGTACCCCCATCACTACCGGTTCTAACGAGGAACCGACAGTGTTATGGGTACATCACTGCCGGGCCATTCTTTAAACTGGTAGTGATGCAGGAATATAAATTGAAAGAAAATGAAAAAAAATTATGTTGCTTCCCTGATTCGAACCGAAGCCTACAAGTTCCAGAGCAGCGGACAAACCATTGAGCTATTACCTGATTTCGGAGAGTTTGAAGAAATTTATTCCTTTGAGTGATTATCTGTCCCTGCTTTGCGCGTAGGCCCTTCAACTCCCCGGCCACGCTAGTCGCGCGGTTCCCATGAAGATTGAAGAGCCGCTGTTTACCAAGGAGTCCCCACAAAGAGATGTCGTCCTTGGACTGGTCGTGGCCCTTCAGTTCCCCACGAAGAGACACCACGTTTACTCCCCGGCCACGCTGCTCGCGCCGGTTCCCAAACACAGGCGCGCGCGCTCCGTCTTCCAAACACATGCGCAATGGCGGTTCAATGGCGTTCCCAACACAGGCACGCTCCGTCTTCCGAGGGGTTGCAGTTATTGCACCGTGATTAGTTCCACCCATAGACATGCCTATATAAGCCAGGCCACCATGCACGCAGTCGGCCGCCATTGCACCACCGCGCATCAAGAAAGTGAAGCACACCCTTCCCACGCGCACACCTCGCTCCGGCCCTCGATGACCACCCGCCGCCACAATGCCTCGCCGCTTGAAGATAACATGGGCGATGCTGAACCCGTAGTCCTCACGTCGCCCCCCGATGCCTCCACCGTCGCTGTCGTCCGAATTGGACCTCGAGGCGAACCTCGAGGATGATCCGGACCGTGAGACCGCATCGGAGGAAGAACCGGAACCTCTTCCGGTGGAGGAGGTCGTCTTCAACTCGTTGGAGACGGCTCGGAAGGAGGAGGAGGACCGGCACCTCCGCGCCATCACACAGAAGGAGACCGACGACTGCATCCTGAAGCGCGTCATCGAGATCTCCAAGGAGGAGGAGCGCCGCCGCGAGGAGGAGGAGCACCGCCGCCAGGAGGAGGAGCGCTGCCGCCGCCAGGAGCAGGAGACCGAGCGGCGTCTCGCGATGGATGCGGAACGGCGCCGGCGTAGGGCTGAGCGAAAGAAGCGCGAAGAGGAGCACCGGCAGTAGGGGGACGACGACGTAGGCAGCACCGGCAATAATTAGTAGCACTAGTGATTAATCTATGTCTTAGGACAATGTAATAATTTACTGGTGCTCAAAAAACCGTGTCATTGAATCCTTTATTTGATCATCTTCACCATGGTGCTGAGAAATACCGTGTTGCAGCATGTCTGTGTTCTGGCAGTGATGGGGGTACATCACTGCCGGGCCATTCTTTAAACCGGTTACAGCATAAGTAAATAATCTTTTCATCTCCTTTTGAATACCTCCTACTGGCACAACGGTTAAGACCCCGCAACTTAGCCCCTGATACCCGTGTTCAAATCCCGGGCACCCCAATTTTTTTGGTATAATTTTATTATTTATTAAGCGATATAAAGGTTAAAAAGACAAATTAAATAAACCAGACACACATCCTATACTATCGCAGCGGTTAAGTGTCTGAACTCTGTAGTTCGAGACCCGAGCTCAAACCCGAGGGCAGGCACAATTATTTTTTAATTTTTTATATATCACTGCCGGTTTTTAAAATCAACCGATAGTGATAACAAGCATCACTGTCGGATTTTTCTCATCACTGCCGGTTTATTGAAACCAACAGTGATGTTTATATATATTAAAAATTTATTTTACATACTGCATAAATAAAAGCATATGTATTCCTATGTCGAAATGGCTTGAAATTTTTTTGGCAAGCTTGTACACCCAAATTAAGACCCCACACAAGATCTTAGGTTTTTATGATCATTTTTTTATTTATTATATTTTTCTCTGTGCCCAATGAGACAAAAGAGGGTGAACTTTATCTTGGACCTAATAGATTTTTTCATCCACCCCCACAAAATTCTTATCCCTAGGGCACATTAGAGCCTGTATAAAAGTTTGGCACCATTCCGGATCTTTTTGTGGGTAGACTCAGTTCAACCTATAATTGAACGGTCTCGTCGCGCGGAAATTCAATTAAACCTCAGAAAGTAGCAAGCCATCTCCAAAAAATCTAAAACTTGGTGTTTCCTTCACACGTGGCATGCGCAAGCCTGAGAAAAAGTTTGAGACCAATACGACACCGGAATGCATATGAACCACAGAAACCTTGATAACCTATGTGTATAGTCATGGTTCGATGAAAGGGCACATATACCTCCGTGAAGCATGTATACACCGTCTATGTCGAAATGGCTTGAAATTTTTTTGGCAAGCTTGTACACCCAAATTAAGACTCCACACAGGATCTTAGGTTTTTATGATCATTTTTTATTTATTATATTTTTCTCTATGCCCAATGAGATAAAAGAGGGAGAATTTCATCTTGGACCCAATAGATTTTTTCATCCACCCTCACAAAATTTTTATTCCTAGGGCACATTAGAGCCTGTGTAAAAGTTTGGCACCATTCCGGATCTTTTCGTGGGTAGACTCAGTTCAACCTATAATTAAACGGTCTCGTCGCGCGGAAATTCAATTAAACCTCAGAAAGTAGCAAACCATCTCCGGAAAATCCAAAACTTGGTGTTTCCTTCACACGTGGCACGTGCAAGCCTGAGAAAAAGTTTGAGACCAATACGACACCGAAATGCATATGAACCACAGAAACCTTGATAACCTATGTGTATAGTCATGGTTTGATGAAAGGGCACATGTACCTCCGTGAAGCATGTATACACCGCCTATGTCGAAATGGCTTGAAATTTTTTTGGCAAGCTTGTACACCCAAATTAAGACCCCACACAGGATCTTAGGTTTTTCTGATCATTTTTTTATTTATTATATTTTTCTCTGTGCCCAATGAGATAAAAGAGGGTGAATTTCTTCTTGGACCCAATAGATTTTTTTATCCACCCCCACAAAATTCTTATCCCTAGGGCACATTAGAGACTGTGTAAAAGTTTGGCATCATTCCGAATCTTTTCGTGGGTAGACTCAGTTCAACCTATAATTAAACGGTCTCATCGCGCGGAAATTCAATTAAACCTCAGAAGGTAGCAAACCATCTCCGGAAAATCCAAAACTTGGTGTTTCCTTCACACGTGGCACGTGCAAGCCTAAGAAAAAGTTTGAGACCAATACGACACCGGAATGCATATGAACCACAGAAACTTTGATAACCTATGTGTATAGTCATGGTTTGATGAAAGGGCACATGTACCTCCGTGAAGCATGTATACACCGCCTATGTCAAAATGGCTTGAAATTTTTTTGGCAAGCTTGTACACCCAAATTAAGACCCCACACAGGATCTTAGGTTTTTTTGATCATTTTTTTATTTATTATATTTTTCTCTGTGCACAATGAGACAAAAGAGGGTGAATTTTATCTTGGACCCAATAGATTTTTTTATCCACCCCCACAAAATTCTTATCCCTAGGGCACATTAGAGACTGTGTAAAAGTTTGGCACCATTCTGGATCTTTTTGTGGGTAGACTCAGTTCAACCTATAATTAAACGGTCTCGTCGCGCGAAAATTAAATTAAACCTCAGAAAGTAGCAAACCATCTCCGAAAAATCCCAAACTTGGTGTTTACTTCACACGTTGCACGTGCAAGCCTGAGAAAATTTTTGAGACAAATACGACACCAGAATGTATATTTCTAGTTGCCCAACAAATGTTACACGAATTACATGCATGATAATAATTAAACACACAAAGCCGTACATATTAAAATTAGAATCCAATTAAACTACGACCTTAAAAACCTACTAAATAAACATTAATTACCATCAGAATCACTGCTGGGATCGATCGGGCCACGCACACTAACATGCCTCTGTAGCCATATATGGTAATTGATGTCACGGATTATGTATCCGCTTGTATCGATGAAGTCCAATGCCCGTATGAGTGCACTCTCTCGTGCCTCATAATACCGAAAGAATGGTCGATCATAGATGTAACCTACTGAACGACCATTGCCCCTGTTAGTAATCCTTATGCAGTACTGGCGTCCTTCTGTAGTGAACTGGCCGAGGTTTCCATTGCAGAACTCCCAATCGTACCCGAGTTGCTCCGTAGCTTGGTCTAGAACGGCCCACAAGCCACATGCAGCATAGGTAAGGTCCTGTAGCGTAATCTGCATATGAAGAAAAAGAAAAAAATAGAGAATGTTATTACAATATTAAACAACAAATAACCACGACTTAGGTATAAGTGACCATTTTACCACATCCGTATGGTTATAGCTCGCAAACCATTCGCTTGCTTATGGGACGGGGATATCACCAGTATTCAAAGCAAGTGCCTTGAAGTGCGAGAAATTAGGCACATCATAGCAAATACGTCGAAGTGCCTCTAAACAAATGCGCACGATAGTTAATTGGGCGCTTATCATGTCCCGTGGATATGGTTCCGATGATTTGAACCCCTCTCAGGGATGAAAAAACAGAGTTCACACGTCCATAGCCGACCACTTGCATTAGATGTCATGTTCTCGACGATGTCCGAGATAAAGAACCAGCTATGTGCTGTTCGCAGCCAATCTATTGGGGATATAGTCTGCGACATATATATGCATACAACAATGATATTAAACTAATTACAGTTATTTATTAGCATCAAAAAACAAAAGATGTTGGAAAATATTTCATACAATAGCTGGAACAGGGAACCGTGGAATGACCACGTTAGGAGCGAATGGCTCATCGCCATGGTGGAAACCTGGTTCTTGTGGTGGGGGAGGTCCGTTGTTCATACCACCTGATCAATAAAATGCAAAAAAAATATGAACTTAAAATATATGCACAAAAATTTCTTCCAAGTAAAATGTGGCAACATAATTAAATATAGGTCGAATGCAAGGAATAAAAATATATATAAATGTAGAATGCAAAGAAACATGAATATAAATATAGATCAAATGAATATAGATAGAATATTAGAGAAGACAACATATCAATACCATTGAAAAATACAGGAGCCATGACCAAATCACGTAGAGAGAGAGAGTGGATGTCTTGAGAAGTGAGTGAAATATGAGAAATGAGACTGAGAGAGTTCGTGGGTGGGTGGGATCGATGTATGTGGCCGGCAGTTTGTTTTATATAGGGGGGCATGGACATCACTGCCGGTTTTTAAATAGAACCGACAGTGAAGGTGTATATCACTACCGATTTTTAAATAGAAAAGACAGTGAAGGTGATTAGCACTGCCGGTTTCTAAATAGAACCGACAGTGAATGTGCATATAAGTAAAGGATATATTTATTTAAATACTACAGTGGGAAAGTTTTAACAACAACGATATATTTATTTAGATAGTAATGAAATACATAAAAAATTACAAAAAAATTAGAAATAAGTTACATATACAATAACAAAGACCTTACACTAAAAATCCATATACGATAACAAAGACCTATTTGCGTACAGGTCAATGTTACCATCAGTGTGTATCAACACATTATAATTTAACCACCTCAGTAGCATTCTTCTAGCACCAACTAGGGTCAAACAACAGCACCGAGGTGGTCTACGAGCTATACCGGTTGGAGATGACAAGGTGGCATCGATGAATCCATGCCTCTGCTGTACATGGCCTTTTTCTCGGTACAGTCCAGACTCCAGAGCACATCGGATTTAGCTCGGCACCGCACTGATAAACCAATGCCGCTCGGGGATGGGAAATTGCCCAGAGCACACCAGGTCTCTCTGGACATACAGTCTAGAGCGCACCACAATGGATGGCTCTGTGATCCTTGTGGCATCTCCAATCTTCGGTGTTGCTCTATCTTCAGTAGCATTCTTCTAGTACCTCATGTGTGCACCATTTTGGTGGACTACGATGCATAATGATATCTGTGGTTTGTTGTGAGAGGAAAATATTATATCATGGCTGATAAGGCCTGGCTGAAACCAACATGCATGGAGAGGCTAGCTCCTGGCCGAGAGACATTTTATAGGGGCTAGCAGTTATGGTACATTTTTATTTCTGAACTAAAGTTATCGGGGTAGGTGGAAGCAGTGTTCCAACGGTTGTGGTCATGTGAGCACTGTTGGCATGTGAGGAGCATCTACACATCACTGTCAGTTTTAGTTTAAAAACCGACATTAAATTGGGCCTTCTGTGTCGGTTTGAGCAACCGACTGTGATAGAAGATATCACTGTCGGTTTTGAACCCAAAACCGGCAGTGAAGGGCCCTGCGGCCAACTTTAGGTAAAAAAATATATAAAACAGTGTCGGTTTGGAGCCTGCCATCGCAGCCTTTTGTAAAAAAATATAAAAAAGTTTGGCCCGCCTGGGATTCGAGCGCGGGTCTCAGAGTACAGAGTGCGCGGCCTTAACCGCTGAGCTAGAATAGGGAGTTCACTTAGTTTACTTTTCTTTATTTATTTATTAATAGAAATAATGCAGTTAGTTTATATTCTAAAATAACACAAAAATTTGTGTCTTGATTATTTAATTCTATAATAATGAATTAATGGTCTATAATTATCAAATAATAGAGTTTGTGAACATCATCTTAATATTTGATTACATAGTCAATAATTAAATTGTAGAGATGCACACAAAATATAAATTAAATATTTAGTGCGAATTATTGATACAACGTCTTCATAATGATTACATAGTTAACAATAATCTAACTATCTTTAGGTGCATCAACAATGAGGGTCTCATTGTGATCAATTCGTATGTAAGCAGGTTCGTCACCCTCTTGAAGGATAGGTAGGGGTACGTTCGCCCCGAATGCAGACATTTCCTGATAGCCCCTGTAGTCTTCTTCGTCCGTCACTCCATCGACACCGACAATCTTCCTTTTCCCTTCTAGGACTACTTTTAGCCTTCCTTTTGTCTTGTTGTCCATTGCATAGAAGACTTGCATAACATCTCTTGCAAGGACTAACGGGTCGTCTCTGTATGCGGTCTTAGTGAGATCAACGGTAGTAAACCCTTCGCTGTCAGTGTTGATTTCCTCGAGCCGGACCCACTGGCAGCAAAAAAGAGCTGCCTTCAACGGACCGTAGGCAAGCTCCCATATCAACTCTATGAAACCATAGTATGTCGCCTGCACGTTGCCGTTTTCATCGTGAGCATCAAAACGAACACCACAATTTTGGTATGTGCTCTTTCCATCTTGTTTTTTTGTGTAAAATGTGAATCCATTGATCTCATACCCTTGGTACTTAAGATATGTACTCGAAGGTCCCTTGGCTAAGGCATCCAGTTGATTACCTAACTTTATTCCAAGCAAGCGATGTCGCAACCAGCTGACAAATTCCTCCTTATGTTTTTTATCTAGCCAAGCCTGTGACTTGCTCGGATACAGAGTTTGCAGTGATTGCCTATGCTCGTCAATGTATGGCATCACACCCTCGGCTTGTTGGAAAACAGCGAACTGTGCCTGTCTGAAAGAAACAAAGTCGTCTACTGTAACAGATTCTCCCCGACCATTCCTTTGCCACGTAGTCTTCCCTCGTGACGAGATTTTGGAACTCTGACCCTTTTAATGTCCAGATAATATGTGCAGAACTCAATGGCCTCCTCCGTTGAACATCCTTCAACCATACCCCCTTCTGGCCTAAATCTGTTCCTAACATACCTCCTGAAAACTTTCATCAATCTTTCGAAAGGGAACATCTGATACAGGTAGATTGGGCCAAGGGCTCTAATTTGGTCAACAAGATGAATGAGCAGATGCAATGAGGTATCAAAGTAAGTCGGCGGGAAATGCATCTCAAGCCTAACGAGAGTTTCGGCTATGTCCCGCTATAGCTGCTCTAGCATGGACACATCAATGACCTTTTTTGAGATCACGTTGAAGAACGAGCAAAGCTTTATGATTGGGGCGCGGACCTTTGGGGGGAGGATACCACGTAGGGCAACAGGGAGCAGCTGAGTCATAATGACATGACAGTCATGGGCCTTCATAGGGCCATAGTTGAACTTGAGTTCTCTCATGTTCACTAGCCTCTTCGGGTTCACACAGTAGCCCATCGGGACTTTGAGTTCATTGAAGAAAGAAATAAGCGCACGCTTTTCTTCCTTCTTCAATGTCCATGACGCAACCAGAAGTTCGAACTGGCCATTCTCTAGCTCCACGGGAAGCAGCTCCTTCCTGATTCCCAAGTGTTGCATGTCCAGACATGTGGCTAGTGAATCCTTCGATGTCCCCCCGGTGTCCATCAAGGTGTTAAGAGTGTTAGCGCACACGTTTTTAGTGATGAGCATGGGATCAAGACAGTGGCGTACACTCAGAAATGGCCAGTAAGGTAGTTCCCAGAAAACCAATTTTTTCTTCCAAACGCTCCCATCAGGCGCTGCTACTGCATTGTCCCCCATCCCAAGGACAACCTCCAGTTTGTTGAGTTCTCGAAGTATCGCAGGCCCGTCTCGATATTTTGGAGCTAAGCATTTCTCAATAGTACCGTTGAAATCTTTTCTGTTCCTGTGGTAAGGGTGATCCTTAGGTAGGAACCTACGGTGTCCCATATAAACTATCTTTGAGTTATTTGGCAGATTTACCGCATCGGTGTCGTCCAAGCACTCGACACATCCCGTATAGCCTTTTTTCTTCCCTCCAGACAACGAACCTCGACCTGGTAGGTCGGTGATTGTAGCAATAAGTACTCCCTTGATAGTGACATGTTCCTTTTTGTACTCGTCCCAAACATCCGACACACCCTTTTCAAACATCTCCACTAGTTCATCGATCACTGGTTCCAGAAACACATCGATGTCATTCCCAGGCTGTCTTGGCCCTTGGATCAGTAGTGGCATCTGGATGTACGACCGCTTCATATAGACCCAAGGTGGAAGGTTGCATATACAGAGCATCACTGGCCAGGTGCTATGATTGCTTCTAACCTGGTCGAAAGGATTCATCCCATCTATGCTCAAAGCAAACAAAAGGTGCCTTACCTCCCCACCGATGTCCTTATAGAACATAGTATTGACAGTCCTCCAGTCATGCCCATCGGCGGGGTGCATCATCATTGTATCTTTGTTACGCTCTTCGCCATGCCAGCGCAACAGCTTGGCTGACTTTGCACATGCAAACAACCTATGCACCCGGGGAGCTATAGGAAAATACCAAACGACCTTTACGGGACCTCCTCTGGTCTTGGTACCCTCATCTGACGGCCCTTCCTTATACCGTGGAGTTTCACACTTGGGGCACTTGTCCAAGTCTTTGTATTTTTCTCCACGGTACAATATGCAATCATTGGAACACGCGTGGATTTTTTCAACCTCGAGGCCGATGGGACAGCTCATTTGCTTGGCAAAGTATGTCTTTTCTGGTAACTCATTTTTTTCTAGGAGCATTTTTCTTATTATAGCTAACAACTGATCGAAGCCTTTATCGCTCAATCCGTTTATCGATTTGAACTCTAATAGCATGATGTCGGCTTCTAGTTTGCTTATTGGACAATTCCAATACAATGATGTTTTGCCATCTTGTCTCATTTTCTCTAGCTTTCTCAGTTGTCTTTCACTAAGACATCCGGTCTCTACATTGCGTAGGAGCTGAGAAATGCCATCATTATCCTCGGTGTCGTCAGCTAGCGTGTTCCTAAACACATTATTAACTGTGGCCATAAGTTCCGTGTTGACACCAGGTTCCTCGTCAGCATCGTGGATGGCTACGTCAGGCATGTCCACATCATCATCGTTTTCCCGCAGAACATTCACACCAACCTCGCCATGCATAGTCCATATCGTATAGTTTGGCATGAACCCCCTGGTAATCAAGTGTGATCGTATAGACTCAATTTGACAAAAGTTCCTATGATTCTTGCAATCTTTGCATGGGCAGAAGACATGGTTCCCATTCCCAGCATGGGATTTGGCATCAGTGGTAAACTGGCTGACGCCATGCATGTACCGCTTGTCCGTTCGGGACAGATGCATCCACTCTCGATCCATCTCTGCACAAAAAAATACTGAGACAGTAATTACAAAGAATTTATAAGAAATCGAGCTTCATGAACAACAATTGTAGCTCGAAAGTACCATTTTTGGAAAACATTATTGTACACTAATTATTGAAAAATTGAAATTGGTAGCCCCGGCCCTGTAAATTGAAAATCGTAGTAAAAAACAATTATTGCACAATATTGAAGAACAACTATTCTACTCTACTTCTAAGAACTAAATATAGCATCACATACTAACAATGATGATCTTGACCACCATGGAATAATTAGCTAGGAATTTAAATGTGTTCTTAGACACCAACCTTTTGGATGAAGGATTCACCACAATTTGCGCCTTGCACAAATGTCCAATTGGAAAAGTGCTCTCTAGAATGGAGAAAGAACTAGAATGAGAATCAAGCAATGTAGCCATCAAAACGAAGCTAATTAAGCAACAAAATCAAATGAGTTGATGTTTGTTACTAACCTTAAAGCAAAAAGATCAAGCCATTCTTCAAAATCCAAGCACTAGCTTCATGGTGAAGAGCAGCCGCAACAATGGAGGGAAGGGCCCAAAAGCGCGCCTCTGTTCTAGGGATGGAAGAGGGGAGGAAGAAGAGGATGGCTGCAGCCTTTTTGTGTTGTAGGCTTATCACCATCGGCTCTTGGCTAGAACCGACAGTGATAGTGCCCAATCACTGTCGGCTCTTGGTTTAAACCGGCAGTGATGAGTGCCCGCCAAAACACTGCTGGTTCAAGCCACAAACCGGCAGTGATATGATCCTTCACTGCCGGTTTTAGCCCAGCCCCAATCATTTTTTATTTTCAAGCTCATAACCGGCAGTGAAAGTACATCACTGGCGGTTCTCACAAATCCGGCAGTGATGTGCAAATCTGGCGTAGTGGTGGGATCTCAATGACATCAACTGTTTCATGTTGCAGAGCATGAAGATGGCGATGGCAACACTGAGTTTCATCTCGCAGAGCATGAAGATGATGACGGCGACGCTTTTTTTGATCTGAACGAGCCTCCGTTGGAGCATGGCAATGGTATGTTCTTTTCTTTTTGGACATGAATTGTTTCATTGTATCTGGTGGAGCATGGCATGCATATTAGGTTCCATTCTCAGCATGCTCTTTTATTTTTGGACAGGAATTGATTTGAACTTGTCACTAGATGAAATTGGAGCTGTAGATTTTGATTGTATACATAACACCCATGGTAAGCATGCCTATATTTACATCATGCTCTTTTTTTGAGTATGTACAGATTCCTATATTTATTTCACTCCTTGAGTACCATTAAAATGCTTGTTGTAGTCCTATATTTTGATCATGCCGTGACTACTATTACTACCATGAACATGCTTGTTTTTTTCCCTATAAATAGAACATGCAGTGAACATCTATTATATCAGTGTCTTTGTTTTTTTCCCTATAAATAGATCATGCCGTGAACATCTATTGTAAATGTGTTTGGTTTTTTTTCCTATATTTAGATCATGCCGTGAGTACTATTAAAATGGTTGTTTTTTCCTTTTGCTAGAACAACATGCCGATCAAGTAAACCAACCGAAGCATGACTATTCTGATCATGTTAGCCAACAAGTGTACCAAGCATTGTTGATGAGAAGCAAAAATGGCAAACTAGGCAAGCATGATACAACAATTGTTGGTGCTCAATTTGTAGTAAAGATTTGATCAGTGCAGCGCATATGGAAGCAAGGTAAAAACCAGCTTGCTAACAACATTCCAGTCATGGTTCCTAATCTAAAGAAAGGTAGAAGTGGACATAAAGCAATCCCTCTTGATTTGGAACAATTGCGCAACATTCCTCTGCAACAAAGAATGATAATAGAAGATGTGTCTAGTAGACTTGGTATTAGCAAATCTAGGATACAAAGGTATTTGAAAAAGGGTTTGATTCGGCGCCACTCTAGTAGTATCAAACCTTATCTCACTAATGCTAACAAGAAGACTAGGTTGAAGTGGTGCATTGACATGATTGACCAAGGTTTGCTTGATGATCCAAAGTTCAAGGATTTGTTTGACTTTGTGTTTATTGATGAGAAGTGGTTCTACCTCCATCAGAAATCAGAGAGGTACTACTTGCTACCCGAGGAAGATGAGCCACATCGAACTTGCAAAAACAAGAACTACATCCCTAGGATCATGTTCTTGTGTGTATGTGCTCGGCCAGATTTAGAAATGGAGAATGTGTGTTTGATGGCAAAATAGGTTGCTTTCCACTAGTCACTTTTGAACAAGCTATTAGAGGAAGTCACAATCGCCTTCGTGGAGAGGAAGTAATCAAGCCAATTCAATCAATCACAAGGGAGGTGATAAGAGAATTCATGATAAATAAAGTTTTTCCTGCAATTAGAGCCAAGTGGCCAAGAGAAGATGTGCACAAGCCTATTTTCATACAACAAGACAATGCTCCTTCTCATTTAAAAGTGGATGATCCTCAATTTTGTGAGATTGCTAAGCAAGATGGGTTTGACATTCGGCTCATATGTCAACCACCCAATTCTCCAGATTTTAACATCCTAGATTTGGGTTTTTTCCGAGCTATTCAAGCTATTCAATACAAGAAAAATGCTAAGACAATGAAAGATCTAATTCCAGTTGTGCAGCAGGTAAATGATCATCCATTTGATTGTTTCAATACAATAAAGATTCTAAGACAATGAAAGATCTAATTTCTTGAACACATTTCTTGTAGGCATTCTTGGAGTACAGTCCATGGAAAGCAAACATGATATTTGTAACACTACAAACTGTTTTGAAGGAAGCAATGAAGATTAAAGGTTGCAACAATATAAAGATTCCTCACTTGAACAAACAAAGACTAGAGAGGGAAGATAGGCTGCCATTGCAAATCCCTTGTGAAGCTTCCTTGCTAGCCAAAGCAATTGCAAGTCTCCCTGCATGAAAGCATTAGAAAAAGCAAGTTAGCTTTTGCACTTTACTGATTTTGTAATAGCAACAAGCATGTTAGAAGATGCAAACACGTTACAGTAGTAGCAAATTAGAAAAAGACATGTAGTACCTTATTGTTCTTTGTTTGCATCTTGTTTGAGCTTTGCAAGTTCCAACTTCTTTGCATCTCTGATCTTGTCCAACTTGTTGATGACGTGCTCTGGCAGAATGATGGTGTTACCATCCATTTGAAGTTTGGAGATATCTGGGATGTAGATCTCACAGTCGAACTTGTCCAGGTAGTCCAACCACTTTGCTATCATATCGTAGTCTTCATGTAAGAGGCCACAACGGGCACACCGGCGAGCTTCGCGGCGAGCTTGGTAGCATTCCTCTCCGAAGACGCCGCCGGCATGGAACGTGCCACAGCGAGGACAATGCACCACCTCGTCCAGCTGGTCGGAGTCCGGCAGTACATCGACGAAGTCCGGCAGCACCGCATCATACTCCAGCTGCACCTCGATGGAGTCCGGCAGCAGCTCGTCGGAGTCGGGCAGCTCCTCGACGGAGTCCGGCACCTCCTCGACGGAGTCCTGCAGCACCTCGTCGGAGTCCGACACCACCAGCGAGGCTGAGACGGTGTGCGCGGCGAGCGTCGACTGTGAGCGAGCGTGCGGCACGACGTCCGCGGAGACCGGCGCGACGTCCGCGGAGACCGGCGAGCGTCGAGTGTGTGCGAGCACCTCCTCCGAGCGGCGATCGAGGCTCCACCAACAGGAATCCATGGCGAAGGCTAAACCCTAACAAGGCGGCGGCGGCAGAGTTTCTGCGAGAAGGGGCGATGGAGGAGCGAGGAGGCGTGGCTACGTCGGGAGACGAAGAGAGGAGGCGCGCGTGCTTCTGCTGCAAGTACCGAGGGCGAGGAACGACGCGCGATCAATGCGGGCGACGACCGAAGGCGCGCGAGCAATAGGATTTGCGGGAGCGAAAGCGGCGGCGCATGCATGGCCAAGGGCATTCGCGTCCAATGTTTCTATCGGGAGGCCACAAGGTCAGCTTATACGAAAATGGGCTGTTGGCCCAGGACGTCTAGTATTTTGAATACAGAGGGAGTACTGGATTGGTACCGAGCAAAATCTAGTGTGGTGCAACCTCTGATCATCAATGCTAGTAGAAGCCTAGAAGGTTGCCATTGGGACAAGAAAGAGAAGAGATCCGTTCCAAAATTACAAGTGACACGGGCCTCTAATTAAATGGCCGATCGAAACTTAGCTTTCTCCTTGCTGAAAAGGTTTTAGCTAGCTTTCGCCCTACTAATTCCAGCCATGTGGTGTCTTCAGGTCTTGTATACAAGTACTAGCAAACTAAAGTTGAGGAGAAAATCTGTTGCATTTCTTTTATATATGGTGCGACTAAAATTAGCGAGGTAGCGAGGCCGTCCATCTGTTTCTTCTCCCTCAAAACGAGGGCCACCATCCACAAATTGGCAAGAGCAACGTTCGTGGTGCCTCCACAACGTTAGTTGTTGAGCCTTGCAGACCAACCTCTCCTTAAAATCGCCTGTTAATGCCCCCGCATTAATTCCCAACGCCGCTCCTGCCATCACTCCCTTCCATCGATCGCCTTCGTTCCTACATTCTTCTTGATTATTGTCATTTCTCGCACTGCCCGGCTGGCGGGTCATGAGCAACCAACCAACCATGGCGGCGGCGGCGCCCGTGCGCGCGTGGGTGGTGGTGCTGGTGCTGGTGCTAGCGTGCGCGCTGCTCCAGCTGCGGCCGTCCGACGCCGCGGCGCCCGCTCCGCAGGCGGCGGCGGCGGTGTCGTCGGGCGCCGCGAAGGACAAGTGCGTGGCCGGCGCCAAGAACGACAAGGCGTGCCGCGTCGGCGCCGTGCACGACCCGGAGAACCAGGAGGAGGAAGGGTCCAGCGTGACGCTCAAGGCGCCCGCCGCCGCGCCCGACAGCGACGGCGACGACGGCAGCGACTACAACGACCCCGACGTGCCCAACGACGACCAGCTCGTTGTCGTCGGCCACTGAAAGCTGCCGCGCCAACCCATGGAAGATTGAAGGGGATGGACCGGTTGACGGATCGATCTCTGGGTGTCAATTCGTTATCTTGACCGGTCGAAGCAGATGGAACTTGCATGTTTGTTTCATTGTTGCGTTGATTGTTCCTTGTTAACTAGTACTCTAGTAGTGTGTGTGGTAAAATCGGTTAACGCTTATTAATCACCAAGTGTGCTGTGAACTTACGATCCAATCCTCTATTGAAACATTATACCCTCTCCTGTCACAAAATAAGATTTGATCAAATTTAAAACTACGAACATCAAACATTATATATTACATTCTCGTTTGGAAACATGCAAGTTTCAAAATCTTATAAAATCTCTTAAATTTGAATGATTGGCTACAGTTGAGGAGAACAAGGGAAGGAGACAAGTAGTTCACACAACAAGGGACTTTCTAGTTTGAAAACTTATTACTTTTTCAACACTTCTCAATTTTCATTAAGTTAGAATTGATACACATATAGTACAATTTCCTCAAACGATTTCTTAGTGCAACATTATTTGGAAAGGTATTACTTATACATACCACTTATATCTATAATGGAATGGACATATTGAAGTTTTTATTTTATTTTATTTTTGATCGGAAACTCTATTGAAATTGTTCTCTGGGACTGACGATAATAATAATGTTTCGTCATTGGGCCTCTCTCCTCTCCTGTCTAAATACCAGCCCAAGTGCCGGTGCACTTATCACTAGGACAGAAATGGGTTTTACTCCCGGTTGGGAAACCCCTTCAGTCCCGGTTTTCTAACTGGGAGCACGAATCCGGGACTAAAGGGCCCCTCCTTTAGTCCTGGCTTCTCGCCCGGACCTTTAATCCCGGTTCGTAAGATCAACCGGGACTAAAGAGGCCTCCAGGCCTGGCCACGTGGAGGAATACCAACCGGGATTAAAGGTTTCTTTTTTTTCTTTTTTTTGTTTCTATTTTAAATTGATGATTCGTTTTTTTTTTCGAATACGCATTCTATGCTACTAGTAATATACGTATTCTACACGTTTATAATGTTCGAACATTTTGTACAAACTAAAGTATGAAACTAATGTATATATTACATGCATATACATATATTGTACGTTATTTTATGTACATATAATATGTATATGTGTATATATATATTATAAATAAAGCTTGCATTGTATATTCTATCATATCCTTGGGATAACAAATTCACTCCTTTGGCTTCCATGTTTCGTTGACGTCATTATAGAACTCGCCGGCGGGGTTGAGGACCTGGTCATTAAGAAATCCTGCTATGGTCTCTTGAATTGCTTTCAGTTGGTCACGTCGTATGACTTTTTTCTTCAACCATAGCGTCTTCAATAAAAGTTAAAGGAAAAGTATTAATATATATATATATATATATATATATATATATATATATATATATATGTGTGTGTGTGTGTTGGTCACGTGATTACTTATATATATGAGCAACAAAAGAAATTGTGAATATATGAATATATTTATATAGCGTACTTTGAGGATCTCTTCAGGAGTTCTTTTTGCGTACGCCATGATAAACTCGCAAACATAGTATCCGTAGTAGTTGTTCCCCTGTTCTTGCTTCAGAACCCACTTTTACGAGAAAAAAGATCCGGTGAATTAAAAGCATGTATGGTATTAATTGAATTATATATATATATATATATATATATATAAATGTAGCTAGTACTTACTTTATGTGCGATTACATCTAGTGGCGCTTTGCAATGTTTCATGTGGTGTTTCTCAATGAAACTTTTCCAAACACTGCGCCCAATAAAATAAAAAATTAATTTGACCTTTAATAATTATTGCAGTTAAGAGACCGGGGTATATATAGTTGCTAGAGAGACCAAATTACCCTTGGATAATATCTATTATGTCTTGGTACTCTGTTTGCTCTTTTCTTAACGAGTCTAAGATGCTCAACCGACTATTGGTCATATCGATGACCATCAATATCCAGTGATTGCTGCATATGTTTTTATACACAAATATGATCAATATTAACTAGAGTCAACATATATATATATATGGGAGATAGCTTAGCTAGTAAGCAAATAATTGAACAAATGTTCATATGATCGACAGTAATTATTTAACACTCACTTGAAGTTGTAGGGAAAGAGTATGTTCTTGTTTTGTTGGTTCACTAAGAACCTCATGAGATTTTTCTCGAGTTCAGCTTTCCATTGAGGCGGGGGGTTAGGGTGTTTGAACAAGACATTTGGATCAACGAAACCAACATCGTTATCCTTTCTCTTTCTGAAATCTGTCATCTCATATCTGCATATATAAAAATATAGTGTGAGGATATATAATTTATATATATACATGTAGCTTTATATATATACACTTTAATAGTAGAAAATAATCACACTTACAGACAATAGAAGCTAATGAGACTTTTGTCGAGATAGTCCAAGTGGCATAGTTGGTGTAATTCTACAAACTCGACATATATATAACGTCATCGCCACGGAAGTAATGTTGGTTTCTAACTCTCACAGGAACAAAGGCCTCTCCCCGTTCACAGGTCGCCATGTACCACTTGTTTAGCAGGTATATTTGCATACCCAGTTCACCTAAGGCCTCATGGTTGTATAGACTCTTTCCATATTCAAATTTCTTCCAAGGATCCACTTTCAGAGCAGATGGTCCTTCAGCGAGCACTTGGGCAAGGTCCAAACCAGGTTTCTCATAAAACCGAGCTAGCTCCTCAAAATCGACGTCTAAGTCTACGTTCGAACCATATTCATTACGAACGACAAGAGGGGGGACTGATTGTTGCTATTGTTGTCTGAGTTGTGCAACACATTTCTCTGGTCTAGTCTTTTTCTGTGCCGCCTCAAATGACTTGGTGAGAGAGCGGTCGTAGTCCGATTTTGGCAGGGTCTTTTGAGATTCCCGCTTGTTCTGGTTCACCTTCTTTCTTAGAAGATCTGGAGGTAGGTAGAAGTACGGTTTCTCCAGGTTCTCCCTCGCTTCTCGTTGCTTTTTCACTTTTTCGAAGAAACTATCCACATCTTTTTGTACTGCAGCATTTAATTTCTTTTCACTTTTCTCGTAATATAGTTTTTGGGGAATAACTGGATTAGATGAGGCTTTCTTCTTTGCCGGCTGGTGGGCCAACGGCTTCGTTTGTGGGGCAGACCTCTTAGGAGCTGGCTTCTTCTTAGTCATCAAGGGAGACGGGGAAGCCATTGGAGACCTCCTTGGAGACGTTGGAGACCTCCTTGGAGGCGTTAGAGACCTCCTTGGAGGTTGTGGCGGTGGCGGCGGTGGCGGCGTTGCCACCTGATTGCCCGGAGCACTATGATGATCTAGAGATTGGATAATTGGACTTAGGTTGGCGGAGACCCTGCTGTGTGAGTACAAAAAAGAATAATTAGGTATAAGAAATTGTTATTTTTAATCATACATGTCAATAGAAAATTAGTGAAAAAAATTTCGTTCACTTTGGTCCGCACCTATTGTCTGGCAATTGAGAAAGCGGCAGTGGACTAGAGACCCCAGGAATAATGATGTAGCGCTTGCGCCATAGTATGAATGTCTTCTCTGCTTCTCCTAGAGTCTTCTCCCCATCACCTCCTGGAATATCAAGAGCCAGATCACTAAAACCTTTGTTAACTCTATCCACTGAGACGCTAACATATCCAGGTGGTATTATTGCCCAATGGATTCTTAGTGTCTTGGTAGGATCTAGAGGAGAAAAAACACCGAGAGCCACCATGATTGTGGCATTCTCTTTTGGAATATGTAGCTCACATGATGTAAACGGTGCAGTGATATCATCCACAGGGAAACATAGCATTGCGTCATCTTGATTTGGTAACTCCATGAAAGCGCAGCTGCTTTTCAACTGATCAGGGGGCTAATATTAATGTTGATTCCTGGATCTGATGCCTGCCTTTGGGCACTCATTGCTATTTGCACTTGCTTTATGATTTCGTCCTGCATTCTAGCTTGCATGTTTTTTCGCGCTCTTGTGCTTGAAGCAACGTCTCCCGTGACTCACGAACATATTCCTCCAACCTACTGATCCGCGCTGCTTCCTCATCCTTCCTTCTCTGCCGGCTTTTGTAGATATCTCTGTCGTTAGGGAAACCATGCTCCCAAGAAATGTTCCGTCCTAAACCTCTCGTTCGGCCACTGTGTTCAGCAGTCCTGATGGCATACGTCAGTTCATCCTTCTCTTTATTGGGCCTGAACGCACCAATAGCTTTAGCTTGTAGAGCATAAGATAATCTTTGTGTTGCTCTTTCGAGTTTTGGGCCATGAACCAGCTTCTCGGCCTCTAGGTTCAGTCTTCCCCCATAAGCGAAAAACTAATTCTTCGCGCGTTTGGACCAATTGAGTGATTCTGGTGTGATACCCTTAGCAAGAATGTCCGCTTCTATTTTTCCCACTTGGGAATGGTAGTCGCGTAGCCACCAGATCCCATGCTATGGTGGTATACCTTATGTCAGGCATTCTCTTGGTTCCTTCTCACCCATTCCTCACCCTCTTTCGATGTCTTGTACTGTACAAAATCATTCCAGTAGGGCCTCAACTTCGCGAGCGGGTCCCTAGTATTGAAATTGGGCGTTAGGTTCTTCTTGACGTATTTCATGTATAGGGATTTCTTCTAAGTCTGGAATTGTGTGGCCATCTTCTTCATAGCCCACTTTCAAACTAGCTTCTTCAATTCATCATCATTGATATCATCATAATCATCCACTTGCAATGTGAAATGTTGAAGGATATCATCCCAAATTAAATTCTTATCAAGATCAGAGACAAAACTAACATGAGGCTCGTTGATCTTTTGCTTCCATTCACGAGCACTGATCGGAAGTCTGTCCCTTACAAGGTACCCACAGTGTTGCATGAATTTCCTTGCATGTGGACCAAGTGGTTCGCCTGTCTCGATATTGAATTCTGATATTATGTAGCACCCCTCCAATGGCTTTTTCAGGCCTTGAATATTTTTGCTTTTCGCCGTTGTGGTCGTCGATCCAGAGGGCTACATATAAAAAAAGAATAAATAAATATCATGTGTACACATAATAGATGATAGATATTCAAATATATATACACAATATTCAAATATATATATAAATATATATACCTCGCCAGTATTTTCTTGGTTATCTTCAAGAGCCAGGTATTAACTACCGTCATCTACATCCGGCTGGTCACCATCGGCAAATTGAGTGCCGGTGTTGATAATATTCATCATTTCTTCATCCATGTCTCTCGGGGCAGCCATCTAGCTTTTACTCCACTAGATATATCTATAAAAAATAAAACATGTTTCAATAAATAACCATCCGTACTAGTTGACCTTGCTTACATGATCATCTCGGCGAGTATTTCTCGACCGGACGACACCGTACTTGGCCAAGGAAGAGCTCCGATTCTATGAGGAAGGGAACACGGTCTTCCACGACCGTTGCCGCTCTCCCTCGTAGAATCAAAGCTCCTCCTTGACGTCCGTTACCGCTCGGTAGAGAACATGCTCGCCGAGATGAACACGGTCCACAAATTCAACTAGTACGGATTTTCTACAATTTTCTAACTATTTTCTAAGTTTTTCATTTCATGGAAAAATTAATTCTAAAAAATAAAAGGTATGATTTCTAAGTATTTCATTTCATGGAAAAATAATAATTCTAAGTGACCTGCTCGATATCGGCGAGCTCGCGGGCGTTTAGGTTGCCGAGGATAGTAACATTTGTAGATGATATTTGTAGGTCTGAAGTTATCAAATATCCATCAAATTATAGCTCAAAAATATGTTTCAATAAATAACCATCCGTACTCGTTGACCTTGTTTGCGTGATTATCTCGGCGAGCATTTCTCCACCGGACGGCACTATACTTGGCCAAGGAAGAGCTCCGATTCTACGAGGAAGGGAACACGGTCTTCCACGACCGTTGCCGCTCTCCCACGTAGAATCAAAGCTCCTCCTTGACGCCCGTTACCGCTCGGCAGAGAACATGCTCGTCGAGATGAACACGGTCCACAAGTTCAACTAGTATGGATTTTCTATAATTTTCTAACTATTTTCTAAGCTTTTTATTTCATGGAAAAATTAATTCTAAAAAATGAAAGGCATGATTTCTAAGTATTTCATTTCATAGAAAAAATAATTCTAAGTGACCTGCTCAATATCGGCGAGCTCGCGGGCGATTAGGTTGCCGAGGATAGTAACATTTGTAGATGACATTTGTAGGTCTGAAGTTATCAAATATCCATCAAATTATAGCTCAAAAACATGTTTCAATAAATAACCATCCGTACTAGTTGACCTTGCTTACGTGATCATCTCAGCGACATTTCTCCACTGGATGGCACCGTACTTGGCCAAGGAAGAGCTTCGATTCTACGAGGAAGGGAACACGGTCTTCCACAACCGTTGCCGCTCTCCCTCATAGAATCAAAGCTCCTCCTTGACGTCCGTTACCGCTCGATAGAGAACATGCTCGCCGAACTGAACACGGTCCGCAACTTCAACTAGTACGGTTTTTCTACAATTTTCTAACTATTTTCTAAGTTTTTCATTTCATGGAAAAAGTAATTATAAGATCACGTAAGCCACCGCTTTGTCGATCTGATCCGATGGGGTTTCACAAGCACTAAGCGTCGTTTAGGTTGCCTTGTTTGACCGTTCATTCATGATCGATTCACGCTACTCGATCACCTTATTTCCTTCAAGGTTCAATGAATATATAGTACATTATATATAGAGGATGCAAATCCTAGGCTTGCGATGCTGTCTTGGTTTTTTATAGTTGGTGTTGCGTACTCGTGGTGTGCCTATGAGGTGATGTACGTGTGCATATACATGTCATACTTGTGATAGTGTGTAAGCAAAAAATCTCGTCTCCTCTGCACATTTCCCACCAAGCTGATGTTGCATCGTTCTTTCTCCAACAAATTTATTATTGTATCGCCCTTCTGTCACTTACTATAGCAGCTTCGAGCACTCAGTAATAACAACATTTATTCTGCATACATATACTATCATATGCGTGTTTTATTTTGTGTTACATGAACAATAGATAAAGAACTAAGGGAGGAAAGAACAAAAGCACGCTATGATCACTTATAATGGCACAGAAACTCAAACATAAAAAGTTAAAATAAAATGTTTAGATGTGCAATACCTTAACCTATTAACATTCTGGTTTCGGCCCTTTACAGTCCATATGTTGTGTTCTAGTGAAAAAATTAGTCATATATTGGTTGTTTAAATAGGTCCGAACCAGCTTATAATCATTGTCGCTCCAAATATATAACCTCTAGATAAACCTTTTTATCCAAAACGAGAAACAAAGTATAAGAGATGTGCTATATGTAATACAGGTTTGTTCCACATGAAAGCTGGCTAAAAATAAAATTTCAAGTGCTACAGGCACATACAAGAGATCAAAAAATAGCATAATCATG
This sequence comes from Miscanthus floridulus, assembly GCF_019320115.1. Taxonomy (NCBI): domain Eukaryota; kingdom Viridiplantae; phylum Streptophyta; class Magnoliopsida; order Poales; family Poaceae; genus Miscanthus; species Miscanthus floridulus. The sequence continues at coordinate 87,693,763 of NC_089598.1, forward strand.
TCCATTATTTTGGTTGACGTAACATGACACAAATATAACATGACACAAATGCTACTGACAGGCACATACAAGAGAAAATAGCATAATCTTTCCTTGGTTTCCAAAACATGTCAGCAGCCATATCAGGCACATACAAGAGAAAATAGCATAATCCTTGGTTTAATAACATGACAGGGACATTGTATCATGGATTATAGCAGGCATAACATTGAAGGAAGCTGTCCGAATGAGTTCGGTATGCAGCACGTCGAGAAAAGCCTGGATTTACCATCCTAATCTTGACTTTGATATTTTCTCCATATCTGGGACAACATTAAAATAATAACTATAGCTTCCCATGTCATCTTTTAAACAACCAGAATTCATCTCACCAGTGAGGCAACGCGCGCGGGGAAGGCTCGGGCGAGCTCCAGTGAGGCAGTGCGGGGAAGGCTCGGCCGTGCTCTGGTGAGTCAGCGCGCGTGGGGAAGGCTCGGGCGAGCTCCGGTGAAGCAGCACGGGGAAGGCTCGGCCGCGCTCCGGTGAGGCAGCGCGCGTGGGGAAGGCTCGGGCGAGCTCCGGTGAGGCAGCGCGGGGAAGGCTCGGCGCGCCCCAGTGAGCACGAGCGAGGTGAGGGCCGGGGACGAGGACGGTGCGCACTCCAACGAGGACGAGCGAGGCGTGCTAGCCGGCCGGAGAAGAAGCGCGCGTGCGCGTGGGGCCGATGATAGCGTGCGCGTGTGACGAGGCAAGACTAGGGTGGTCGCCTAGGAGCAGCGGCGCTGCTGGATCGATCTGGTGGAGAAGATGAGGCGACGGCATGGCGGAGACAGAGAGGAAGAGAACTAGGGCGTGGTTTATAAAGGGAGACCTTTAGTTCCGGTTGGAGCTACCAACCGGGACTAAAGATTCTTTAGTCCCGAGCTATGGTTAGAACTGGGACTAAAGGTCTGAGCTTTAGTCCCGGGTGTAGCCACGACCCGGGAGTGGAGCTGCAGTTTTCGTGGCCCGCCCAAATGCCCTTTACTCTCGGGTCGTGGCTACACCCGGGACTAAAGCTCCACCTTTAGTCCCGGGTGGTTGATCCACCCGGGAGTAAAGGGGGAGCTGCAGTTGCCTTTCTCCAATTTCCATAAGTTTTTCCTTTTTTTATATATTTCTTTTATATAAATATGCAGAGAGTTATTAATTGCCTAATAAATAAAATATTATCCAAAAAAAAATTATAAAAAAAATTCTTGGACTTGGTTTTGCATTATTATACAGAACAAAAAATTGTAAACTAAACTCTTTTGTTTTACTGTATAAATATTTGACATAGTATAAATAATAATTATAATTTGCACCATGCAAAAATGTACTACTTAATTAAAATCATTAAAACTATTATTTTTCGACAGGAAATTAGTTTTCACATCTTATTGAGGTTCATCATTTGGTTTTTCGTCACACATTCTCCACTGGAAATCCACCGTCTAGCAGAAAATACATTTAAAACGTAGAAAATATGAAAACACGACAAAAAAATCTGAAGTCACAATTATTACATAATAGGTCTAATACATCACTATATATATCAAGCGGGCACAGTAGTGAACTTCTTCTTAACATATATCCCTTGGTTATGATCGCGCTGTAACCATGGAGTGTCCTCATCATTTAGCTGGATGCTTGGGACTTTGTTCACTATAATGGGTGGAATTCGGTCATTCTTTTCATAATCTTTTGATATGTCTGACTTGTCTTCAATTTCGACGATGTTTCTTCTCCCTGAAAGAACTATGTGGCGCTTTGGCTCATTGATTGGGTCGTTGTTGTTTTTCTCTCTCTTCGGTTTTGTAGACATGTCCTTGACATAGAACACCTGATTCACATCCTTGGCAAGGACGAACGGTTCATCTTTGTACCCAATATTGTTGAGGTCCATGGTTGTCATTCCATACTGGTTGTTGACTACTACCCCGCCTCCAGTCGCCTTTACCCATTGGCACTTAAACAAATGTACCTTAAAAGTAGGTGCATAGTTTAGTTCCCATATCTCCTCTATGCGGCCATAATATGTTTGCTTATTTCCACTAGGGTTGGTGGCATCTATGCGGACACCACTATTTTGGTTTGTGCTCCTTTTATCTTGGGCTAGTGTGTAAAATATATTCTCATTTATCTCGTACCCTTTGTATGTGAGGATATGCCACGATGGCTGCCTAGCCAACAAATAAAGTTGCTCATCAATACTCTCATCACCCTGACATTCTTTTCGCAACCAGTCGCTGAAAGTTTCCATGTGCTGGCGCGTAATCCAAGCTTCAGACTTCTCTGAAAACTCGAATCGGAGCAACTCTTTATGTGTCTCGATATATGGATCCAACAAAGAGGAGTTTTGCAGAACTATGTAGTGTGCTTTATTAAAATAATTGTCCTACATACCAATATATGGTTTCTTCCCTAGTGTCCCCTTTCTACTTAGTCTCCCCTTGTGTCGCGATTCAGGAACACCAATCGGGTCAAGGTTAGGAATAAAGTCAACACAAAACTCAATGACCTCCTCTGTTCCATAGCCCTTGGCAATGCTTCCTTCTGGTCGAGCATGGTTGTGAACATATTTCTTTAGGACTCCTATGAACCTCTCAAAGGGGAACATGTTGTGCAGGAACATAGGACCGAGAATGCTAATCTCCTTGACCAGGTGAACTAGGAGGTGTGTCCTGATATTAAAGAAGAAAGGAGGGAACACCAACTCAAAGCTGACAAGACATTGAACCACATCATTCTATAGTTTAGCTAGATCCATTGGATCGATTGCCTTCTGAGAAATTGCATTGAGGAATGCACATAGCTTCACGGTGGCTAGACGTACATTTGGAGATAGAATTCCTCTTAATGCAATAGGAAGCAATTGTGTCATGAGCACGTGGCAGTCATGGGACTTTAAGTTTAGAAATTTCTTCTCTGGCACATTTATTATACCCTTTATATTCGAGGAGAATCCAGATGGTACCTTGATGCTTGCTAGGCATTCAAACATGCTTTCCTTCTCTTCTTTGCTAAGAGTGTAGCTAGCAGGACTTAAGTAATGGCGTCCATCATCTGTCTTCTCTGGATGTAGGTTGTCTCGTTCTTTCAAACACCATAGGTCCTGTTGTGCTTCAAGTGTGTCCTTAGGCTTCACATACACACCCATGAAGCCTAGCAGGTTCACACAAAGATTCTTTGTCAGGTGCATCATGTCGATCACGCTACGGACCTCTAGGACTTGCCAATAGGGTAGCTCTCAAAATATGGACTTCTTGTTTCACATGGGTGCATGACCGTCGGCGTCGTTTGGAACAGGTTCGCTGCCATGTGCCTTTCCAACTACTACTTTCACATCCTTGACCATATTGAGTACATCCTCACCAGTTCAGTTGCTCGGCTTGGTCTGATGGTCTGCCTTACCTTTAAAATGCTTGCCTTTCTTTCTTAGGGGGTGATTCGCAGGAAGAAATTGACGATGGCCAAGGTACACGACCTTTCGATATTTTTTAAGAATATACCTTTAATGTCATCGAAACAGTGCGTGCATGCATTATATCCCTTGTTTGATTGTTCTGAAAGATTACTTAGAGCAGGCCAATCATTGATTGTTACAAATATAGTTTGGCATAAAACCCGACTTCAACAAGTGTGAATGAAGACTCCTTGAGCTAGCATATTCCTTCAAATTCTTACATATGGCACATGGGCAGCACATGAAACTAACACGTTTGTTTGCCTCAGCCACACGTAAGAAAGAATGCATGCCCTCAATGAACTCTTGGGAGCGGCGATCAGCATTGTACATCCAATGCCGACTCATCTGCATTACATGACATACATACCATATTAAAACCTAGAACATAATTAGTTAATTATACGACATGCATGCCACCACACAAGGTATTAATTTATGAAAGTCTCGCTACAATGTAGACAATCCCAACTACCACTAAAAAAACTAAAGCTAAAATGCACTTCAGCAGCATAAGGATTTCGTGACCAATCCCAACTAAAACAGACAGATCATGCGTTTGTTCAACATCTATGGGCTTCTTCCGCAAGATCACTGCCTCATCAGCCACCGTAGCCGCCTGTGCAAGAGAGTTTTGCACGTGTTCAACATACTCTTCCTCCCAGTACTAGCCTGAACATCTAGTGTCATCCCACTGAAATTAAAACAAAAAAATTAGAACTTTAATCACAATCATCATGAAAATAAGTATAAATTAACCATTATCATCAAATACGACAAAATAACTCACATTGCGATCCGGGCACTTGTAGAAGATACAGCCCTTGTTGGGACACTCCTTCCTCATCCGGTACTCCATCACAATCTTCTCCTCACACTTGCCGCATGTAATGAGAGGGAGGTTCGGCCTCAGTCGCTGTGTAACCCGATGAGAGGCCGAGGACCCGGAAGCAGTTGCCATCTACTCTCTATACTCATTTTTAATATAATATAAATTTCTCATTTTATAAACAAATAAAATTCAAAAAAACTCTAAAATTCTCTATATCTCTAAAGCATGAAGTGTGCTATGCATGCTAGAAATGAAAGCTCAATACTAGTTTTGAATAACTACTTTAACCTTCCTTCATCCAAATATGCAAACTTTAAAGTGATTTTGAGCTTAAATGGCTTACAAATAAAAAAATCTACCATAAAAAACCACATATATCTAGTCCAAAAATGAAATAAGCTACTGATGAAACATGAGAGTATAAAGTTGGTAACCTTTAGAACCAAAGAATCGATGGAGGAATGGAAGAAATCTTGTGATCACTAGTGATGAGGAAGAAGAGAGGCCAGCGATGAAGCAAGAACACTGAGCTCGAAGTGGCTCGAGCTTGGGGAGGAACAAGGGGTATATAGGAGGGGACCTTTAGTCCCGGTTATAGACAGAAACCAGGACTAAAGGTCCCTTTCTAGTCCCGGACGAATCCTCTAGCCGGGAGTAGACTTTTACTCCCGGTTGGAGGGACAAACCGGGAGTAAAAGTGAACCTTTAGTCCCAGTTGGTAGATCCAACCGGGAGTAAAGGCCCCCTCCAGCAAAAGCCTGGCACAGTAGCCGTTGGGCAGGGACTTTTAGTTCCGGTTGGAGCTACCAATCGGGACTAAAGGTTTCTCTAATTTCGGGCGCGAAAAATATCAGAACTACAGCCAAATTTCAAAGTGGATCAAAGGTCGTTTATCTACTAGTGTATCCCAGCCCATTCATGTCCTCAGGTGCATAGGAGCGTGAAGACTGGACTGTATAGCCAGATCAATCATATCACGATGGGCACACTTTGTTCAATACTACCTATGCCATGTTTGAGTATATTATATCTTTTTCCAATACGGTGTTGGCTACAGTTTAAACGGTTGTTTGGCAACATTTCTAAATAGTTTAACCACATAGAACCATCCATCCCCAGTCAACCATTAATTTTCTTTTTTTCGTGTGTCACTTTCTTTCTCATCAGTTTATTACTCACTCCTCTTCCATCTCTTTCATCCATCAATCTATCGTCCCTCTGCCCTATTCGTCTTTGTCGTCTCGTCCCTTGCTCTGACCATTCTCGTTTTGAATTTAAATCTGCAAAATATTTGTTGACGCCACACACTACGCCAATAAGGCTCTGTTGGGGTGGCTTAAGAGCCTCTGTAGGGGTGGCTGCACCAGCCGCTCCCCCCAGGGGGTTCCTACAAATAGGACCTCTGTAGGGGCGGCTCCCTAACCGCCCCTACAAATACCTCTGTAGGGGCGGCTGGTGTTTCCAGCCGCCCCTACAAATGGATCTGTAGGAGCGGCTGGTGTTTTTAGCCGCCCCTACAGAGGTTATTTGTAGGGGCGGCTGGAAGCACCAGCAGCCCCTACAGTTGTTATTTGTAGGGGCGGTTCAATCTAGAACCGCCCCTACAGTGCATTTTTAGTAAAAAATAATTAAAAAATTCAAATCTATCTACAGCATATATACATCCATAGTTTATACATATATATATCCATAGAATATATAATTCAAATTCAGATCTGAACCACCACATTTATACATATATGCATCCACAAGTTCAAATCACAAGTCATAATTCACAAGTCTATCATTACATAGTCCAATCCACAAGTTCAAAATCACAAGTCCATCAAATTGTTATCATCGGCCTAGAGCTAGCCTTTCAAGCTCACGAAGGTGTTGATATGTAGGATTACTACCTAAGTCAGATAGTACATCATGGTAATCGCCTTTGACATTCACAATTTGGTCCAATATGAAGTTGCAAAGGTCACCGACTAGCTCTAAGAGTTCATCATCCTTGTACACGTCCCTTCTATGGTGCTTCTCTTCTCTCCACTACAAGAGGACAAGTTTAGGCCTAGTACTTCATAACATGAGCTATACTACGTACGGGCGAAGTGGTTCAAACTTACCAGACTAGGGTGTCTCCGGTAGGCAGTTGTATTACTCATCATAGCACATACGTAGTATCCACAATGTAGACTCCCAGGCCTCTGTTTGGGGCACTATGTGTTTTGCATATCGAAATGTTAAGTAATGCTACTGAAAGCCATGTAATGAAGTACCAAAGTTAGTTACACTTACCGCACACATAGTTCTTGCCCTCTTTCGGGTGGCTGTTCATCATGTTCGATGCTTCGGGCTGCACCGTCTGCTGTCCGCGACATTTCTAGATTTGTTCCAATATATGCAAGAAATAAAGAGTGCTTTAGATACGCGACAAAGTATAAGAATTGAAAAGGTGAAGAGAGGCCTCAGAAACATGTCAATCATCATTTGATCATGAACTTGGAGCTTCAAGGCATCAGAACATAGAAGAGAGGAGAAGGAAATGTAGGGGCGGCTGGTATGATGCCAAGTTCCTCACAAGTTCTTGTTCATCATATCATATTCCATATAAGTATGGACTTGGACAAATTCATCATCGGCAATGGTCTTAGGAGAGGAGAGGAGAGGAGAGGAGAGGGGAGGGGGTAAAAGAGGAGAGTAGTGACATAGAGTAGAGAGAGTAGTAGTTTAGTACTAGCAGTAGTGTAGTAGTATAGACAACCAGATCAGCAAGTAGTAGTAGAGTAGCAGATCAGCTAGTAGTAGTAGTTGTAGTAGTGTAGTACTACTAGTAGTGTAGTAGTATAGACAGCAGCAGGAGTAGTAGAGTAGGCAGTAGTAGTATAAGTAGTAGTGTAGTAGTATAGACAGCAGCAGGAGTAGTAGAGTAGGCAGTAGTAGTATAAGTAGTAGTATAGACAGCAGCAGGAGTAGTAGAGTAGGCAGTAGTAGTATAAGTAGTAGTGTAGTAGTATAGACAGCAGTAGGAGTAGTAGAGTAGGCAGTAGTAGTATAAGTAGTAGTAAGACAATTGAATTCAGAGCATAGCAGCAGTAGTAGTAAGACAATTGAATTCAGAGTATAGCAGCAGCAGTAGGCAATAGAGTGTAGGCAGTAGTAGATCAATAGAACAGCAGTAGTAGCAAGCACATAGTAGTAGACAGTAGTAGTAGATTGTTGAATCAGTTACATATTTGGCTCAGATTTGCCCATTATTGTCATCACTGGTTGCTTGTATATGAGATACAAGCCGTCCTAGTTTAGCAGCACACAAGCATAGGGACATTTCATCATCATCGCCGCTGCCTCAGCATAAAAAGTCTAGACATCATTGCATATGCCACTGCCTCAGCAAATTTTTTTAAAGTTTAAAAAAATCATCAACGCAAATGCCACAAAGATAAAACAGTGTCAAAACTAGATCCCAAATCACATATGCATCATAGTACAGCAACCGTAACCACATAGTAGAGTAGCAGTATAGTAGCATCTTAGAAATAGGCAGCAAGTGCTTTGTTAACAGGAAGATGTATATTTGGCATTTGCTCAACAAAAAAAATGGCATCACATGTAGCAAGTGCTCAGTTAAATGGCACCCAGTCTCTTATCTCAAATTCATGCAAAATTCATCGAATTTCATCATTGGCAGTGGCATATGCTCAGTTAAAATCTATCCCATTCCATCACAGTGGCATCATAGGCAGCAATCAAACAAATGTAGTATAGTAGTAGTACAGTACCAGCAGAGTACAAAGTGAAGCCAAAATGTTTAGCTACCAGAGTAGAGAGACAGTGTAGAGACAAGAGTAGAGTAGAGTGTGGTAGCAGCAAGTAGAATGTGCAACTAACAAAATTGAATTTGGCTAAATGGCATTGTGCTCAGGTAATTCAAATAGACTAAATGGCATTGTGCTCAGTTAACAGCAATAGCACCCAAAAGGCAGTGGCATTATGCTCAGTTTTCACAAAAAAACATCACAGGCAGCATACCAGTAAGGAAATAAGTAGTTCATCATAGGCATCATTGGTAGTGGCATCTGCTTAGTTCTCGATTCTCATCATAGGCAACAAAACAAAAGCATCATAGGCAGCAGTTCATCACAGGCATCACAGGGAGCAGTTCATCACAGGTACCTTTGGAGGACGAGGAAGGAGAGTGCCTGGGCCGGGGAAGGAGAGGTCGACGGGCTCACGGAAGGAGAGGCACGAGGTCGCCGATGGACGGGCACCAGGGGCACCATGGCGGCGCACCAGCGAGGCGCACGTGCACCAGGGGCACCACGGTGGCGCACGCGCACCAGCAGGGGCACCACGGCGGCGCACGAGCACCAGGGGCACCATGGCGGCGCATGGACACCAGCATGGGGCAGGGTTTCGAGAGCGGATCCCGTGAAGGCGGCGCGCCAGAGGTAGAGTTCCGAGATGGGGTGCCAGAGGAGGAGGAGGAGGTCGCCGTGAAGGTGCTCGGCGGCGGTGTTCCTAGCGGTTCCCATGGCGGCGGCACGCCGGAGCTAGGGTTCTAAGGTCAGGGCGCTGGAGGAGCACGGGGGTGGGGCGCGGACAAGGAGGAGGACAGGGGCGGGGCGCGGACAAGGAGGAGGAGGACAGGGGTGGTGGTCGCCGTGAAGGAGCTCGGCGGCGGTGATGGCGGCGGCGGCGGCAGCGGCGCGGGGAAATTTGGCAGCCTGATGGCGTCGAAATGGAGGAGCGCGCCCAAGACTTAGCCAAATTTTGGCACTGGCGCGCTCCTTCCTATATATAGCTGCGGGCATTTGTAGGGGCGGTCCGTTCCCCAGCCGCCCTTAAAAATATTTTTCAAAATCATTTTTTTAAATAGAAAATCAAAGTTTAAACATTGAGACCAGTATTTGAAAGCCAAAATGGTTTCAAATTTAAAAGTAATGAATAACAAGTTTGTAGTACTCATCAAGATCTACAATATTTATTTTGGTCAATTTTCAATTTGATAAAGTTTGAATGATTCAAATTTTGAATTTGAAAAAAAGACAACTTTAAACCTGTTTTTGAAAATCTAAATGGTTTCAAATTTAAAATTCATGAATAACAAGTTTGTTGTACTCATCCTGATCTACAATGTTTATTTTGATCTTTTTTGCATTTGATAAAGTGTTAATAAACATTAGTTACAAAATGGCATGTATCACAAGTAGTTTTATAAACTATGTGTGACATTCATGATTTTTTGACTAGTGTTCATTAAAACTCCGATAATTGACACATCCCTTTCTGTATTGTCAGGTACTCTTGACAACACTCGACAACTTCTTCGCTACTGTAGCCCTCTATCATGGAGCCCTCTGGGTATGCACGATTATGCACGTATCGGCTTAGAACCGACATGAACCGCTCATAGGACCACATTTCATGTAGGTAACAAGGGCCCAAACCTGTATCTGATTAACCATGTGAATCATGAGATGTACCATTATATCAAAAAAAAAAGCAGGAGGTAAACACATCTCTAGTTGGTTCTGGGTCTCGACCACGAAATCATGTAGGTCACTCAGCTCTTTCTTGCCAATGGTCTTCTGTGAGATCTTCGAGAAGAAGTAGCACATGCGGGTGATGGCCATCCTCAAGAACTCTGGCTTTATAGCCCTAATTGCAATTGGTAGGTACACGGTCAGCATCACATGACAATCGTGAGCGTTGTAGTTTGTAAATGACAAGTCCTTCATCGACACTAGCTTCTTGGGGTTCGCAGAAAACCCAGTCGGGACTTTGATGTCCTTGACAAAAGTGCATAAAGTTCTCCTCTCTGGTAGATCTAGGTTGTAGCTAGCCATGGGCAGAGTGTATTTTCCATTATCCTCAAGTATCGGGTGAAGTTCTGGCATCACTTTGAGCCGCACCATGTCTTTTCGTGCTTTTAGTCCGTCCTTTGACTTGGCTGTGTCCATCAAGGTACCCATGAGACTCTCAAACACATTCTTCTGCACGTGCATAGCATCAATGGCATGGGGGACCTCTAGTTGTGGCCAATAAGGCAAATACTGAAAGAAGATTGATTATTTCTTAAAAGGTACGCCTTCGATAGGAGGTTTGCTTCTATCTTTGATCGTTCCATCCAGTTTCTTCTTTCCATAGACGATCTTTATGTTTTTCACCATTTTGTACACATATTCTCCATTATGATGTCTCTTTGGAGGGGGTTCATTCTCCAGGGTGTTGTCATAGTATCTCATGTATAATTTATTGCGGTACTTGTGACCTGTCTTCAAGAAGTGATGGTTCCTTATGTAAACAACCTTCTTGGATCCATCTAGGAAAACCCATTTAGTATCATCCAAACAGACTAAGCATCATGTCTTTCCTTTGATCTGTCCAGACAGTGCAAACAACACAGGGTGATCATTGATAGTGACAAATATTATTGCTTTTAATGTGAAGTCCTCCTGTAGGAACGCATCATACATCGGCACCCCATGCTTCCAAAGTTTCTCAAATTCTTACATCACAGGCTCGAGGAACACGTCCATATCAATGCCTGGTTGTTTAGGGCCAGAAACTAAACCGTGAGGAAAAGATACTTTCTCTTCTGGCACAACCATGTTGGGATGTTGTACATGGTCAGAATCACTAGCCAAGTGCTATGGTCGCTCATCCGCTCGTTGAAGGGATTCATTCCATTAGTGCTCAAGGTGAACCGTACATTCCTTGGGTCTTCACTAAACTCTTTATTGTTCTTATCGAAGTCTTTCCACTGGCTACAATCGACCGGGTGTGTGATCATATCGTTTTCTACCTTGCGCTCATCTTGCCACCATGTCATGAGTGCGGCTTCCTTAGGGTTCAGGAATATACGCCTCAAGCGGTCGGTCACCGGCAGGTACCACATTACTAAGGCAGGAATTCTTCTCTTCTTTGCATCGTTGCCTAATGGAGTGTTCTCTGGTTGCTGAGATTCTTGTACCGCCTTTTTCCCACCCTTCTTATTCCTCTTGTTCCCCGTGGAGGCTTCTCCCCCACTGTAAAGGTCATTGTCTTTGTACCAACTAGCCCCGCACCGAGGACATTTATCTAGATCTTTGAACGTGTCACCACGAAAGAGGATACAATGGTTGGGACAAGCATGGATTTTTTCAACGCCCATAGTCAAAGGACTTATAACCTTCTTCGCATAGTATGTGTTGGCGGGAACTGAGTTTGGCGTGGAAGCAACCATGCTATGAGACGTAAAAGATCATCAAAACTGCAGTCCGACCTGCCGTACTTAGCCTTCAGGATGAGTAGCTCAAGCACAAAACGTAGCAGTGTCCAGTGTGTCGGACAACCCTTCTCTACACCATACACAGTCTCCTTCAATGCTTTTGTCACCCTTTCTAGATTTTGTAGACCTCTCTTCTGTAGTAATATTTCTGGTCCAACGGCCCGAAGCATTTCATCCAAATTTTCACCGTCGTCTTTATCCCCCTCACGTGCTCCGCCATCATTGCAGAAATCACCACCTTGTTCATTGCAGATGTCACCACCTTGATCATTGCCTAAGTCATGATCCATTTGTTGAGCAAGCTGGTGTGAGTATTGGGACAGGTACTGCAGGGTTTTGGCATCGTCTTCTAGAACATCGCCATCATCATCAACTGTCATTGTTCCACCATGATGAATCCAAACTGTGTAGTTTCGAACAAATCCTCGCCTGATCAGATGTTCTTTGATGATACTCGAATCTATAAATGCCACCGTGTTCTCGCAATCCTTGCAGGGATAAATAATTGTATCCTTATTATCTGTCAACGTCGTTGCATGCTTCTCTACGGCTTCAATAAAATTGTCAACCTCTTCATGAAAAGGTGCCTCGAATCTTAACGAATCATACATCCAAGAGTTCCTGTACTCCATCTTTTAAAAATACAACACAACCAAAGAAAATATACGAAATGAGTCAAATTAATAATTAATTAATTGAGAATGATTATATATAATCCATGGTAGAGGATAATTAATCAATTGCCTACTAATATAACGCATAAATATTTGAAATGAAATATAAAATGGTTAATATATACCATCACAAAGAAATGGTCTAAAAAACTACCTTTCATGCCACCCAAAATCCAATTTCATTAAAAAAATAAAAAAAACAAAAACCTAGATCTAGAACTAGATCTCATGCATTTGCTTTAATCAAACTAGGGTGTAATCTAGGGTCTAAAATCAAGCAAAATCGACTAATGAAGAGTGTAAGCTCATTTCTCTACCTAATTTACACTAATAGCTTCAAATCTAGGGTCTAATTTGCTACATACAAAGCTCAAGCACCATGGAGGAGAGAGAAAACCAATAATCAAATTACTCACTAACCAACCATTAAAACTTTAATTAAAGAGTTGGAATAGCATTTTCTTACCTTCTACAACCTCCCCACCAAAGGAATTGAGATCAAAACCTCCCCCCTTAGTAGAGCAATTTTTGGGAGGAGCCCAAGGCCTCCCAGCCTTTTTTTTCTCGGGTTAGAGTGAGTAACCCGAGGAGAAAGAAGGTGTACACATTTGTAGGGGCGGCTGGTAATTGAACCGCCCCTAAAAATCCAACTGTAGAGGCGGCTCAATCACCAGCTGCCCCTACAAATGACCCTCATTTGTAGAAGCGGCTGGTGGCTGGAGACACCAGCCGCCCCTACTGTGCCATTTGTAGGGGCGGCTGGTGTCCAGCGCACAGGGTGTGGCCTGGCAGCGCCACTATAGGGGCGGCTAAAGAGTCAGCCGTCCTTACAGTGAAAAGGGCCGCGTCCCTACAAATCTTTTTCACGTAGTGACACCACTCATGTCATGGCTAGATCACCGAGCGTGCTTACATCACGGCACGTGTATAGACGTGTGCCTCGTCTTTTACTTTTTTTTTAAACTCACAACATGCACACACAATAATCGTATATTTGAGTTGAGTTAATCTCCTATTAAGTTTTTATATCAAATTAATTTTTATTATACTACATACGCAAAAAAAATTATTATACTAGGTCTTAGAATTTATTTGTTTTGAGGTTAGGTTAAGTTTAATTAAATCATCACATTTTTGTTTTTCCCCAAGAGGAAATTATTTCCTTGAACCTAAAAAAAAGTGCCACTTAGTTTTTTGGCTATTTTTCTTGAACTTGGCTATTTGGCCCAAAAACGGATGTCCTTTGTGGTTTCTTGGCCCTTCCGTTAGTTTGATGGACTAACGGTGTTAAGTTGTACGTGAAATTACTATTTTTCCTCGGCGCAGAAAGCAACAGTTCGATAACCTATAGGTGCAAATATATATATATATATAAAATAATGATTCTATGTTTAAAAAAATATTATATCTTATTTTACAAAATTATTGATAGTATGCAGCCTAAAAACCTGTATGGTGCCCCATGGGTCGAAAAATTAGCACTAAGTCACAAAAATCGTAAGCAACTCATCAAATTTGCTAACTCCAATATGTTCAAACATGAAATGCTTTAGCCGGCGTCACCCAAGAGGCGGGGGGGGGGGGGGGGGGGGGGGGGGGGGCGGGGGAGGTTCGGCCCATGGGGCGACACGAAGGCTGTTGCTGATTTGAAATGCGTTAGCTGGCAAGGATTAATTCTAGCTAGTCCCTTTCCTCTATGAATTATACCTTTTACTCCCATTGTAATGCACCGACATATTTGCCAGTAAAAATTCACAGATGGCCAGTGCGCATAACCTTTCCATGGTCGTCAGTGCAAATGTGAGCATACGCCATTCGGCTCATCAGACGGCTGCGGCGCGACCCTGGCCGCCAGCGCTGCTGGGCGTTGTTGGCGCCGCCGGCCGGCCGGGGAAGGGCGGCAGGAGGAATCCCCATGCATGATGGCGTCGCGCGAGCGGGGCGGGGGCATAATTCCGCGTATTTTGGCGTGGGAGAAAGCTACGCGTACTTGTGTGTATAATAACTGTCTCCACGCATGTGCAGGCAGGGATGGTGGAACTGGCCGAACGCGCACGGGGCCGGCGGGCGGGCTACACAAGGCAGCGGCGGCCGGTTTCGACGGCCGCTCATGCCGGGCAGGAGCGAAACATGCGAGGGGTGTCTCCTTTCTCCATGTCCACACCATGATTACATGCACCCGACTAGCTAGCAATGCTAGCTCATCCGGCCGTCGTCCATTGAGGGTTTTTTTTTTTTTTTTTTTGCGATGAGATACAAAGGGGCGTCTGTCTCTCCTTTGTGTGTGCGGCCTGCGTAGTACGTACGTACATATATACTGTACACCAGAGAACTGCTACATATACATATACGGCATCATGATTCGTAGGGCTATAATAAGCATGCCATCGTGTCGTTAACTAACCCCAGTTTGACCGCAGGTGCATGCTAGCTGGTAACTAATTTCACCCGGCCGGATGGAGGGGTAAAAAAGTGTGGGGAGGGGGATGATTTTGTTGGGTTAGCGCGTGGGAATCTGATTAGTGAGGGCGTGGCACGCCACCTGAGCCCCTCCTATCATCACGGCAACCAGTCTAGCTAGCTAGCTATACCACACGCCACATCCTTTCTCCTCCAGCATCACCCTTTTGCGCTTTGTCTGCGTGGAACCACGTATCATAATCATCGTATATGGGAAGCTCAGCTCGCTGGATGGTACTCACGTCAGTTTGAACCCCATATGAATTATTAGCACGGCTCACTTCAAAAGTAATTGACCTTCTGTTCGGCTGGAGCTGAAACGATCGTATACGATCGTGGATTATTACTGCTGGCTGGTTTGGTGTGAGAGAAAAATACTGTTCTGGCTAGAAATTTACGATCATTTACGAACAAACGAACAGGTTGATGTATTGCATTGGAGACTTGCATTGGAGTATATAGCTACTGTAAATACATAAAGATGCTCATGCGCATCATAAAACCTATTCAAAAGTAATTGACCTAGTTTTATAATGATTCATGGAATAATACTAGCTACTGTAAAAAGATGCTCATGCATGCGCACGGTAAACTGAAGACGCTTTCGATAATAATGTAAGATGGATGGATGCAGCTCCAGGCTGCTGCAACATGATCCAGCCTGTTCGGTTGGCTGGTTCGTATCGTTGCTGGTTCATTTACGTGAGAGAGAAGTACTACTGGCTGGTTTATGTGAATAGTATGGTAGTGCAAAAGGAAGGGGATCGGAGGAAGGAAGAAAGAGACGACGAAGGGATGCGAAAAAGAAAACCATTATTATGATGATAGGGAAAGACGAGATCAGGTAGAGCAACCCTATGCTGGGCGTGTCCCCTGCGCCGGTGTCACGGCAGAGCCGCTTTGGCGCCGCTGTCCCCGCTTTGTAGCAGGTGTTCTGATTGCCCGCCAGCTGCTGCTGCCCGGCACGGCACGGCCGCCTTTCTTTCGTTCTTCTCCCACACGCACGCAGAGAGAGAGAGAGAGGCCAGCCGGCGTCGTTGAGTTAATTAAGAAAAGGAGCTCGCGATTAAGATACTGGGCTTCAGATTGCAGACAGATTTACGTGCAAGGTGCTCCCGATTAAGAAACTGTGCAAGGTGCTCCCGATTAAGAAACTCCGAGCCTTTTGTACGGGCCTCCCAGGCTTCTTTCTAGGCACACACATTCTGCGCTCCTGCTCCCGATGCTGCCCACCTAGCTAGGTCTCCTCCGCCTTCCGATCCTCGTCGTCTTCCTCCCTCTTCCTTCTCTCTCTCTCTCTCTCTGAAACACATTCTATTCTACGTATCCAACAATAACAACCATTTCGATCGATCTGTGCAGAATAATAATGCAGCAAAAGAAAAACTTTGTGGTTGCAGTTTTGTGTGACAAATCAATATTATTCATCTATATGTAATTCAATCAGTGTACCAAAACGTCTGCCAAAATTTCTGAGAATTGTTGCAGTTACTAACTGAAGGATCGGAGGAGCACGAGTGGTCATATTCATCCGCAAAACGCTCGACCTACCCCACTATAACACTATTCTAAGCCGACCATGCATGCATGCAACTTGTAGTGAGAGAGAGAGTGATCGAGAGAAAGAATTGTACTACATATAGGAGTATATCTTTTCATCTGCCCTTGCTCATCATTCTGCTCACTACCCTCCCTCATGGAGGCTGAGCATAAAAACCCATCGCATGCTAGCTAGGTCCCCTCCAGTCTGTGCCCAACCTTTTCTCCATCTTCATTCTTCTGTTTCGCGATAAAATCACTTCATCACTGTGTTCTTGGCCTTCTGGCTGTGGCTGGCCTGCGTCTAAGCTCCTGCATGGCTAATCTCTCAATAGCAGCAATATCAGTTGATCTGTAAGATCACCATTTGCAAAGGAGTTTCGTGATACGCTTCCAATTAACCCTAGCAATACTCATAGACTTTCGAAGTTTCTTTTGTTGTTTCCCCCACTAGCCGTATGGTTTCTAGATGCATTCACACTTCGATCTGATCGATGAAGGGCGGGATCGGATGATCGCTATCTGGTAAGTAAATATCTTTCTTGTTACATGCATGCATCAAATATTCAACCTGTTCGGCTGGCTGAGCTAGCTCGTGGATTATTTACTGCTGGCTGGTTTAGCTGGTTTGGTGTGAGAGAAAAATATTATTCCAGCTTATAATCCACGATCGTATACGATCGTTTACGGCCTGCCGAATAGGCTGATGATCTACTATATATCTGTTGAATTTGATCTACTCTTAATTTCAGGATTCTCTCATGTCAAAGTTGTAGGTGATGAGAGAGTGGAAATATACCTACTCCTACATGTCAGCAAGGCTCTAGCTGCAACCAGACGAGAGCTCCTGCATCCATGCATGATCTGCATGCATATATGTTTGATCAATGGAAAGAGCGATATTGGTGAGGTTCAATCCGATGATAGGTTTTACAACAGCTGTAAAATCAGTATCTGATTGAGCCGCGCCAATATCTCTTCCTCCTATTTGCCTCTCCCCCTTTCACTGCCCTAATAATAAGGGTGATTCAATCATGGCAGGCAGGTCAGCATCACTCCGTCTATGTCGTTGGCATCAGTTTTCATCAAAGCCAGTAGCTATTTCTGTAGACAATTAATTGGAACTGTAAACTCCGCTCTATATAATCATACATATTCTATGGCAAGTGGTTAATTGACTTTATGAATAAATTGAAACTGAACAGAGATACACACAATCAAGGTTAATGGCTTAATGCCACAAATCTCTTCGAGATTCTTAGCCACTGTTCTTCATTAATTTTGATATTAGCATTTGGTATAAGTGTGCACGGATATAGTATACGGTTTCTTGCTTCTTCTTTCTTCTAACCTATATCCACAAATATGATCGATACATCGTTGTCAAAAAAAATCAAGATAGGATATTTTTGGTTTAGTTTTTACTTTGAAGGTCTTTCGGTGTGGAATTTCCCATATCCATGGTTTCATTAGTACTCCATGCAATTAAATATATAGTTGTTTTAAGTTGTATTAACTTCTTTTACTTTGACCTAGTTTATAGGAAAAATACCAACATGTGCACATCAAATTACTTTATGATTTGATTTTGGAATGGAGGGAGTAGTGTTGAACCTGTGTTCATCAAATTTCTAGTTCATACCAGCACAGATTCGTTACGTTTTGTAGACATGTTGGCATTGTCTTGAAGAGGTATTATCTATATGATTTTCATGTTAGATGAAACCTATATTACAATTTTATGGTGAACTAATAGAAAAATATATATGCATGGAATGCATGATCTAAAAATTCACCTTTGTTATACTAGTTGAATATCCCTTGATACAAGTAAAAAAGAATTACCTCAGCCAGCTGAGATATATTATTAATGGAAGTGTCGCCTGTGGTTCCTGTGCTCCGTGTTTTAAAAAGAATTAAACCAACTAACCAGTGACGGATCCAGGAAAATGTTTGGAGGCAGGGCAGGGGGCGGGGGGCTAGACTGAATAGAGAGCTAGACCAACAAAGCTTCCATGGCTGAAACTTCTAGGGGAGGCTCCGCGGGCACAACAGCAGTAGGGGGCCTTGAGCTCCACCCGCCCCACTGTTGTGTCCGATCCGTTGAACTAACCAAGATTGATGCAATATCAATGTTGCTGGAGTAAGAATGAAGTTTATCGCTGTTAATCTTTGCCTTTACTATGAGTTTATATTTATTTTGGATTTATATTTAGTGGAGTGTTATTAGCTTACTCTCATTTATATGCCACTATACGTACTCTCTCGGGAGGAGGATGTCGTCTCCTGCGCTGGCATGCAGTGACATACAATGATCTATCTTCTGTGTTTTCCCTTGATTATTTCATCAAGAGCTACATCGACGCCAATATGGGTAATAAGGAGAGATAAATTAATTAGTTGGAACATGTTACTCCTCTCCACTTTTGTAAAAGGAACAGCGTACCTTTTTTGTTTGAAAAAAAGTCCACCAAGTAAGTTTTGACCTCCACTCAGTCAAATTAATATGTGTGTATTTGATGAGGCCGGTATTTAATGTACAAAAGCTCAGCATAGTCATTTTTAAATTTAAGTGTGTATTTGATGAGGCCGGTATCATGAGCATTCCATTTCTTAAAAAAAAAAGAAACATCTTTAGAGGCTGCCTTCAAATAGAGTAGTTTCTTTTTGTTGGGGTTTATATTAAGACGTTGCATAGAACATGAAATGTTGCCATAGAAAATGTTTTCTTGTGGTAACTATGGATTCAAAACGTTATATATAATTTGTGCAGTTGCTGGGTTTGGTTTGCCAAAAAAAAAAATTATGTATTTTGTGTGATTCCTGTTGTCTAGTTTTGCTAGACAACTGAAAGGAAGATGGAAAATAGCAATAACTTCTTTTTTAGTGCTACAACTGATCTAAAATATCAGAATTTCTATATATGTTGTTTGTGGAATTTATCTGTCACCTTCCTAAAGATAATGATATGATATGATGAAGACTATTAGCTTGCAAATATTGCATTCTTTGTGTTCGTTATTTTAGAAGAGTGGCTACTTTTTTAATGTAAATTTTAGCCCACATGCCCTATTTATTTATTTATTTATTTATTTGGTGATGGTTGTTTTCTTCTAGCATTCAAGGAACATAGGATGGCTTATCAATAATGAAAAAGATATTTGCAGGCCCACACCATGATTACTTTTGAGTGCTGCATGGAGTATCATTTTTTCCATCAAGTTCTTTTCAAGGAAGGGTCTATTTGGTAGGGCTTTTGCACTAGCTTCTCCACTGACTTTTGGTCAAGCCATTTCAAATGAGTAAAAGTAAAAAGCCCCACAAAAGCCACAACATGACTTACACTAGGGCAAGAGGGGAAACAAAAGTGGATTCTCAGGCTAAACCCTCTAAAATAACAATGCAATGCTCCCAAAATTATCCATATTTAGGCAAACATTTTTCTAAAGGGCTTCAACTCTACCAGAAAAGCTCCTTAGCTAGAGAAACTAGAGCTCAAAAGAGCTAAAATGGCTACTAGTACTTATCTGTGTTAATTAGTTTTGCTAGGTTGGTAGGGCAACCCTGACAATTTGTAAATCCTTCAATTAGAACTAGGTCCATATATGTTTATGAAAGTTTTCCAGGCTATTATTCTCTCATTTTTAAAATTAAAACATTATCTTTTGTCCATGCCTAAAAAGTACTATATGAAACGAGATCCTTTTTCCCAAACGAAATGCATGATTCACTAAAAAAGTGCATGAACGAGCCCATCCTCTCACTTGAGAGGAAAACAACATGGAATGAGTGAATCCCCCTAGAAGTCTCATGAATCATCGCTAGTCGACCAATCGAATGGTAGCAACACTCCGATCACCTCCCATCACTTGTTGGGTCGAATTTCCTTCCCACCATACTAGTTTGGTTGCACGTGCGTTGCTGTATTTTAATAGTGGGCTATTTTTGGGCCAAATTTTCTTCATATTATACTAGCTTGGTTGCTCTATGTTGGTCCATGCATTTTGGTTCAACCCATATATCATATATATGTTTGAGTCCAACGAAGCATGTTTCTTGGGGGTTTGTTGATCATTTCTCTTCTTGGTTTTGTTCATGTTTTTGTTTCTTTTTCATTGTAAACAAATTTCATGATTTTTTCTTTTTGTTTTTTATTTACTTCCATTTATTTTTCTACCTCTTCCCTTTTTTCTTTTCCTTTTTTGATAGGACCCTTTTTTCTACTTTGCACTGGAATACTATTCTTCTCAACATAGAATATTATTTTGTTGAACTAGAATGTTACTATACTGAACCTACAATATTATCATGGCCTTGAATGTTATTTTTCTAGAACTATAATATTATTCTTTTTCTATTTCTTGTACCTTTGCTTTTCATTTTTTTATTCTATTTTATAATAATATTATTGTTTTGTTTAATTTTGTATCTTTTAAAGAACAGGGCCTACATCTGGGTAGGATTTTTATTCTCTTGATTGGTATGTCCTGCGATGTTCGTTGGAGTGTTATGATTTATTCCGGTATTTTTCTCGCAAACAACTTTACTCTTTTATTTTCCTATTTATTTTTATGTTAATCTATGAGATGTTTCAAATTGTGTTTTGGATTGCTCCCATAGTGTGTTCATATTCTTATAGAAAAAAATTGTTCAAGTTTAATTTGTCATTTCCTTTTCCTTTTTTTCCTTTCCCCTATATTTTACTTTATTTTTTATTAATTTCATTTTCTATTATTTTTGTTATTTATTTTTATTTTATTCTATGTTTTTTCTGTACTATATCTCATATCATTTTTTTTCTAATATCCATCATCTTATGGTGATATGTACTTGAACCATATTTTCTACAATATAATAATAAGATTATTCTCATAGTACTTATGAGGTATATTAGAAAATATCGTTACATTATTCATGAGATGCTCTGTGATATATTCTATTTTTTAAAATGTTAATGTTTCATACATTGATACATGCTGTAATATTTTGCGATGTTACTATCATCCGCAGAAAATCAGCATTGTGATGATCCATTGACTCATCCAACACTGGTATATCTCTTGAGAGGCACGGAGCTTAGACAACGATGTTCCATGCATGGCTAATTTGCGTAGCGTGTCAAGCGATGCTACCGCCTCCTCCACTACCAAAAATCACTGATCGAGCAAGTGAGTGCGGATGACACAACAACGTGTGCAGTGTGCTTAATTGATATGCGTGCCGACCACCTGATGAGTGGGAAACCTAAGTCTTCGGCAAAGTGCATTTACAGGATGCATGCATCACTATCCCAGATCTGGACATCACTGTTGATTCAAAAACCCCCTTCACTACCGGATTTTGAACCGACAGTGGCATTCCGACAGTGATGTGGGGTTGACATCACTATCGGTTCTTAAAAACCGACCCTAATCTACAAGCAACAGTGTCGGTTCCTGACTCCACCCGACAGTGTCCAGTTGAATAACACTGCCAGTTTGTAGTCTCAACCGATAGTGATAGTTGCTTCAAGGGTGTCAGTTCTTGGCTCGAGCCAGCAGTGTTGAGCAAGCCTACACTGTCAGTTCATGGCTCAAACCGACAGTATTGTCGTAACCATCACTGTCGGTTTATGATTCAAGCCGGCAGTGTTGAGCAAGCCAACACTGTCGGTTTGTTTCTAACCGGTAGTGATGATTACGACAACACTGTGGTTTGTTGCTAACCAACAGTGATGGTTACAATAACACTGTTGGTTTGTTGCTAACTGACAATGATAGCCCGTTCGTATTTTATTGTTCTATAATTTATTTTAATTTATATTTTTTGTGGAATCGGGTTTCGCTTTATATACGCTACGTAGACGACAGACCTATCAATATTAAACATTACAAATGTTACGGTTACAGTTCAAATGTTCTTATCAAGATCTCGATCCCTCAAAATAAAAAAAATTATTCGATAAGATGAAACATGTTTCTCGGACTTCTTACAATAATCTAGCGAGCCGCTCTGGACCATACTGGTCCTAGAACTTCACGGATTGTGCAATGAAAAATTATCGACAGAATATCATCGACAGTCCACCGAGGGGTATCCCGCGATGGTAGATTTGTCGGTGGGGGTGCGCGTAATCAGGAACCGGATGGTGACACAAGGCGCAGAGACAGCGATTTAGACAGGTTCGGGCCGTCTGATCGACGTAATACCCTACGTCCTGTGTCTTTGGTGTATTATATTGATCTGGACGATCAAGTAGCTTGATGTAGCCTATCCGCTAGGGGACCCCTGCCTCTCCTTATATAGTCTGGAGAGACGAGTAAAGTATTCTATTTGGTACTATACAATGTCTTGCAGTGCACGCCGAGCAGCGCCGTGCACGCCTTGATCTTGTGGGTCGGGCCATCTCCGATGGTGCGGCCCATGTCTTGGGGGCCATACCCCCATAACTAGTTCCCGAGCCTGACAGTAGGTGACGCAGTCACATGGTGCCAGGGTCATAAAGTAGAAGACCAGCCGAGCAGGTAGCCAGTCCCCGGGCGTAGCCTCGAGATGAGAACAAGCACATTCACCGCAAGGTGAAGTGTGCCCACTTAGTCCCCGAGCCTGCTGGAAGATGAAGAATGAATCTTGTAGCAGTGTCAAAGAAGTCTAAAAGCTTGCCGACGTCGTCTGACATGCACGTATCAAGACCCCAGACGTGCTGCCTAAGATCAGTACCCTGATCCGAACAGCATGGAGCAGCTTGATAGCACACCGATGAGACGTAGCAAGATCCGAGCAGCAAGGGAGTCCCCGGCGTCGCCGGCGATGATCGAGCACCAAGGAGTCCCCGGCGTCGTTGGCGATGTCCGAGCACAGAGGAGTGAGGAGTCCCCGGCGTCGCCGGTGATGACCGAGCACCGAGGAGTCCTCGGTGTAGACAGCGATGTCCGAGCACCGAGGAGTCCCCAGCAGAGCTGGCGATGACCAAGCACCAAGGATCGAGGAGTCCCGACGTCGCTGGCGATGACCAAGCACTGAGGAGCAAGAGTCCCCGGCATCGCTGGCGATGACCGAGCACCGAGGAGCGAGGAGTCCCCGGCGTAGACGGTGATGTCCGAGCACCGAGGAGTCCCCAGCGGAGCTGGCGATGACCAAGCACCAAGGAGCGAGGAGTCTCTAGCGTAGGCGGCGATGACCGAGCGCCGAGGAGCGAGGAGCGAGGAGTCCCCGGTGTAGGCAGTGATGACCGAGAATCGAGGAGCGAGGAGTCTCCGGCGTCACTGGTGATGACCGAGCATCGAGGAGTCCCTGGCGTAGGCGGCGATGACCGAACACCGAGGAGCGAGGAGTCCCCGACATAGGCGGTGATGTTCGAGCACCAAGGAGTCCTCGGCATAGGCGGCGATGACCGAGCACTGAGGAGCGAGGAGTTCCCGGCGTTGCTGGCGATGACCGAGCACCGAGGAGTCCCCGGCAAAGCTATCGATGTCCGAGCACCGAGGAGTGAGGAGCGAGGAGTCCCCGGCATCGCTGGCGATGACCGAGCACCGAGGAGTCCCTGGCGTAGGCGGCGATGACCGAGCATTGAGGAGTCCCCGACGATGACCGAGCATCGAGGAGCGAGGAGTCCCTGGTGTCGCTGGCGATGACCGAGCACCGAGGAGTCCCCGGTGTAGCTGGCGATGTCCGAGCACCGAGGAGTGAGGAGTGAGGAGTCCCCGACGTCACTGGCGATGACCGAGCATCGAGGAGTCTCTAGCGTAGGCGGCGATGATCAAGCACCGAGGAGCGAGGAGCGAGGAGTCCCCGATGTAGGTGGCGATGACCGAGCACTAAGGAGTGAGGAGTCCTTGGCGTCGCTGGCGATGACCGAGGACCGAGGAGTCCCCGACGTAGCTGGCGATGTCCAAGCACCGAGGAGTGAGGAGTCCCCAGCATAAGCGGCGATATTCGAGCACCGAGGAGTCCCCGGCGTAGGCGGCGATATCCGAGCACCGAGGAGTCCCCGGCGTAGACGGCGATGTCCGAGCACTGAGTCTCCAGTGTAGGCGGCGATGTCCGAGCACCGAGGAGTCCTCGGCATAGGCGGTGAGATCCGAGCACCGAGGAGTCCTCGGCGTAGGCGGCGAGGTCCGAGCATCGACGTAGCTGACGACATCCGTGTGGTGAAGTGTGCCCACTTAGTCCTCGAGCACGAAGAATCCGAGCGCTGAAGAGTAGCCGGCGTAGCTGGCGATGAAGCACGAGCGGCGAACAGTCTGGTCAACTGGTCGGTGGTGAAGTGAACATTGAGTAGAAACGACCGGCGAACAGTCCGATCAACTGGTCGGCGACGGAGTCCATGAACCAAGCAGTCTGACCAGTTGATCGGTGGAGAAGTCCGAGCACCAGGTGGTCCGATCACCTGGACGATGATCCTGCAATACAAACATGTAGAACGGGTAGTACATGATGTACAAATAAATAAACTCCGGAGAAAAATCGGCAAAGGTGATGAAACGGCGTATGCAGTTCGGCGATCAGTTGGTATGAAAATATATTTATGTTTAATATAAACCGCCTGAACAGTTAGTGTGTAGCTGAGTCTCCAGCCCTAGCTAGCCCATAGTCCATAATGTTGAGCGCGGAGCCCATGCACATGTAGGAGGAACAGGCGTGACCAAGGAGCCGCTGCCGACCACCCATAACGCAGAGCGCGGAGCCCGTAGCATATGTTGGGAGGAGCCAGAGATAGGGCCGTCTCTGGAGGCGTCCGAGCATCAACAGGACTGTTCAGGGGTTCGGAAAATCGTTTGGAGAGCAAATATGGAGAAAACAGTTCGGAGAAACATTGCGGCGATATATGGAGACTGGAGAATATTTAGGAAAATATTAAAGCGTGACCTAGCTTTGGACGGAGCGTCTGGTCGGCGGCGTATGGCGTTATCTGGTCGGCGTTGACGGCGAACACCTGGCGGGCGGTGAGTTGTTGGTGAAGGTGACCTCGGAGGTGGATCTGAGATTAGATCTGTTGTCGCAGGGGCTAGTGTAGCAGCGATGAATCATCGACGTGGACCGGCATGGATCTCCATGAGATTGACGACGAGAACGTATTGTTGATTTAAGGTCCATCTGGCTCACCATGGATCAAGCGCACACCCCTATCTGGCGCACCAACTGTCGACAGTTTATCATCGGTAGTCCACCGAGGGGCATCCCGCGATGATAGATTTATTGGTGGGGGTGCGCGTAATCAGGAATCAGATGGTGACACAAGGCGTAGAGATAGCAATTTAGACAGGTTCGGGTCGTCTGATCGACGTAATACCCTACGTCCTGTGTCTTTGGTGTATTATATTGATCTGGACGACCAAGTAGCTTGATGTAGCCTATCCGCTAGGGGACCCCTGCCTCTCCTTATATAGTTTGGAGAGATAGGGTTACAAGTAAAGTATCCTATTTGGTACTATACAATGTCTTGCGGTACACACCGAGCAGCGCCGTGCATGCCTTGATCTTGTGGGCTGGACCACCTCCGATGGTGCGGCCCATGTCTTGGGAGCCATACCCCCACAAAAATACTCCATCTTTTTTCAATACCACAGCTAAGATGAATTTTATCAGCTCCGATTGCCGTGCGACGATCTCCATGTCTAACAGCCTTTTGTGGTTATATTTCTTGCGCCATCGTTCAAAAAAGATGATATCCAAAGATCAGTAAATCATTTTATTGAATTATTAACAAACATAAATGAAATGAGGATTATACACACCAACTTATCTGCTTCTTCCGATTTCCCGCCGATGTAGGGAAGCATTGCCCACATTACATAAAACTCGCATTCATTATTTTCTGCTGGCTATTTTAGGTACTTCCCCTCCATTTTAACAACCTTAAATGGGACCTACGTCCCACCGATATGTCTTCTTTAGACATTGTGCAACATTAAAAGGAGAAACATTAGAAAGCGGTATGTGTGACTAGAAAATAATATGTTATTAGGATCGCTTACTAATTCAGCACTACCACCAGTGCATCCAGTGATGAAATGGTTTTTTCTTCGAGTCCCACACCTCGATCAGATTTTTAGCAAGATTGACACAAATGAAGACGAAATAGTTGCTGCAATCACAGAATCCTAATTATCGAATAATCTTAACAAAAAAAAGAAGCATAAAATTAAAAGTCGAGAACACATACTCGCAGTTGTAGGCTAGAAGTATGTGGGTTTTGTTTTTCATCTTGAATTCATCAAAAATAGCAATAAATCTCTCTTTCAAGTCTTCCACGTCACATCCATAGAGGCCTAAACATGTCTTCTCATTGACTCGCAAGGGGTCCAAGAAGCCTATGTTATCTCATTTGCTTTTTAGTATGCAAAATTTTGCTATACACCTACATAAAATCATGGGAATTGGTCAAAAGTTAACAATTTGTGTCTCAAGAGAGTAGTTAATTGTAATACCGTGCATGTAGGGACTTACATAGTCCACAGCGTCAACATTTGTGAATCGAGAGAGCATTTCTGGTATAGCTGAAATAAGCACTCCCACTCGACATCAAACTTCTTTTCTTTAGGATAATGAAAAATATGTGGCGAATGAATAATAACCTCAAAACCAAAGTCCTCCGTCTCTGTTGCTTGAGCCATGTAATATTCATGCAACTGGCACATATATGTTGTCAAATTTTTATACTCGTCATCGGGAACCAAAAGATTGCCCCTTTCATACTTCATTACCGGTGTTCCTGTCCCTTGTACATCATAACAGATGTTCACGGCCTCTTCCATGGTTAATTTGAGGTTGTCTTCGACGTACTTCTGTATCTTCCCTAAATCTTCATTGTGTATTTCATCGGCTCCTATTGTAGCGTACTGATTCTGTGTTTTCCTTTCGAATTCAGACTTCAACAAACATGGAGGCAGCGAGGCACAAAGATTGAAGAAACTAACACAATCTTCCTTCAAGATGTGTGCTGTAAATTTTCCTTCCATCAAGTTTGTAACGCTGCCACTGAATGTCCTTTTTCTTTTTTGTTGGTCCACTTTGGGAGCATTAGCGGCCGAATCCAAGGACCTTTTCTACGACTGCGAGGATGCCTTTGATCTTATTTTGGGCTAAGGTGGAGGAGGAGGAGGAGGATGATGAGAATTCTGTTTTCCCAGGGCTGATGAAGATGGAGGAGGAGGAGGAGGAGTCTTCTCTTTTCTCAGGGCTGATAAAGATGGAGTCAGACGAGGAGGAATAGAAGGAGACCTTTGTCTTCTCGGGGGTGATGGCAAGGGATGAGGAGGGGAGTGATCTATGTTGGGAGATGGTGAGTGATCATCGTGGGTGGGTGAACACTCGTAGTCGTCCTCATCATCAGAGGACAATTGGTGGTCAAGCTTAATGAAGCGCTTGCGCTAGGCCACTTGAGAGCCCTTGTTATGACCAAGTTTCAGCCTGTCTTCCGCTGTGGGGTACTTAATGTGTATCTTGTTATACTTCTTATCAAGTATTCTATTAATGGCGATGCGAGCATACCCCTGTGGAACTGGGTGTCCATTAATGGTCCTGTCTCCTATAGGCCTGGCCTGGCCGAGCGCCACCTTGTCCTTTGTCCATTCTTGATGGATGTACAACTTGACATTGGCAGGTTTAGTGATGCCGTCCACCGGATGAGGCACATTCGCATCTTCTTCGTCAAGCGGGGTCGATCCGTAGCTGTTGGGACCCCTAAACTGTGGGCTAAAGGCAGTAGGAGTAGGGTTTTGTGGTACTCCTAACCCCATGGACAACAAAATTTGTTGGACTCGTGCTTCAACAGTCGCCTCAAACCGTGCATCCATTCTGTCTTCCATCTCTTTTAGTCGCCTCAAACACTCTGCCTCATGGGTGGATTTGTGGAGCTAAAGCTCCTGTCCTCGGCGTGGCATACATTCCTCCCCAAATAGTATAATACCGATCTTGGCTCCCAATGGGCGGTCTCAACCTGAATGCCTTCCTCAGTAAGGCGATCCACCTTTTCAAGTTCTACTTCAAATTCTGGCATCTTTTTGGCGTAGCCACGAGAGCCGAGATGATGAGGATTCATCGCTTTCTATGAGTTCTCCTTTTCTTCCTACTCAGTTCTAAGTACTCATCGGATAACCTGTATTCCTTGAAATCCTGCCATAAGTCCTTCTGCTTGCTAAACTGCCCACCATCGAAATCTAGCTCTTTATTTTGGAGGACAAAATTCTTATACAATGTCCCCTTGAAATTCTTGAAGCATGTCCCCATGATTTCTTTTGCTTTTTTCTTGACTACCTCTTTGTCATGCTCCGTTGGGAAAGTGAAATACTCTGGGATCCTGATATCCCATATGTAATCCTTCTCACTTTCGGGAACCCTCCACGGGTCATTATCTTTCCCATTCCACTTCCTATACCTAATCGGGATGAAGTCCCTTACAAGTAACCCGAGGATAGTCTTGTATTTGGTCAAAGCTATAGACGGTGAGAGTGGATCCCCGAATTCATCGAACTCAGTGATGTGCCAGTGTGGATTTCTACCAATAGGAATCTTTGACACGCCTCGCTTAGATCTGGCCTTCCTGCTATCCAAACCTCTGGCTCCTCAGCCGGCGGAGACTCCAGCTGAAGACACCAAGTAAGCTATGACCCTCTCAATTGATTAGCGTGTCTGGCTACATAGTCACATGATACCAAAGTTACCTAGACATCTTGGTCATTTTGACCCAGCTCGAGCAAGCCGGATGGGGTCCATGGCTACTTGTTCTCACCGTCCTGATTGACACAGTCACCGTTTGTCGGATCATGCGGCTCTCCTGTCCTAGTGATATCAGCCGCTTCTTGTTGTCGATCTATTCTTTGGCGACGGGGTAACAGGTGACGATGAGTCATGGCTGTGACACAATCGTGGTTAGTTTTGGCTGCGGACAACTACTCATAGCATATGTTCATATTATATATATATATAATATGATTAATGCAAAGTCTAATAATAAGTCCACATACAACAAAGTCAAATAATAGCATATGTTCACCTAGAACAAATTCATTGTTTGATTGACCACATACAACAAAGTCCACCTACTGTTCTACGAAACTAATCCTACATCAACTTTCAAATAAGAAAAGCAATGGCCACAGCCATAAATAAAAGCATGACATCTTTCCAAGACCAAGGAACAATTCTCCTAATCTTCACATCTCCGGTGGGTGGCTTCTCTCCAATCTCCAGTGCCAGCGGATGGCCATGGTTTGCATTCATTGGACCATAGTAGGCCGGTTGCCCATGGTTTGCAAGGTAGGCCGAATGACTATAGTATATCCTCAAAGCTTTAGCTTCTATATTGTATTTTTTGTGCAATTTACCAGGGTTGCGATTAACTTGAGCATAGCAATCTTCCCAGGTTCGATAAATCCCAAGCACATGACCAACATGCACTACATACCATGCAATGGTTGCCTATACATTTAAGTAAATTAGGTTGTCATTCAAACATGATGTATCAAAATATTAAGTTCACATACAGCTAATGAACAAATATTATCTAGATAAAGAGGCATGGAGCAAACTACATTGTGAGAGGAGGTACTTGCAGCATCTAACAAATTAAATTATTCTTCATGATTTTAGCATGAAAAAGCTTGTGCAACACCAGTTGAGATGGTTTGGACATGTCCAACGAAGACCTCTAGAGGCACCGGTGCGTAGTGGAATCCTAAGCCAGGATAGTAATGTGAAGAGAGGCAGAGGAAGACCGAAATTGATTTGGGTAGAGGCAATAAAAGGAGACTTGAAAGGATGGAATATACCCAAAGACTTAGACTTAGATAGGAGTTCTTGGAAAATAGTTATTCACATGCCTGGACCTTGATAGCTTCTGTTAGGTTTCAACTCTAGCCTACCCCAACTTGTTTGGGACTTAAAGGCTTTGTTGTTGTTGTTGTTATTGTTGTAACAAAGACTTTCTTGTCTAAAAAATTAAAATAGTTGTTTAAAATGCCAACATTCAACATAGAACCAAAATTATATAGGAACCATGGAGTGGACCAACATCTGGTTAAGCTCATTCTAATTGCAAGCCTTTGTAGGCTGTATATTGATGCACAATACCAAAATTATATAGGAACCATGGAGGATCATGCAAGCCGAATGATTTTGATAGCCATGGTTATATAGCATACAGAACAAGTAGGATTTACACACCTACCGATTTTTGGTATAGTTGACCTTGAACAAAAACACACGATGTGCTCAACAGTCAATATTATTTCTTGGTGAATTAATTTAAAGAAAATCCCATATCATAGTGGACTACAACAGCTATAACCAAGAAGAATAATAGAATAGACATGTTGCTACATTGAAAAATTGTGGTTTATTTAGGTGCTGCCACCTGACCCTATAAATGCAATACATAAAGTAATGGCTATCCTCAATTCCTCATCACAGACAGAACTGACAGTTGCTAGAGGCAGCGAGTATGGTGCTGATACAATATCTAGTGTAGTCCTTATAGTTTGGTTTTAGTGACCTATCTTCAATTATGTGCAATAGTTAACTTACCTGAATGTAAGTTCTAAACCGACAGTGATGAGAAAACATTACTATCGGGCCATTCCTCAAACCGGTAGTGATGGGGGTGTAGCAGTTAGGGGTTAAGTAGGATATCTTTTTCTTTTCTTTTGAATTCCTCCGACTGGCTCAATGGTTAAGACCCCGTAATTTAGCCCCCGAGACCCATGTTGCAGTCCTAGGTGGCCTAAATTTTTTGGTTCAATTTTATAAATTATTAAATGAATTTAGAAAATTTCACCCGCGCTTTTTTGTTATCCCAATGGTTCATCACTGTCGGTTGTAAGTCTAAACCGACAGTGATGAAGCAACATCACTGTCGGGCCATTCTTTGAACCGGCAGTGATTGCGATGTAGCGGTTACGGGTTAAGTAGGATATCTTTTCCCTTTCTTTGAAATTCCTCCGACTGGCTCAACAGTTAAGACTCAACAATTTAGCTCTCGAGACCCGTGTTCGAGTCCTAGGCGGCCCAAATTTTTTAGTTTAATTTTATAATTTATTAAGCGCTCTAAAAGGTCAAAAAGAAAAAATAAATTAACCTTGACACACCTCCTATACTAGTGCAGCGGTTAAGTTTCAGAACTCCGCTGCCTGAGACCTGAGCTCGAACTCGAGGGCTGTCACATTTTTTTTTAATTTTTTATATATCACTATCGGTTTTCAAAATAAACCGACGGTGATAACCAGCATCACTGTCGGTTTTGTCTCATCACTACCGGTTTTTTGAAACGGATAGTGATGTTTATATATATTAAAAATTTTCTTTTATATATTGAATAAATAGAAGCATGTGTATTCCTATATAGAAATGACTTGAATTTTTTTTTGTAAGCATGTACACCCAAATTAAGACCCCACACAGGATCTTAGGTTTTTCTGATCAGTTTTTTTATTTATTATATTTTTCTGTGTGCTGAATGAGACAAAAGACGGTGAATTTCATCTTGGACCCAATAGATTTTTTTATCGACCTCCACAAAATTCTTATCCCTAGGACACATTATAGCCCGTGTAAAAGTTTGGCACCATTCCAGATCTTTTCGTGGATAGACTTAGTTCAACCTATAATTAATCGGTGTCGTCATGCGAAAATTCAATTAAACCTCAAAAAGTAGCAAACCATTTCCGAAAAATCCTAAACTAGGTGTTTCCTTCACACGTGGCACGTGCAAGCCTAAGAAAAAGTTTGAGACCAATACAACACCGGAATGCGTATGAACCACAGAAACCTTGATAACCTATGTGTATAGTCATGGTTCGATGAAAGGGCTCATGTACCTCTGTGAAGCATGTATACTCCGTTTATGTCGAAATGACTGAAAATTTTTTTGGCAAGCATGTATACCCAAATTAAAGCTCCAAACAAGATTTGAGATTTTTCTAATCATTTTTTATTAATATATTTTTCTCTGTGCTGAATGAGATAAAAGAGGGTGAATTACATCTTGGAAACAATAGATTTTTTCTCTATGCTCATGTATATTTCTAGTTGTCCAATAAATATTACACGAATTACATGCATGACAATAATTAAACACACAAGCTGTACAAATTAAAATTAGAACTCGATTAAACTACGACCTTGAAAACCTATCTAAATAAACATTAATTACTATCAGAATCATTGTCGGGATCGATCGAGCCACGCACACTAACATGCCTGTGTAGCCATATATGGTAATTGATGTCATGAATTATGTATCCGCTTGTATCGATGAAGGTCAGTGCCCGTATAAGTGCACTCTCTCGTGTTTCAAAATACTAAAAGAATGGTCGACCATAGATGTAACCTACTGAACGACCACTGCCCCTGTTAGTAATTCTTATATAGTATTGATGCCTTCTATAGTGAGCTAGCCGAGATTTCCATTGCAGAAGTCCCAATCGTACTCGAGTTGCTTCGTAGCTTGGTCTAGAATGACCCACAAGCCACATGCAGCATAGGTAAGGTCCTAGAGCGCAATCTATATGTGGAGAAAAAGAAAAAAAATAGAGAATGTTATTACAATAACAAACAACAAATAACCACGACTCAGGTATAAGTGATCATTTTACCACATCCGCACGGTTGTAGCTCACAAACCATTCTCTTGCTTGCGGACATAGTTGGTCATGCAGCCCGAGCCCGTCGGCCCGGCCCAAGGCCCGTTTTTTTGCCTCGGCCCAAGCATGGCCTGGCACGGAGGCTAGCGAGCCCGGGCTGTCCTGGCCTAGAGGAGCAGGCCATGCCTGGGCCTTACCTTAGGCACGTGGGCTAGCACGGCATGACCTGCTACAGAGCAGCCGGCCCGCTAGCGGCCTGGCCTGCCACCTCCTGACCTCCCTGACCCCCCCCCATGGCTCGCCCAGTTGCCCAGTCGCCGCGCCCCATGCCTCGCCCTTCTCCACTCCGCTCTGCGCCCTCGTGACCTCCCTCTCCGCTCCTCTCGACCACGCCCACGCACCGACACCGCGCCCCTCCTCCCTAATCACGACCTCCCTCTCCCACTCCCTCCTCCATCTCTCTAGACTATGGTGGTGGTGGTGCCACCCTCCCCCACCCTCTTCCTCCCCTCTCCCTCAGATCCGGCGAGCAGCCAGCGACGGTGGCACCCTCTTCCTTAGATCTGGCCTGCCGCCTCCCCATGCCCCCTCCTCGATGGCCCGTGCAGTCCCCTTCCCCACTCGCCCATGCAGTCCCCTCCCACACAGTCTCTCCCTCCCCCCACTCTCTCTCTCCCTCCCTCGATGGCCCTCCCTCTCCCTCCAACCACGCCGACGACCCTCCTCGCTCCCACCATGGCAGCGCCCCTCCTCCCTCTCCCTCCAACCACGGCGATGCGGTCGACCACAGCGGCGAGCGTGGCCCGTCTCACTTGGCAGCGCATGTGGGGGCACAGATCCACCCCCACCTCCTCCCTGATGGCGGATCTGGCCCCGACCCCATCCCCGGCGGTGAATTCGTCTGCCGGCCCCCACCTCCTTCCCCATGGCAGATCTGGCCCCCACCACATCCACAGCGGTGGATCCAGCCCTCACCTCATCCCTAGCGGTGGATCCAGCCCCCACCTCATCCTCGGTGGCAGATCCGATCCCCTACTCATCCCCGACGGCGGATCCGGCATCCTCCTCCTAGGCACATGTGGACCTAGCAGCGAAGATCCGGTGGCGGTGCTTTCTCCTCCCTCTAGCGGTGCCCTCTCTCCTCAGGCACGTGATGGCTGCCCCTGCTTGCCCTTCCACACCTCTCTCACTCTCAGTGGGCTTGGGCTGGCACAGCCCGTTTGCCGTGGCATGCTTCTCGAGCCGGTCCAGCACGGAAATCGGCCCATAGGGCCGTGCCTGGGCCGAAGGCTAGGCCCGTGGCCCTATGAGGCACAGCCCGAGGGGCCTGGCGTGTCATGCCAGCCTGACCCCTATCTAGTCGTGCTTTCATGGGCCCGTGCCATGCTAGGCCGGGCTGGCCCGTTGGCCATCTATACTTGCGGGACAGAGATATCACCAGCATTCAAAGCAAGTGCCTTGAAGTGCGAGAAATCAGGCACATCATAGCAAATACATCGAAGTGCCTCTAAACAGATGCGCACCACACTGAATTGGGCGCTTATCATGTCTGGGCTCTGTCTTCCCGTCTCATGGATATGGTTCTGATGATTTGCACCCCTCAAAGGGATGAAAAAACTGAGTTCACACGTCCATGGCCAATCACTTGCATTAGATGCCATGTTCTCGATGATGTCCGAGATAAAGAACCAGCTAAGTGTTGTTCGCAGCCAATTTATTAGGGATATAGTCTATAACATATATGTATGCAACAATAATATTAAACTAATTACACATATTTGTTAGCATAAAAAACAAAAGATGTTGGAAAATATTTCATACAATAGTTGGAACAGGGAATCGTGGAATAACCACATTAGGAGCGAATGGCTCATCGCTAGGGTGGAAACCTAGTTCTTGTGGTGGGGGAGGTCCGTTGTTCATACCACCTAATCGATAAAATGCAAAAAAAATATGAACATAAAATATATGCACAAAAAAATTCCAAGTAAAATGTGGCAAGATAATTAAATATAGATCGAATGCAAGGAATAAGAATATATATATGTAGAATGCAAAGAAACATGAATATAAATATAAATCAAATGAATATAGATAGAATATTGGAGAAGACAACATATCAATACCATTGAAAAATACAGGAGCCATAACCTAATCACGTAGAGAGAGAGTGGATTTCTAGAGAAGTGAGAGTGAAACATGAGAAATGAGACTGTGAGAGTTCGTGGGTGGGTGGGATCGATGTACGTGGCCGACGGTTTTTTTTATACAGGGGGCATGGACATCACTATCGGTTTGTTTATAGAATCGACAGTGAAAGTTAATATCACTGCCGCTTTTTTAAATAAAACCGACAGTGAAAGTGAATATCACTGTCGATGTGTAAATAGAACCGACAGTGAAAGTGCATATATGTAAAGGATATATTTATTTAGATAGTACAGTGGGAAAGTTTTAACAACAATAATATATTTATTTAGATAGTATAGTGGGAAAGTTTTAACAACAACGATATATTTATTTAGATAGTATAGAAATACATCAAAAAATAACAAAAATATTAGAAATAAATTACATATACGATAACAAAGACCTTACACTAAAACTCCATATACGATAACAAAGATCTATTTGCGTACAGGTCAATATTACAATCAATGTGTATCAACACATTATAATTTAACCACCTCAGTAGCATTCTTCTAGCACCAATTAGGGTCAAACAGCAGCACCGAGGTGGTCTACGAGCTATACCGGTTGGAGATGACAAGGTGGCATCGATGAATCCATGCCTCTATTGTACATGGCCTTTTTCTTGGTGCAGTCCAGATGCGCACCGTAGCGGATGGCTCTCTGAACCTCGTGGCA
Organism: Miscanthus floridulus; assembly: GCF_019320115.1. Lineage (NCBI taxonomy): Eukaryota > Viridiplantae > Streptophyta > Magnoliopsida > Poales > Poaceae > Miscanthus > Miscanthus floridulus. The sequence goes on from NC_089598.1 coordinate 87,729,419, forward strand.
TCTCCAATCTTCGGCGTTGCTCTATCTTCAGTAGCATTCTTCTAGTACGTCTTGTGTTCACCATTTTGGTGGACTACGACACATAACGATATATGTGGTTTGTTGTGAGAGGAAAATATTGTATCATGGCTGATAAGACCTGGCTAAAACCAACATGCATGGAGAGGCTCCCTAGCAGGGCGCCATTTTATAGGCTAGTTGTCGTGGTAGGTGGGAGCAGTGCTCCTGCTATGGTGATCAACGGGAGCACTGCTGGCCCATGAGGGAATATTCATATCACTTTCTATTTTATTAAAAACCGACAGTGATAGGGGTCATTAGTGCCAGTTTTTAGAACCGGTAGTGATTCCATGTATCACTGTCGCGATAGGCCTAACAAACCGACAACTTTTATTTTTATAAAATCAAAGCCATTGTCGTATCACTACCGGTTTTATTAAAAAACCGGCAGTGATAGGGGTCATTAGTGTTGGTTTTTAGAACCGACAGTGATAGGCCTGACAAACCGACAGCTTTTATTTTTTTGAAATTAGAGCCACTGCCGTGGGCTCTGGATAAAAAAAATTAAAAAAATTTGTCCCGCTTGGGTATCGAACCGAGGTAGCAAGAAAGAGGGATTAGTGGCTTAACCGCTGCGTTAAAGGAGGATTTACGTTAGGAAATATTTTGTTATCATTTTTATAGTTTAAGTTGAGGTTCATTTAATTCTGTAAAAATATAAAAAAAAAGTTTGCCGCACCTAGGATTCGAGCCAAGGGCGCGGGCTTCACAATAGCTGGCTTTTACTGCAGCGCTATGATAGGGAGTACGTCAAGTTACGTTTTCTTTTTTATTTTATCCTCTAAACAGGAGTTAATTAATTCAAGGTCCAGATTATAGGGCCTTAACCGCTGCGCTAGCATTAAAGATTATGTTAGTTTAGGTTATGTTTTTTCTTTTATCCATTTAGTGCATATAAATACATATAATTTATTGTAAAATGATACAAATATTTGTGTCTCAATTATTTAATTCCATGATAATTAATTAATGGTCTATAATTATCAAATAATGGTATTTCTGAACATCATCTCAATATTTGATTACATAGTCAATTATTTAATTTTAGAAAAGCGTACAAAATATAAATTAGATTACATAGTTGGTGAACAACGTCCGAATAATGATTACATAGTTAACAATAATCTAACTATCTTTAGGTGCATCAACAATGTGGGCCTCATTGTGATCAAGTCGTACGTAAGCAGGTTTGTCACTCTCTTGAAGGATAAGTAGGGGTACGTTCACCCCGAATGGAGGCATTTCCTGATAGCCCTTGTAGTCTTCTTCGTCCGTCACTCCATCGACACCGATAATCTTCTTTTTCCCTTCTAGGACTACTTTTAACCTTCATTTTTTCTTGTTGTCCCTTGCATAGAAGACTTGCATAACATCTCTTGCAAGGACCAAGGAGTCATCTCTGTATGTGGTCTTAGTGAGATCAACAGTAGTGAACCCTTCGCTGTTAGTATTGATTTCCTCGAGCCAGACCCATTGGCAGCGAAAAAGAGCTACCTTCAATGGACCATAAGCCAGCTCCCATATCTCTTCTATGAAACCATAGTATATCACCTACACGTTGCTATTTTCATCGTGAGCATCAAAACGAACACCACAATTTTGGTATATGCTCTTTCCATCTTGCTTTTTTGTATAAAATATGAATCCATTGATCTCATACCCTTGGTACATAAGATATGTACTCGAAGATCCCTTGGCTAAGGCATCTAGTTGATTACCCAACTTTATTCCAAGCAAGCGACATCGCAACTAGTTGACAAATTCCTCCTTATGTTTTTTATCCAGCCAAGCCTGTGACCTGCTCGGATACAGAGTTTGTAGCGATTGCCTATGCTCGTCAATGTATGGCATCACACCCTTGGCTTGCTGGAGAACAATGAACTGTGCCTATCTGAAAGAAACAGGGTTGCCTACTATAACAGATTTCTCTCCGGTCGTTCCTTTGCCACGTAGTCTTCTCTCGTGATGACATTCTAGAACTCCAACCCTTTTGATGTCTAAATAATATGTGTAGAACTCAATGGCCTCCTCTGTTGACTATCCTTCAACCATGCCTTCTTCTGGCCTGAATCTGTTCCTAACATACCTCCTAAAAACTTTCATCAATCTTTTGAAATGGAACATCTGATGCAGGTACATTGGGCCAAGGTCTCTAATTTGGTCAACAAGATGAATGAGCAGATACAATGAGATATCAAAGGAAGTCGGCGGGAAATGCATCTCAAGCTTAACGAGAGTTTCAGCTATGTCCCGTTGTAGCTGCTCTAGCATGGACACATCAATGACCTTTTTTGATATCGCGTTGAAGACCGAGCAAAGCTTTATGATTAGGGCACGGACCTTTGGGGGGGATACCATGCAGGCCAACAGGGAGCAGCTGAGTCATAATGGCATGATAGTCATGCGCCATCATAGGGCCATAGTTGAACTTGAGTTCTCTCATGTTCACTAGCCTCTTCGGGTTCACACAGTAGCCCGTCGGGACTTTGAGTTCATTGAAGAAAGAAATAAGCGCACACTTTTCTTCCTTCTTCAATGTCCATGACACAACCGAAACTTCGAACTGGCCATTCTCTAGCTCCACATGATGCAACTCCTTCCTAATTCCCAAGTGTTGCATGTCCAGGCATATGGCTAGTGAATCCTTCGATGTCCCCCTGGTGTCCATCAAGGTGTTAAGAGTGTTAGCGCACACGTTTTTAGTGATGTGCATAGGATCAAGACAGTGGCGTACACTTAGAAATGGCCAGTAAGGTAGTTTCCAAAAAACCAATTTTTTCTTCCAAACGCTCCCATCAGGCGCTGCTACTGCATCATCCCCCTTCCCAAGGACAACCTCCAGTTTGTTGATTTCTCGAAGTATCGCAGGCCCGTCTCGATATTTTGGAGCTAAGCGTTTCTCAATAGTACCATTGAAATCTTTTTTGTTCCTGCGGTAATGGTGATCCTTAGGTAGGAACCTATGGTGTCCCATATAAACTATCTTTGAGTTATATGGTAGATTTACCGCATCGGTGTTGTCCAAGCATTCGACGGATCTAGTATAGCCTTTTGTCTTCTCTCCGAACAACGAACCTCGACCTGGCAGGTCGGTGATTGTAGCGATAAGTACTCCCTTGATCATGACATGTTCCTTTTTGTACTCGTCCCAAACATCCGACACACCCTTTTCAAACATCTCCACTAGTTCATCGATCACTGGTTTTAGAAACACATCGATGGCATTCCTAGGTTGTCTTGGCCCTTGGATCAGTAGTGGCATCTGGATGTATGACCGCTTCATACAAATCCAAGATGGAAGGTTGTATACACAGAGCGTCACTAGCCAGGTGCTATGATTGCTTCTAACCTGGTCGAAAGGATTCATCCCATCTATGCTCAAAACAAACCAAAGGTGCCTTACATCTCCACTGATGTCCTTATAGAACATAGTATTGATAGTCCTGCAGTCATGTCCATCGGCAGGGTGCCTCATCATTGTATGTTTCTTCCGCTCTTCGCCATGCCAGCACAACAGCTTGGCTGACTTTGCACAAGCAAACATCCTATGCACTCGGGGAGCTATAGGGAAATACCAAATGACCTTTACGAGACCTCCTCTGGTCTTGGTACCCTTATCTAATGGCCCTTCCTTGTACCATAGAGCTTCACACTTGGGGCACTTGTTCAAGTCTTTGTATTTTTCTCCACGGTACAATATGCAATCATTGGAACACGCGTGTATTTTTTCAACCTCGACGCCGATGGGGCAGATCATTTGCTTCGCCAAGTATGTCTTTTCTGGCAACTTGTTTTTTTCTGGGAGAATTTTTCTTATTATACCTAACAACTAATCAAAGCCTTTATCGCTCAATCTTTTTGTTGATTTGAACTCTAACAACATGATGTCAGCTTTCAGTTTGCTCATTGGACAATTCCTATACAACGGTGTTTTGCCATCTTGTCTTATTTTCTCTAGCTTTCTCAGCTGTCTTTCACTATGACATCCGGTCTCTATATTATGTAGCAGCTGAGAAATGCCATCGTTATCCTTGGTGTCATCAACTAGTGTGTTCCTAAACACATGATTAACTGTGGTCATAGGTTCCATGTTGACACCGGGTTCCTCATCAACATTGTGGATGGCTACGTCAGGCGTGTCCACATCATCATTGTTTTTTTGAAGAACATTCACACCAACCTCGCCATGCATAGTCCATATTATGTAGTTTGGCATGAACCCCCTGGTAATCAAGTGCAATCGTCAACGGGCTCATCTTCTACCCCTACCTCTTCTTCAGCTTCCCCCATTGCAGTATCATTGAAGGCCCCATATTCAGCAATAATGTCATCATCGTCCCATTGTTCTTCTTCACCTTCTTCCATTACAACCCTGGTTTCTCCGTGTTTCGTCCAATAAATATAGTTTGGCATGAAACCCGACTTCAACAAGTGTGAATGAAGACTCCTTGAGCTAGCATATTCCTTCAAATTCTTACATATGGCACATGGGCAGCACATGAAACTATCACGTTTATTTGCCTCGGCCACACGTAAGAAAGAATGCACGCCTTCAATGAACTCTTGGGAGTGGCGATCAGCATTATACATCCAATGCCATTTCATCTGCATTACATGACATGCATACCATATTAAAACCTAGAACATAATTAATTAATTATACGACATGCATGCCACCACACAAGGTATTAATTTATGAAAGCCTCGCTACAATGTAGACAATCCCAACTACCACTAAAAAAACTAAATGCACTTCAGCAGCATAAGGATTTTGCGACCAATCCCAACTAAAACAGACAGATCATCGTTTGTTCAACATCTATGGGCTTCTTCTGTAGGATCACTGCCTCATCAGCCTCCGTAACTGCCTATGCAAGAGAGTGTTGCACGTGTTCAACATACTCTTCCACCCAGTACCAGCCTGAACATCCAGTGCCATCCCACTAAAATTAAAACAAAAAATTAGAACTTTAATCATAATCATCATGAAAATAAGTATAAATTAACCATAATCATCAAATGCGATAAAATAACTCACATTGCAATCCGGACACTTGTAGAAGATACGGCCCTTGTTGGGACACTCCTTCCTCACCCGGTACTCCATCACAATCTTCTCCTCACACTTGCCGCATGCAATGAGAGGGAGGTCCGGCCTCAGTCGCTTTGTAACCCGATGAGAGGCCGAGGACCCAGAAGCAGTTGCCATCTACTCTCTATACTCATTTTTAATATAATATAAATTTCTTATTTTATAAACAAATAAAATTAAAAAAAAACTCTAAAATTCTCTATATCTCTAAAGCATGAAGTGTGCTATGCATGCTAGAAATGAAAGCTCAATACTAGTTTTGAATAACTACTTTAACCTTCCTTCATCCAAATATGCAAACTTTAAAGTGATTTTTGAGCTTAAATGGCTTACAAATAAAAAAATCTACCATAAAAAACCACATATATCTAGTCCACAAAATGAAATAAGCTACTGATGAAACATGAGAGTATAAAGTTAGTAACCTTTAGAACTGAAGAATCGATGTAGGAATAGAAGAAATCTTGTGATCACCGGTGATGAGGAAGAAGAGAGGTCGGCGATGAAGCAAGAACATTGAGCTCGAAGTGACTCGGACTCGGGGAGGAACAAGGGGTATATAGGAGGGGACCTTTAGTCCCGGTTGTAGACAGAAACCAGGACTAAAGGTCCCTTTTTAGTCCCGGACGGATCCTCTAGCCGGGAGTAGACTTTTACTCCCGGTCGGAGGGACAAACCAGGAGTAAAAGTGAACCTTTAGTCCCGGTTGGTAGATCCAACCAGGACTAAAGGTCCCCTCTAGAAAAAGCCTGGCACAGTAGCCGTTGGGCAGGGATCTTTAGTCCCGGTTCGAGCTACCAACCAGGACTAAAGGTTTCTCTAGTCCTGGGCGCGAAAAATACCGGGACTACTGCCAAATTTCGAAGTGGATCAAAGGTCGTTTCTTTACTAGTATGTCTTTTCTGGCAACTTGTTTTTTTTGCTTCGCCAAGTATGTCTTTTCTGATAGATCATTTGCTTCGCCAAGTATGTCTTTTCTGGCAACTTGTTTTTTTTCTGTGAGCATTTTCCTTATTATACCAAACAATTGATCAAAGCCTTTATCGCTCAATCTGTTTGTCGATTTGAAATCTAATAGCATGATGTCAGCTTTCAGTTTGCTCATTGGACAATTCCTATACAATGGTGTTTTGCCATCTTGTCTTATTTTCTCTAGCTTTCTCAGCTGTCTTTCACTATGACATCCGGTCTCTACATTACGTAGCAGCTAAGAAATGCCATCGTTATCCTTGGTGTCGTCAGCTAGCGTGTTCCTAAACACATTATTAACTGTGGTCATAGGTTCCGTATTGACACTGGGTTCCTCATCAACATCGTGGATGGCTACGTCAGGTGTGTCCACATCATCATCGTTTTCCTACAGAACATTCACACCAACCTCGCCATGCATAGTCCATATCGTATAGTTTGGCATGAACCCCCTAATAATCATATGCGATCGTATAGACTCAATTTGACGAAAGTTTCTTTGATTCTTGCAATCTTTGCATGGGCAGAAGATAGGGTTCCCATTCCCAGCATGGGCTTTGGCATCGGTGATAAACTGACTGACACCATGCATGTACCGCTTATCCGTTCGGGACAAATGCATCCACTCTCGATCTATCTCTGTAGAAAAAAAATATTGAGACAGTAATTATAAAGAATTAATAAAAAATCGAGCTTCATGAACAACAATTGTAGCTTGAAAGTGGCATTTTTGAAAAACATTATTGTACACTAATTATTGAAAAATTAAAATTGGTAGCTCCGGCCCTGTAAATTGAAAATCGTAGTAAAAAATAATTATTGCACAATAATGAAGAACATATATTCTACTCTACTTCTAAGAACTAATTATAGCATCACATACTAACAATGATGATCTTGACCACCATGGAATAATTAGCTAGGAATTTAAATGTGTTCATAGACACCAACCTTTTGAATAATGGATTCACCACAATTTGAGCCTTGCACAAATGTTCAATCGGAAAAGTGTTCTCTAGAATGGAAAAAGAATTGGAATGAGAATCAAGCGATGTAGCCATCAAAACGAAGCAAATTAAGCAATAAAATCAAAGGAGTGGATGTTTGTTACTAACCTTAAAGCAAAAAGATCAAGCCATTCTTCAAAATCCAAGCCCTAGCTTCATGGGGAAGAGCAGACGCAACAATGGAGGGAAGGGCCTAAACGCGTGCCTCTGTTCTCGGGATGGAAGAGAGGAGAAAGAAGAGGACGGTTGTAGCCTTTTTGTGCTGTAGGCTTATCACCGTCGGTTGTTAGCTAGAACCGACAGTGATAGATCCAAATCACTGTCGGCTCTTGGCTTAAACCGACAGTGATGAGTGACCGCCAAAACACTGCCGGTTCAAGCCACAAACCGATAGTGATGTGGTCCTTCACTGCCGGTTTTAGCCCAGCCCCAATTATGTTTTCATTTTCAAGTTCATAACCAGCAGTGAAGGTATATCACTGCCGATTGTCATAAATCCGGCAGTGATGAGGCCGTTAGTGATGTCCAAATCTAGGGTAGTGCATGCAAGCTAATTCCAATGATCTCATTCTTGACGCTAGCTAGCCAAGTGTCGAGTGTTCATCGGTCCTTTTATCCACAGCCGTAGATATGATGTTCCATCAGTACGTATATGGCAAAATGCTGAAAGGTCTTGCAGTTAGCGGGAAAGCCGGTTAGCTTGACCCAAACACATTAGACAGTATTGCCGTAGTGTACTTCCTGGTGCATGCATCAGTTTATCATTACAATTTGCACCGAGATTGAGCAGCCCTTCTTCATTCTGAGCCCACGAAGATCACGTGAATAACAAACTCTTTTGGGAACTCCCTAACCCCAAAAGCTCTTGTCAATCCAAATATATTAGGATGGATTGGGATGGGAACTTAACAAAATTCCGTCCCAATACAGGTGGATCTATGTGAATACAATTTCTGCCAAACAAACCCATAAAGAATTTAACATGATGTGTGGATCGACCTTTCTAGAGTAGCAATAGCATCATCGTTTCCGCCGCAAAATGTATCACAAGTGCACTTTGCCACATGGCCGTCCTTGTCTGATTCGTGTGTTGGAGAAGGAGCTCCTGATTAAATACTCCCTCCATTCCAAATTATAAGACGTGGTATGTATACTATGTCTAAATACATAGTAAAAGGACATATCTAGAAATGTCAAAACTTGTTATAATTCAGTATAAGGAGGGAGTAACATTCAAGTGCTGGATGGGGTTTAGATATGGAGGAGGAAGAGACCAATAACCGGGTTTAGATATGGAGGAGGGAGTAACATAGAATATTATTTTGTTGAACTAGAATGTTACTATACTGAACCTACAATATTATCATGGCCTTGAATGTTATTTTTCTAGAACTATAATATTATTCTATTTCTATTTCTTGTACCTTTGCTTTTCATTTTTTGATTATATTTTATAATAATATTGTTGTTTTGTTTAATATTGTATCTTTTAACGAACAGGGCCTACATTTGGGTACGATTTTTATTCTCTTGATTGGTATGTCCTGCGATGTTCGTTGGAGTGTTATGATTTATTCCGGTATTTTTCTCGCAAACAACTTTACTCTTTTATTTTCCTATTTATTTTTATGTTAATCTATGAGATGTTTCAAATTGTGTTTTGGATTGCTCCCATAGCGTGTTCATATTCTTATAGAAAAAATTGTTCAAGTTTAATTTGTCATTTCCTTTTCCTTTTTTCCCTTTCCCCTATATTTTACTTTATTTTTTTTATTAATTTCATTTTCTATTATTTTTGTTACTTATTTTTACTTTATTCTATGCTTTTTCTGTACTATATCTCATATCATTTTTTTTCTTGTATCCAGCATCTTATGGTGATATTTACTTGAACCATATTTTCTACAATATAATAATAAGATTGTTCTCATAGTACTTATGAGGTATATTAGAAAATATCGTTACATTATTCATGAGATGCTCTGTGATATATTCTATTTTTTAAAATGTTAATGTTTCATACATTGATACATGCTGTAATATTTTGCGATGTTACTATCATCCGTAGAAAATCAGCATAGTGATGATCCATTGACTCATCCAACACTGGTATATCTCTTGAGAGGCACGGAGCTTAGACAACGATGTTCCATGCATGGCTAATTTGCGTAGCGTGTCAAGCGATGCTACCGCCTCCTCCACTACCAAAAATCACTGATCGAGCAAGTGAGTGCGGATGACACAACAACGTGTGCAGTGTGCTTAATTGATCTGCGTGCCGACCACCTGATGAGTGGGAAACCCTGTCAAGTCTCCGGCCAAGTGCATTTACAATATGCACGCATGCAAGCTAATTCCAATGATCTCATTGTTGACGCTAGCTAGCCAAGTGTCAAGTGTTTATCGGTCCTTTTATCCACAGCCGTAGATATGATGTTCCATCAGTACGTATATGGCAAATGCTGAAAGGTCTTGCAGTTAGCGGGAAAGCCGGTTAGCTTGACCCAAACACATTAGACAGTATATTGCCGTAGTGTACTTCCTGGTGCATGCATCAATTTAACACTACAATTGCACCGAGATTGAGCAGCCCTTCTTCATTCTGAGCCCACGAAGATCACGTGAATAACAAACTATTTTGGGAACTCCCCAACCCCAAAAGCTCTTGTTAATCCAAATATATTAGGATGGATTGGGATGGGAAATTAACAAAATTCCGTCCCAATACACATGGATCTATGTGAATACAATTTCTGCCAAACAAACCCATAAAGAATTTAACATGATGTGTGGATCGACCTTTCTAGAGTAGAAATAGCATCATCGTTTCCGCCGCAAAATGTATCACAAGTGCACTTTGCCACGTGGCCGTCCTTGTCTGATTCGTGCGTTGGAGAAGGAGCTCCGGATTAAATACCCGGTATGTATACTATGTCTAAATACGTAGTAAAAGGACGTATCTAGAAATGTCAAAACTTGTTATAATTCAGTATAAGGAGGGAGTAACATTCAAGTGCTGGATGGGGTTTAGATATGGAGGAGAAAGAGACCAACAACCGGGTGTCCGTGTAGATGTCTTTGATAAATGGAATGCTGAGGCATTGTGTCTGGTGAGCTATAGTGACGCGGCCGAAGCGACCAGCAGCCGACGAGTCAGAAATGGCTCGCTCGGTCTCGGCCGCAACCACACGCGTCACGTCAGCGTCCGCCCGGGGTCCGGACGTAGCTTCTCCACTGGTTCCCGCGCTCTGGCGCTGACTTCGCGCGCATATGGGCTTTTCAGTCGCTCTCACTCGCCACCTACAATCTACCATCTATGCATATCACCTGTTCGGCTTACCCTATATTCGACTTGTTCGGTTTCTTTTTTCAGCCGAAATAGTATTTTTCTCTCACAACAATTTAGCTGGAACAGTATTTTTTAGTCAGTTTCAGCCAAGTTTCAGACCAGCGAACGGGGCCATCATCTGCATCCGTCCAGCCTACCTCTCTACGTAGACCGATCTCTACTACCCTGTAGCCAATCTTCAGATCTATACCCGGAATTTGCACAAGTGCAGGGAGGCCGGCCGGAGGCCCAGCAGGCCACGCCACTGACCAAACTGAGCAAGTTGTGCACTGGTCTGGCTCGTCGTCGTCGACCTCTCTCTCTCTCTCTCTGCAGTATGTCACGTCCGCGCCCCGGCCGGGTGCATTTTCAAAGTCCACACTCGGGACCGCGGAATTTCTCGCGGTTCTTACTTCCACGCCCGAACTTCCAACCGCGCGGCGCACCTGGCCAGAAAGAAGAGCTTGTGCGTGCACGGCGACATCGTACGTACAAGCACGCCCCCGGCCGTGTCGTTTCCACGACGCTTCCTAGCTCCCTCCTCTGGCGGTCATCAGATCACCGGCCCAGCCGGGCTCCTGGCCTGCTGCCGATTTCCAAATTCCAAAGACGCCACCGGTGACCGGCCGCCGTTCGGTCAATGCCAAGCTACGGCCTACGGGGCTGGCGCTGGCTATATAAACCCCAGAACGCCACGGCTCGGGTGCAAACCAGGCACAGTCGTCGTCTGCACTGGCAACAAAAACACGCACGTGTGTGTGCTATTAGTGTCAAAGTGCAGCGCACAGAGACGACAGAGAGTAGCGTTCCTCGTCTGATCGATCTGTCGACGGCAAGAATGGCGGCCACCAAGCACAACATCAGGGCGCGGGCGGCACCGGCCGTCGTCGTTGGCCTGCTCCTCACGACGTGCCTGCTGCTCGCGGCGACCGTCGGGAATGCCAGCAGGCCGCTGAAGGTTTCGTCAGAGGGAGGTGGTCCGCAGCATACGGTGGAGTCGCCGCCGGTGGGTTACATCATCCAGACGGTGGTGGTCGGGACCGCGGAGCAAGACGGCGGTGCTGCAGGCCACAGGTTGATGAACTTCGACATGCTCGGCGGGATCAAGGACTCCGGCCCGAGCCCCGGCGTCGGCCACTAGGTGTATGCCGTGCCGTACGCCGCCGGGAGTGACGACATGCCGCGGCCCGATGATCACTGTGCTGGTTTCAGAGAGAGATCAGAGGTCAATAAATCATGTCGATTATCGGCTCTTGCATGCATGCTGGACAGGACTACGCTGGACTAGTAATTAATTCGACGGGGTTCTTTTGTTCTTTATATGCAAATTATTACTAAGGTTTGCGTAGTGCATGTAATAGCTGGTAAAAGTTTTTTTTTTACAACAATAGCTGGTAAAAGTTGTAGGAGTATATAGGGAGCAACTAGTAGTGCACGGAACTGGTCTCTTGTATACGTGCCTTGTTTCAGGTGCATACATGACCTTAATTTGTATTTGCATACATATTTTTTTGTTATTTTTTAAAGGTCATATTTGCATATATTCTCAAACATCACATCATACACTTTTTAAAAAAATAGATGAATAATCCTCTCTACTTTCTCCGTCACGTATTACATGACGTTTTCAAATCTCTCACACTCACAGAGATGGTAGAAAGCAAAAGACTAAGGTAGTGTTTAGATGCGTGGACCAGCAGGGATGGGATGGGATGGCTCCAGGACCGGAGCTGTTTGGTTGGGAGTTCAACGGGAGTAGGGACGTCCTAGGTCGGAATATTCCGTGTAGATGCAGGGCGACCCTGTCCTAAAAAATTTCACGGACGGGGTCGCCCCAGGTGGGACGAGCTCGCGACGAAGAAGAGGAGGCGAGCAATGGGCGTAGGAGAGGAAGGAGAGGAGACGCACCGGGCGTGGCTACATGGGAGAGTTGCGCCATCACCTCCGCGCATGCGAGCTGTGCGCGCCGCCGCCGCAACGACGAGCTCCGACCTCGCCGCTGGGTGGACGAGTTGCGACCTCGCCAGTGCGCGGGCGAGCTCCAGCCACGACGCCAAGTAGACGAGCTGCGGCCCACCGACGCGCGTTCGGGATCTGGCGGGGGAGCCGGCCCTGCTGCGCAAAGGAAGCCCAGGGCGGCGCGCGTCCAGCCCTAGTGCGGCAGGCGTCGGGAGGAAGAGATAAGGAGAGAGAGAGAGAGAGAGAGGAAGAGATAAGGAGAAGAGAAGGAAAAAGAAAAAGAAAAAGAAAAAAAAACTTATAAATGGGTCCCACTTGTCAGTAGCTCATCCCACTTTTTAGGTCTCTGAACCAAACACAAAATGGGTCGATCCGTTCCTCGTTAACCAAACAGAAAATGGAACCATCCCGTCCCCTATATCAAAGACAGGGTTGTCCCACTCCACCTTGACTCCCAACCAAACGCTACCTAAAATACCCCTTAAGAGTAGAGATAGAGATGTAACGTGAAAAAAAAGAAAGGTCATCTATTTGGGAATGGAGGGAGTATATCCCAAAAAAATCAATTTAGATTTAGAATCATTCAAATTCTTTTACTATAAAATATTTTCGTAGTTAATCTAATAATACTTATTTATATATATATAAATATTATTAGTATTTTTTGTTTTGATTTCAATCTCAAAATTATCTACTTTAAAAAAACAAGAATTATAATTTTTCCACGAGGAGAGTACTCCTCTGGATGTGCTACATGCAACCTAATGACACAAGTACTACTGTGTACTCCCCCATCCCAAAATAAGTTAGCAATCTAGGAACAGGCCTGAAAACTAAGATATATGGTAAAATGATCATACTACCCCATAGGTGTGTGGACGGAGTCTTAATGTGACCGCACGAAGATGGGAGTAGAGATGGAGTAGACGAGAGATTGCAGTTGGTTTTCTCTTTTTTATTTAATTTGGTTCAGCCTGACAAGTGTATTGTGCTCTGGCTCTGCTGTCTGCTGCTGCACATAGAATCGTGTGCCATTTATTTTGAAAGAAAATTTGAATTGTAAACATCCGATTAGTTTGGGATGGAGGGAGCAGCGTCTGTCTATATCGTGGCGTACGGATTTGAAATGAAACACCATCCGGAACTCCACATTCCACAATGCGTCGTCACGTCAGTCACGACTTGTGGTACTCTAGGAAGTTGGACTCCCTGCTCAACAATGTAGACCCAACGGTCCGGCAACGGGTCAGAGAACTCAGTAGTCGACGGGCCGGCGCAGCACGGCAGTGACGCCAGACATCGACCATTGCCCGTTCAAAAACGAAATCCTCGTGTGCTCTGACCGCGGCTTTGACCCAGGCGTTCGTATGTCGTATCCTAACCGCTGCCTGCATACGTAGCCGCACCACGTTTCCATGCCATCTTTTGTAATGTTCCGGTTTCTTTTTTTTCCGTAATTTTTTTCCTATAAACTATTAGAGCACATCCAAAAGTTTCTAAAACTCTCAATCGATCCTATGATTTTGACAAGATTGAAAAAACCACATCTTTGACAACTCTCAAAGCCAGCTCTTAATCTTTTAGCACTCGTAAAAAAACGACCCCACACGTGGAAAAGTCCGCGCGCTCGTGGTCATGCGGAAAAACACTTTTCCGGTCATTCTGCTCCTTCGTGACGTGGCCACGGCCGTCGCTGGCTGGCTGTCCGTCCACAGAGGGGAAAGGTGGGATTTTTGCACGGGTGCAGGCGTGGGCGTGGGTGGCGGGCTGCTGGACGGCGGGATCGGTGTTCGGCAGGATGGGCTGGCACGCGTCGGCGGCGGAAGGCGAGGGCGACGCGGTGGAGGACGGCGTGGAAGGCGAGGATGGCGTCAGCGACGGCGAGGAGGTCGAGGAAGATCTTGGTGGCCTTGCCCACGTAGCAGTCGCCCACATGGCCGTTGCTGCTCTACTCTGCTTCTCAGCCGTCCGACTCATCCTCTTGTGTCTTGTGGCCTTGGTGGTTAACCGGTATAGTGGTGGCTGCCTGAGAATCTTATCAACTGTGCTATTCAGATTGGAATTGGATCACACGGTGGCACGGAGTGGCAGATAGGCCCTTCGTCGGTCGTCACACAAGACCGTGGCTGGGTGGCGGCTCGGCGGCGCCGGAATGATGTGTTTTTAGTACTCTCTGTTCTTAAAAAACGATGTTTTTATTTTGTCATAAGTCAAACTATCTAAAATTTAATCAAATTTATATACTAGAAATCTAGAATACAAATGGTTTGTACTCCCAAATAAGTATCACTAGATTCGTCATATAACATATTTTTATAGTATATTTATTTGGTACCGTCAATATTAGCAAATTTCTCTATAGATTTGATTAAATTTAAAATAGTAAATTAACTATAAATGCACGACAGTATACCGGCAGCACTAGCACCCTGACGTCTGGACACCCGCGGCTGCTCTGCCCCGTCTGATTCGCGTGCCGTCCACGCTAGCTCCATTTTCTGCGCTCGCATCTGAACCGTTCGCTTTAGATTTGCTGCCCACGCTACTCGGATGACTCGTCCCCGCCTCTTCCACACCGGCGCGGCGCCCCGTCTCTTCCAGGCAGCCTGGAAGACTCACCCCCGCCTCTTTCACAACAACAACGCGCAGCCTATGCCTCCTACCCACACCGTCGTTGGCAGCCTGCGCCTCCTCCCCGCACCGATGGCCGTGGCTTGGCCCTACCCGCCTCATCGACACCAACGCCAGCGTTTTGCACTTGCAACATAAAACACTCGAATGCAACATATATTTTAAACAGATGAAACATTTAGGACACACGCTTACAACATCTGTGTGAAATATATACAACATCCAGATAAAATAATTGCAATATGAAAAAAAAACACTTATTGCAACATAAGACGGAAATAGTTGAAACATTTGAAAAATACTATTGCAATATTTGTGTGAAAGCATATGCAACATCTAGATAAAAAACGATGGCAACATATGTCTGGAAACAAATAAAACATTTTGAACAAACGCTTGCAACATGCTTCTGAAACACTTGCAACATATGCGACATGTGCAACATCCCCCGATCTACTTTTGCAACATCCATAACAAACAACTGTAACATACCTTTGAAACAACTAAAACACCAGAAACATACATTTGCAACATAGGAGATGGGAGCTTGGCCTGGTCGATTCCAGCTGTCAGGGCCGGAGCTAGCGGCGGTGCACGAGCAACACCGCTACCAATACCAGGCTTAGCTCGACGGCGACGGTGGGGAATGAGGGGTGAGGAGTGCCATGGCCGCTGGGCGCGAGAGGAGCTCGGTCGCTAGGGTGAGAGAGGGTGCCGCGCAGGGGTGGGGTGGGCGCTGCGATGGGGTGGAGGCGAGTCGCCTACTCCCCTACAACACCGTCATGCCACCTCCATGGATCTCGCGCAGAGGCGAGTAGATCTCGCTCCTGCTGGATCTACGAGCATTGGGGGCTCCCGGTGGATAAGGATGTTGGGCGTTGGTGCGCTGCAGTAAGGGATGAGGAGCACGGAAGGGGTAAGGTGTGGCAAAACCATCTGAAATAACACACCTTTGGAGGCGCTCTTCTTCCACCAGACACTAAGCACCCCGAGAGCGAGCTACATCGGACGGATTCCGTCGAGCACACCCCAAGAGAGAGCTCGAATAATCAACATTTTTCCTAAGTTACCTATTATGACCACTAAATAGGTATGTAACATTGCATGTATTATCTTAGCAACTAAAGGAATCCTTATTCTTAATATCAATTTACTATATATATGATAAAACAAGGAGTATTAACTACCCTATTTATCAACATATTCTAAAGCCACAAAAATTACAATGAGCACATAATTATCTAATGATCCTACTGTAAAAATTCCATGGCTAAAGCTATTACCAATTCACCACAAAAATTCCTATAATTATTAATCTAAATTATCTAATGATCCTCACAGGTTTGATGAGGGATTTGGAGAAATAGACAAGAGCTCACGACGTCGGTGGATGGAGGTACAAGTTTTAGTGCAGCAACATGGCAGGGTCATTCAATAAGTTGCTATTGGGGATATGTGGTATGCCCATGAATGCAATCGTTCAATTCACCTTCTGCAAGCTTGTTGCCTAGTTCAACAATAGATATGCCCATGCATTAAAGTTGTGGAGTGATGGAGAGATATGGGCTCCGAAACCAAAGGCACACCTAGAGAAGTCAAATGAAAGGGCTAGCACACATGAGGTTATATGTTTTGACCATGCCACAGGGACTTATCAGGTCAAGCATAGGGGCGGTACAATGTCCGACGGTGAGGTCCGAGAGTCGAGGATGCATGTGGTAATCCTCCAAGATTTCACATGCACTTGTGGTAAACCAAGGCAGTATCACTTTCTATGTTCTCATTTGGTGGTAGCAACTAGGCATCGCAACTATAATATCGAGAGCAGGATACCTCATGAGTTTAGTGTCAACATGCTTGTGCACACATGGAGCCCCCGCTTCGTGCCTTTCCGGAACCCTAGAGAGTGGCCTCCATATGATGGGCCAAAGTACATTGCGGATCCAGCTTACTGCTGGAACAAGCATGGATCAAGGAAGAGGATGAGGCACATGATGGTTAAGGATTAGATACCCGAAAGAACGAGGCGTGGGAGAGGAACCCTATTTCTTACTGACCACGAGCAGTACGAGTGCGGCAAGTGTGGTAGACTGGGTCATAATTTACGCACTTGCCATTGGCAGATTAGTGAGGTGCGACTATTGGTTATTTTTATTATTTCATATTTGTCACATTCATTCAATTAATTATGCATGTCTCAATTTATGCTTGTAATTGTATCAATTACTTGTACATTTCTAAGTTTATGTTTCATTATATATTGAATTTCTATTTCATTGACTTTTTTGTAGGATGGCGCAATTCTACCTGCTCGACCCGGCGTACGAGGAGACACACTGAGGACGTCTCATAGCGGAGGGGCAGGTAATAATCTATAAGTTTTGTTTAAATTTTTGTGAGCGTACATGTGTTCGTGAAGTAACAGGAGACTGTTTTATTCCATGCAGGACCTTCCGCTCCTTCGTCCTAGAACCCACAATGGGTTCTTGGACATACAGTACGACAACAGGTACACTCCTTTCCTGCAAAGAGCTGGCCTAGATGTCATCTCTTTTCAGATTCATTGTTGGTTGTCCAAGTTCAACTCAGCGGCCATAACTACGTTGGTTGACAGGTATTATCTTCAATCATTACCTCCATTCATGGCCATTTATTCATGCGCTTACCTTTTTGACATGTAATCTTGCTTTGTCTAAAATATAGGTGGTGGCTGGATACTCATAGCTTTCACTTGCCTTTCGGAGAGATGATAGTCACGCTCTAGGACTGTCAGAAGATGCTAGGTCTGAGGATTCACGACAACATAGTGTCACGCGTAACTTCCTAGACATAAGATTCAAAAAATTCTTTTAAATATATTATTAATATGTTAAATTCTTTTAGTTAACATAATTTTGCACAACAGAGATTGTCACGTCGGCTACATCATGCGGTTGCTCATTGTGGTTGTAGGACAGCCACGATGCAAGACATGCACATTTCTTCTGCATACAGAGGAGGCTTAGGTTCGTCTAGCCAAGCACCTACAGGGTCCATAGGCATTGCGTACGAGGATGAGGACGAGGACGACGATGAGGTGGACCAGAGGCATGAGGAGCTTGGCCCGTCTCAGCTCCCAGATGCTCCCTTGACTCAGCCTACACAACCTTCAGGCACTAGGCGACGCCATCCACTTGACCCTTAGTAAGGTCCTAATATGGCTAGAGGGGGGTGAATAGCCTATTTAAAAATCTACAAACCAACTAGAGCAATTTGATTAGTATGATAAATAGCGAAATGCAAACTTGCTCTAGCTCTACAAGGGTTGCAAGCCACCTATCCAACAATTCTAGTTACTATGATTACTCGACACACAATTTGCTAAGTCACTACTCATTAAGAGCTCTCACACTTGCTACACTAAAGAGTTCCACTACATGAACTTAAGCTACAAAGCAAGCTCTCAATTCTAGCTACACTAAAGAGCTTGCTACAACAAGTTTGTGGGAATATAAATGAGTAAGTAAGATGATTATACCGCCATGTAGAGAAGTGAACCAATCACAAGATGAATACTAATTCAATCACCGGGAGAATACCAAAGCGCAAGAGACAACCAATGTTTTTCTCCCGAGGTTCACGTGCTTGCCAACACGCTACGTCCTTGTTGTGTTGACCAACACTTGGTGGTTCGGTGGCTAAGAGGTGTTGCACAAACCTTGTCCACATAATTGGACATCGTAAGAACCTACCCACAAGTGAGGTAACTCAATGACGAGCAATCCATTAGGGTTACCTTTCGGAGCTCCGTCGGGGAAGACACAAGTCCCCTCACAATCACCGGGAGATGGCCACGAACAATCACCAACTCATGCCAATCCTCCTCCACTGCACCAAGCCATCTAGGTGGTGGCAACCACCAAGAGCAATAAGTGAATCTGGTAGTGAAACACGAACACCAAGTGCCTCTAGATGCAATCACTCAAGCAATATACTTGGATTCTCTCCCAATCTCACAAAGATGATGAATCAATGATGGAGATGAGTGAGAGGGCTTTGGCTAAGCTCACAAGGTTGCTATGACAATGCAAATGGCTAAGAGAGTGAGCTTGATCCAGACATAGGGCTTAAATAGAGAGCCCCCACGAATAGAGTCGTTGGCTCTCTATTCCTGGACAAATCGGGGTGACCGGACGCACCGGTCTGATCGACCGGATGCAGGACCCTAGCGTCCAGTCGCACGATGCACGCCATATGGCCCCTGCTTCAAATGCTGATCGCCCGATCTCAATGGTCATCAATGCATTTAAGTTGTGACTAGATGCACTACAGTGTAGGACCAAACATAGGACCCTAGCGTCCGGTCACTTCCAGTAAGGTTCTAGTCGTGAAAATTCATGATCAGACACGTTCGGTCATGCCCGACCGGACTCACCCAGCATTCAGTCACTCATTGTCTCCTCTGTGCGCTGCCACATCAGTAGGACCGGACGCAAAATAGTGTTCAGCCAAAGTCCGGTTGCCTGCATCCGGTAAAGAGACCGAGGGCGGCCTTCACTACGCGCCACTGACCGAACGCTGGGTCAGAGTTCGGTCACTGCGTGACCAGCGTCCGGTCACTGTATCTCAGTGACTATCACTTCCTTCATTTCACCAACTTCTCCACCCTTGCTCAAATGTGCTAACCACCAAGTGTATCACCTTGTGCACGTGTGTTAGTATATTTTCACAAATATTTTCAAGGGTGTTAGCTTTCCACTAGATCCTAAATGCATATGCAATGAGTTAGAGAATCTAGTGGCACTTTGATAACCGCATTTTGATATGAGTTTCACCCCTCTTAATAGTACAGCTATCAATCCTAAATGTGATCACACTCTCTAAGTGTCTTGATCACTAAACCAAAAAACTCAAATCAATTTCACCTTTGCCTTGAGCTTTTTGTTTTTCTTTCTTCTTTTCCAAGTCCAAGCATTTAATCATTACCATGGCATCGCCATCATCATGTCATGATCTTCATTTGCTTCACCACTTGGAGTAGTGCTACCTATCTCATAATCACTTTGATAAACTAGGTTAGCACTTAGGGTTTCATCAATTCACCAAAACCAAACTAGAGCTTTCAATCTCCCACTTTTTAGTAATTGATGACAACCCTTACACAAAGATATGAATTGAAATTTAATTAAATCCATATTGCTTGCCCAAGCATATTTACCATGTGTAATAGGATATGGACAAGTTTCATGACCCCCAAATGGTAGCAATTGCTCTCCCTACATATATGCTAAGAGTTTGGATTGTAGCTTGCACATATGCTTAGATAGGAAATATAGGAGTCAATGTCTACCAATTGATGCTAAGGTATAAGAGATGGACCTTTGAAGTGTGATACCAATCGGAGTGCACTAATATACCATCCTTAGCATCATTAGTAACTAGACATACACAAAAACTAGAATACCCCATGAGATCAACATTAGAAGTGAGGGTCTAGTTTTCATAATGTGAGCATGAGTCTAGTTACTTAACCTATGCATGTTAGTTTTTCATTTTATCATTCAAACCTACAACTATCATACACCACACAAGCATGGATATTAAAAATTAAAACTTGTGCTATGCAAGCAAATATATGAAATGCACATTTAAATGCAACATACAAGTTTATGAGCTTGCTCCCCCTAGTTGTGTGCAATTTTGATTGATCCCCTTACAATGTCATTTCATTTGTTTGCTCCCCCTATCTTACTATCTTTGTGAATTTCTCTCCTAAATGTGATCACACTCTCTAAGTGTCTCGATCACTAAACCAAAAAGCTCATATCAATTTCACCTTTGCCTTGAGTTTTTGTTTTTCTCTTTCTTCTTTTCCAAGTCCAAGCACTTGATCATCACCATGGTATCACCATCATCATGTCATGATCTTCATTTGCTTTACCACTTGGAGTAGTGCTACCTATCTCATAATCACATTGATAAACTACGTTAGCACTTAGGGTTCATCAATTCACCAAAACCAAACTAGAGCTTTCAGCATGTCATATAAGTGGGGGTGCATCAACACATATTTGAGAAGTCAAGTATGTTCAATTCATTCCTTAGCTTGCAAAACATTTTCTCATCAAGTGGCTTGGTAAATATATCGTCAAGTTGATCTTCAATGCCTACACTCTCAATGCAAATGTCCCCTTTTTACTGATGATCTCTTATGAAATGGTGGCGGATATCAATGTGCTTTGTTCTTACATGTTGAACCGGGTTGTTGGTTAACTTGATTGCACTCTCATTGTCACATAGCAATGGCACTTTCTTGAACTTGATTCCAAAGTCACTCAAAGTGGCCTTCATCCAAAGTATTTGTGCACAACAACTACCGACAGATATGTATTTGGCTTAGGCGGTTGATAATGCAACACTATTTTGTTTCTTTGATGACCATGAAACAAGTGATCTTCCCAACAATTAACATGTGCCCGAGGTGCTCTTCCTTTTAACCTTGCATCCCGCATAATCCGAGTTAGAGTAACCAACTAGCTCAAACTTAGCTCCTTTAGGATACCACAAACTAACATTTTGTGTATGCTTCAAGTACCTCAATATTCTTTTTGTTGCCTTCAAATGACTTTCTCTTGGTGAGGCTTGAAATCTTGCACACATGCATACACTAAATATGACATCCGGCCTTGATGCGGTCACATAGAGTAGGCTTCCAATCATAGACCGATACATCTTTTGATCCACCATATTGCCACTAGCATCACTAAACAAGCTTCTATTTGTCCCCATTGGTGTACTAATAGCTTTAGCATCATTCATTTCAAACTTCTTGAGCTTGTCTTTGATGTACTTGTCTTGACTTACAAATGTGCCATTATTTATTTGCTTAATCTGAAGACCAAGTAAGTAACTAAGCTCTCCAATCATGGACATTTCAAACTCACTTGCCATTATCTTGCCAAACTCCTCACAAAAATCTTGATTTGTTGACCCAAATATGATATCATCAACATAAATTTGCAATACAAACAAGTCATTTTCAAGCTTCTTGGTGAAGAGAGTGGTGTCGACCTTTCCCATCTTGAATCCCTTAGAGAGTAGGAAATCCCTCAATCTCTCATACCATGCTCTTGGTGCTTGTTTCAATCCATACAAAGCCTTTCTCAACTTGTAAACATGGTTGGGTTTCTTTTCATCTTCAAAACCAGGAGGTTGCTCAACATACACAAGCTCATTGATGTACCCATTGAGAAATGCACTCTTCACATTCATTTGATACAACTTGATGTTGTGGGCACAAGCATAGGCTAACAAGATCCTAATTGCTTCCAATCTTGCAACCGGGGCATATGTTTCTCCAAAGTCAAGACCTTCAACTTGAGTATAACCTTGAGCCACTAATCTTGCTTTGTTCCTTATTACTATCCCATCTTGATCTTGCTTGTTCTAAAAGACCCACTTGGTTCCAATTACATTATGATCCATAGGCCTCTCAACTAACTCCCATACTTGACTTCTCTTGAAGTTGTTTAGTTCTTCATGCATAGCATTGACCCAATCAACATCCTTCAAAGCTTCATCTATCTTCTTAGGTTTAATGGATGACACAAATGAGAAATGCTCACAAAATGAAGCCAATCTTGATCTAGTTTGTACACCTCTTGAAATATCACCAATGATAGTGTCCAATGGATGATCTCTTGCAATATTGGTTGGTTGGAGCACTTGCATTTGATTGCTTGCATTTGATTGATCATTTGGTTGAGATGATAAACTAGCCACTTATTGTTGATCTTGCACTTTATCAATACTAGCACTTGCTTGACTTTGATCTTGAGAACCACTAACTTGTACATTTGAGTTAGAGAGCACTTGATTCTTGTCATCTTCAACATCAATCACCTCTCTAGGTCTTATATCACCAATGTCCATGTTCTTCATTACATTGACTAATTGAGTGCCTCTCACATCATCTAGATTCTCATCTTTCTCTTGGGAATCATTTGTTTTATCAAATTCCACATGATGAACCTCCTTAAGAGTACCACTAGCCAAATTCCAAACTTTATATGCCTTTCTAGTAGTGGAGTAACCAAGCAAGAAACCTTCATCACATTTCTTTTCAAACTTGCTCAATCTAGCGCCTTTCTTCAATATGTAGCATTTACAACCAAAAACCCGAAAGTATGCTATGTTGGGCTTTCTTCTATTCAATAGCTCATAAGGTGTCTTCTCCATCATGGGGTAACAATAGAGTCGGTTGCTATAATAGCAAGCCATGTTGATTGCTTTGGACCAAAAAGAATGATTCACATTGTAATCACTCAACATTGATCTTGCCATATCAATCAAAGTTCTATTCTTTCTTTCAACTAGCCCATTTGATTGTGGAGTATACTTGGCTGAAAATTGATACCTAATTCCAAAATCATCACACAAATGATCCACTCTTGTGTTCTTGAACTCACTTCTATTGTCGCTTCTCACTTTCATGATGGTTCTTTCAAACTCATTATGAATTATCTTGATGAATGTCTTGAAGGTTGCAAACACATCACTCTTGTCAACAAGAAAGAACACCCATCCACAATCACAAATCCGTATTTGTTTCCACGAATGCTAGTGTATGTAGTTAGTCCAAACAAGTCTATGTGCACCAACTCAAATGCCTTAGATGTGCTCATCATGCTCTTCTTAGGATATGTGTTACCAACTTATTTTCTGGCTTGACATACACTACATAGCTTATCCTTCTCAAATATGACATCTTTCAAGCCTCTAACTAAATCATGCTTCATTAGCTTGTTCAATTATTTTATTCCAACATGACCAAGCCTTCTATGCCATAACCAACCTATGCTAGACTTAGTGATCAAACATGTTAATAATTGAGCTTCTCTAGCATTGAAATCAACCAAGTATAGATTCTCATATCTAAATCCTTTGAATATCAAGTTAAAGCCATCTACACTTATGAACTCTACATCATCCACACCAAATATGCACTTGAAACCAAGACCATATAATTGAGCTACCGATAATAGGTTGAAGTTTAAGCTCTCTACTAGTAGCACATTGGCAATGCTCAAGTCATTAGATATTGTAATCTTACCAAGACCTTTGACCTTCCTTTTGCCATTGTCACCAAATATGATACTATCAATCCCATTGCTTTTATTTTCATTGATTGAATTGAACATTCTTGGATCACCGATCATGTATTGTGTGCACCCACTATCAAGCACCCAATGCCTTCCTCCAGCTTTATAATTGACCTACAAAAGAATATCAATTCCTTTTAGGTACCTAAACTTACTTGGGTCCTTGAAGGTTAGTTACCAAAGTCTTTGTACCCAAATGGCCTTCTTCTTTGGGCCCACAATTGGTATACCAATGAACTTAGCCTTCACACCATTGGCACCCTTAACAAGCATGTAACAAGAATAAAATCTAATTGAGGATACATTAGGTTGCTTGTTCTTGTTAGTCTTACAATATTGCTCTATATGTCCAACTTGCTTGCATCTATTACAAAACCGACCATTGCTCTTCACAAAGCTAGCTTTGGAAATGACAAAGGCTGCCTTGTCTTTCTTGGGGGTATAGCCTAATTCCTCTTTATTGAGAGAAAACCTTTGGCTACCCAAGCACTTTAGTAAGCGGGCATCTCCACCATAGGCATTGCCTAAGGCACGAGTGAGCTCATTTACCTCCTTCTTGATGGTCTTATTTTCCACCATTAGTGAGGTATCACAAGTGAAACCATCACTCAAAGGTGAAGTTGAAGTAGAAGTGCTACAGGAAGGGTTAGTGGGAGCAACAACAATGGGCTTATAAAAAGATTCATCAATAATATCACATGTTAGTCCCACATCACAAGACACGATCACTTGCTCCTTCTTCGCTTCCTCCATTTTGAATTGCTCAATGAGAGAGGAGTGAGTCTTTTCAAGCTTAGAGTGAGCTTTGCCAAGCTTCTCATGAGATTCTAATTGCCTCTCATGAGTTGCTTTGAGCTCATCAAGAGATTGCTCAAGAAATTTGACTTTCTTGTGTAATTCTTTGCACTCCTTTCTCTTCATCTCAAAGCAAGTGTGCACTTGATCACACATGTCCATGAGCTCCTCCTTGGTGTACTCCTCCTCATCATCACTCCTACAAGCATCACTTTCATATTTATCATCATCACTCACATCATATTTTACCTTGGTAGGCTTTGCCATGAGGCATGTCGATGGAGTGTTGAAGATGGAGAGCTTGTTGTTGATGGCGATGCTTGCTACTGCTTTCTTGATAGATTTCTTGCCATCATCACTAGAGCCATCACTATTCGAAGAGCCATCACTATCCTATGTGACCACATAGCCTCCACCCTTCTTCTTCTTTTGGAAGGTCATCCTCTTCTTCTTCTTCTTTTCCTTCTTGTCCTTCTTGTGCTTCTTCTTCTCATCCTCATCATTGTCACTATTGTAGGGACAATCCGCTACAACATGATCGGGGCTCTTGCAATTGTAGCATCTTCTCACATATTCTTTGCTTTTGGTGTGATCTCTTCTCTTTCTTGTACCATAGCCCTTCTTCTTCATGAATTTGCCCATCTTGTGCACAAAGAGAGCCATAGCTTCATCATCAATATCACTAAGATCATCATCATCACTTGATTCTTTCTTGGACTTGCCCTTGTTCTTAGATGATGAGCTAGCCTTGAATGCTACACTCTTCTTCTTCTTGTCTTCATCTTCCTTCTTGTCATCCTTGTCAACCCCCTCCCTTTCCACATGGTATGTCTCTTGTGTCATAACATCACCTAGTACTTAGTTAGGGGTAATCTCCTCCAATCCTCCTCTTATGATAAGCAATCTCAATATCTCAAATCTTAGAGGTAGGCACATCAAGAACCGATGAGAGACATCATCATCATTGATCTTTTCTCCCAATGCCTTCAAATCATTGACAATTACTTACAATCGATGGAACATCTCCAGAATGCTCTCATCTTCCTTCATATTGAAGCTTGTCAATTTATCCTTGAGAATATACAACTTGGCACTCTTCATCGCCGGTGTGCCCTCATATGTTTTCTCCAATCTCTTCCACACCTCATTAGCTCTATCACAATCCTTGATTTTCTCAAACACCTTAGAATCAATGGCATTGTATATGGTGTTGAGAGCTATTGTATTGCATTGCTTGTTAGTCTTGTCTTGGTTGGTGATATTGTCAGGATCAATGATAGCATAGTCATTCTCGGTCACATCCCATACTTAATCATTGATTGAACCAAGATATATCTTTATCTTTCTTTTCCAATAATCATAGCTTGTGCCATCAAAGAACGGTGGTTTGCCCTCCACATGGTTGAACACAACTTGAGCCATAATTTGACATCGAGGTTGTTAAGCCTTCAATCAAACAGTGACCACGGCTTTGATACCACTTGTAAGGTCCTAATATGGCTAGAGGGAGGTGAATAGCCTATTTAAAAATCTACAAACTAACTAGAACAATTTGATTAGTATGACAAATAGTGAAATGCAAACTTGCTCTAGCTCTACAAGGGTTGCAAGCCACCTATCCAACAATTCTAGTTACTATGATCACTCGACACACAATTTACTAAGTCACTACTCACTAAGAGCTCTCCCACTTGCTACACTAAAGAGCTCCACTAGATGAACTTAAGCTACAAAGCAAGCTCTCAATTCTAGCTACACTAAAGAGCTTGCAACAACTAGTTTGTGGGAATATAAATGAGTAAGTAAGGTGATTATACCGCCACGTAGAGAAGTGAACCAATCACAAGATGAATACTAATTCAATCACTAGGAGAATACCAAAGCGCAAGAGACAACCAATGTTTTTCTCCCAAGCTTCACATGCTTGCTGGCATGCTAGTCCCCATTGTGTCGACCAACACTTGGTGGTTCGACGGCTAAGAGGTGTTGCACGAACCTCGTCCATACAATTGGACACCACAAGAACCTACCCATAAGTGAGGTAACTCAATGACACAAGCAATCCACTAGATTGGAGCCAATCACCGTGATCGGAGCCGGAGACAATCACCAACCTCCGCTTGATGATCCTCACTGCTCCAAGCTATCTAGGTGGCGGCAACCACCAAGAGTAATAAGTGAATCTCATAGCGAAACATGAACACCAAGTGCCTCTAGATGCAATCACTCAAGCAATGAACTTGAATTCTCTCCCAATCTCACAAAGATAACGAATCAATGATGGAGATGAGTGGGAGGACTTTGGCTAAGATCACAAGGTTGTTATGTCAATGCAAATGGCCAAGAGAATGAGCTTAAACCAGCCATGGGGCTTAAATAGAGAACTCCCATGAATAGAGTAGTTGGCTCTCCATTCTCTAAAAAGTCAGGGTGACCGGAGGCACCGGTCAGATCGACCGACCACAGGACCCTAGCGTCCAGTCACGTGATTGAAAGCTCTAGTTTGGTTTCGATGAATTGATGAAACCCTAAGTGCTAACCTAGTTTATAAAAGTGATCATGAGATAGGTAGCACTACTCCAAGTGGTGAAGCAAATGAAGATCATGACATGATGATGGTGTTGCCATGGTGATGATCAAGTGCTTGGACTTGGAAAAGAAGTAAAAGAAAAACAAAAGGCTCAAGGCAAAGGTATATGTGTTAGGAACCTTTTCGTTTCGGTGATCAAGACACTTAGCGAGTGTGATCACATTTAGGTTCGATAGCCATACTATTAAGAGGGGTGAAACTCATATCAAAATGCGGTTATCAAAGTGCC
Source organism: Miscanthus floridulus (assembly GCF_019320115.1). Taxonomy (NCBI): domain Eukaryota; kingdom Viridiplantae; phylum Streptophyta; class Magnoliopsida; order Poales; family Poaceae; genus Miscanthus; species Miscanthus floridulus. Next base: position 87,757,219 of record NC_089598.1, read on the forward strand.
ACTAGATGCTCTAACTTATTTCATATGCATTTAGGATCTAGTGGAGTGCTAACACCCTTAAAAACATTTGTGAAAATATGCTAACACATGTGCACAAGGTGATACACTTGGTGGTTGGCACATTTGAGTAAGGGTAGAGAAGATAGAGTTGAAAATAAGTTAGTCACGCTAGTCATAGAGTAACCAGATGCATCCGATATGTCTATCGCACGTGTCTGATATTTCATCCAGTCTCGGGGCAGTCTGACTGAAGTGACTGGATGCATCCAGTCGCCACACCAGACGCGATCGGTATTTGGACCCGAAGTGAGCGACTAAGTGAAAGTGACCGGACTCTAGTTAGGGGAGTGACCAGACTCTGATGAGTTACTATCCAGTGTCAGGTCAAAGTGAAATAGCTCGAAGCAGTGTCGTAGAGAGCGATCAGACGCGTCCGGTGTGAACCAGCGAGTCTTGGGTTTTCTGCGCTAAAATTGATCAGACTCTAGAAGCGTCCGGTCTGGTGTGACTGGACATGTCCAGTCGGCCCAGAGTGGCTCTAGAAGCTCTCTGGATTCAACCGGACGCTGCCTGTCCTGTGTTCGGTCGTCCACATAGGACGTGTCCAGTCGCGTGGTCCTCGTGGCAGCAATGGCTACTTCATTTTGAATTGGACACATGGCGGTCAGGTAGCGACTGGACATTTCTAGTCGCCATACTGAACGTGTCTGGTATACACGATCGGTGCGTCCGGTGAACACGACCTACGTGTCCGGTCGACGCGTAGTCAGCCCAATAATTAAGCCAACGGCTCTAAAGTTTGGGGTGTCTATAAATACCATTTGGCTGGCTCAAGCTCACTCTCTTGGCCATTTGTATGGACATAACAACCTTGTGAGCTTAGCCAAAGCCCTCCCACTCATCTCCATCATAGATTCATCATCTTTGTGAGATTAGGAGTGAATCCAAGTGCATTGCTTGAGTGTTTGCATCTAGAGGCACTTGGTGTTCGTGTTTCACTATGGGATTCACTTGTTACTCTTGGTGATTGCTGCCACCTAGATAGCTTGGAGCAACAAGGATCATCGAGCAGAGGTTGGTGATTGTCTCCGACTCCGATCATGGTGATTGTGAGGGGTTATTGACCTTTCCCTGGCGAAGAGACAAAAGGTACTCTAGTGAATTGCTCATGGCTTGTGCGATCCTTATCTTGTGTTGGTTGTGTGGCACCCTATTGAGGGTTTGGCGTGTGCTACCAATTAGCGCGTGAACCTCCAAGTGAGTGAATCACCACAACGAGGACTAGCTTGTCGGCAAGCAAGTGAACCTCGGTAAAAAATCATTGTGTCATCATTTGATTCTGAGGTGTTTAGTCTTCATTGGTATTCATTCTTATAATTGATTGGTTCACTCCTCGACACGGTGGTATAACTATCTTGCTCTCTCTCTCTCTCTCTCTTCATTACCGCAAACTAGTTATCAAGCTCTTTAGTGTAGTTAGTTGTGAGAGCTTATTAGTTTGGTTAGTATGGCTCTTTAGTTAGCTTTTAGTGTCATGACATAGCCATTGTGTGGATAGAGACTATAGAAACTAGACTTGTGGTAGGTGGCTTGCATTTTTAGTAGGCTAGCGCAACACTCGTTTCGCCTCATATTTGTCTAACCGGTTTGTTAAGTGTTGTTGTAGAATTTTTTAATAGACTATTCACCCCCCCCCCCCTCTAGCCATTAGGACCTTTCAAGTGGTATCAGAGCTGAGTACACCGTGATTTAAGGCTTAACAACCTTCAGTGTAAAATGGCTCAAATCAATAAGACCAAGAAGCCACCCCAATTTGATGGCTCAAACTATCCCTATTGGAAGGCTAAGATGATAACTTATATCAAGTCAATCAATAGGAAGGTTTGGAGGGTGGTGGGGACCAAGATTGAGATTGATGATAAAGAGGCGTCCACCGCCATCGAAGAAATGCTTCTCCAAAATAATGACATTGCTCTTAGTGCCATCCATGATGCTTTGGATGAGAGAACATTTGAGCAAATCAAGAACATTGAGAGAGCTCATGAGGCATGGAAAAGTTGGAGGAATCATTTGAGGGCACTCAAGCCATGAATGGTGCAAAGACAGACATTCTCAAAGAAAAGTTTGCAAGCTTCAAGATGAAGGAGATGAGAGTGTGCCAGAGATGTTCTATAGGCTTCAAGTGCTTGTAAATGATCTCAAAGCACTTGGAGAAGAGGTGAAGGACAAGGACTTCTCTCACAAGTTCTTGAGATGCTTACCTTCAAGATTTGGCACATTGGTCACTATTCTAGTAAGAAGTGGTTTGGACACTATGACACCAAAACAAGTATTGGAAGATATAATGACCGATGATACATATAGAGATGATAATGAGAAGGAAGAAAAGAAGGAGAAGAAAGATGAGAAGAAGGATGACAAGAAGAAGAGTGTGGCATTCAAGGCCACATCATCCAAGGGCAAGGCAAAGTAAGACACATGAAGTGAAGATGATAGTTCATGAGATGATGATAAGAAGATGGCTCTTTTTGTCAAGAGATTTGGCAAGTTCATGGTGAAGAAAGGCTACCGTGCTAGAAGAAAGAAATCTTCATCCAAGAACAAGGAAGAGTCAAGAAGGTTGAAAGCTCTAGTTTGGTTTTGGTGAATTGATGAAACCCTAAGTGCTAACCTAGTTTATCAAGTGATCATGAGATAGGTAGCATATTCCAAGTGATGAAGCAAATAAAGACCATGACATGATGATGGTGATGCCATGGTGATGATCAAGTGCTTGGACTTGAAAAGAAGAAAGAGAAAAACAAAAGGCTCAAGGCAAAGGTATAAACGGTAGGAGCCATTTTGTTTTGGTGATCGAGACACTTAGTGAGTGTGATCACATTTAGGATCGATAGTCGTACTATTAAGAGGGTGAAACTCGTATCGAAATGCGGTTGTCAAAGTGCCACTAGATGCTCTAACTCATTGCATATGCATTTAGGATCTAGTGGAGTCCTAACACACTTGAAAATGTTTGTGAAAATATGTTAACACAAGTGCACAAGGTGATACACTTTGTGGTTGGCACATTTGAGCAAGGGTGAAGAAGATAGAGTTGGAAAGGAGTTAGCCATGCTAGTCACGAAGTGATCGGATGCTAGTCTCAGTGGGACTAGTGCGTTCGGTCAATTATACAGCAAAGACGCTGGCGTTGGTCTTTGACCGGATGCTGGGTCACTTGGTGACCGGACGCTGACAGCGTGCGTCCGGTCCTGCTGATGTGGCAGCGCACAGAAGAGTCACCATGTGACTGGACGCTGGGTGAGTCCGGTCGAGCATGACCGGATGCGTCCGATCATGAAAAATCATTTCTGGATGCTTACTAGAAATGAACGGACGCTGAGGTCCAACGTCCGGTCACTTCGCAGCAGCACGTCCGGTCATCACTTGACCATTGGGATCAGGCGCTCAGTATTTAAAGAGAGGGGACACATGGCATGCATCGCACGACCAGACGTTGAGGTCCAGCGTGTGGTCAATATGACCGGAGCATCCGGTCACCCCGTGTTGTGCCTAGTGAAGTGGTACAATGGCTCTATTTCGTGGGGGCTCCCTATTTAAGCCCCATGGCCAGCTCAAGCTCACTCTTTTTGTCATTTGCATTGACATAGCAACCTTATGAGCTTAGCCAAAGCCCTCCCACTCATCTCCATCATTGATTCATCATCTTTTTGAGATTGGGAGAGAATCCAAGTGCATTGCTTGAGTGATTGCATCTAGAGGCACTTGGTGTTAGTGTTTCGCTATGGGATTCGCTTGTTACTCTTGGTGGTTGCCGCCACCTAGATGGCTTAGAGCAGTGAGGATCGCCGAGCGGAGGGTGGTGATTGTCTCCGGCTCCGATCATAGTGATTGTGAGGGGTTCTTGACCTTTCCCCGGTGGAGAGCCAAAAGGTACTCTAGTGGATTGCTCATGGCTTGTGTGATCCTCATCTTGTGTTGGTTGTGCGGCACCCTATTGAGGGTTTGGCGTGTGATGCCAATTAGCGCGTGAACCTTCAAGTGAGTGAATCGCCACAACGAGGAGTAGCTTGCCGGCAAGCAAGTGAACCTCGGTAAAAAATCATTATATTCATCATTTGATTCCGAGGTGATTGGTTTTCATTAGTATTCACTCTTGTGATTGATTGGCTTCTTCCTCGACACAGCGGTATAAATAAATTGCTCACTCTCTTTACATTACCGCAAACTAGTTGTCAAGCTCTTTAGTGTAGCTAGTTGTGAGAGCTTGTTAGTTTGGTTAGTGTAGCTCTTTAGTTAGCCTTTGAGAGCACACTAACTTAGTATAGTGACATAAATTGTGTGAATAGAAACTATATAAATTAGAATCATGATAGGTGGCTCGCATTTTTAGTAGGTTAGCATAACACTTGCTTCGCCTCATAATTGTCTAACTGGTTTGTTAAGTGTTGTTGTAGAAATTTTTAATAGGCTATTCACCCCCCTCTAGCCATTAGGACCTTTCAAAGGTGCTTCAATTGTGGAAGCTAGGATCATCTTGTTGCTCAATGCCCATACAATAGTGATAAAGATGATGACAAGAAGAACAAGAAGAAGGATGAGAAGGAAAAGAAAGAGAAGAAGGACAAGATGGCCCTCAAGAAGAAGAAGAAAGGTGGCTCATATGTAGTCACTCAGGATAGTGATGCTTTCTCAAGTGAAGATGACAAGACCACCAAGAACAAGGCACTTACAAGCATTGCTATCAATGAGAAGCCTTCTCTCTTCGACACTCCATCATGCTTCATGGCTAAGGCCACTAAGGTACAAACTTGTGATGATGGAAGTGATGAGGAACATGATAATGAAAATGATAGTGATAGTGATGATGATGAACCCACTAAAGATGAATTATTTGACATGCTAGAAGATACTAAAGAACACTTTGACATTAAGAGAAGGGAATGCAAGAGCTTGAATAAGGAAGTAAAAGCCCTTAAGCAAGCTCTTGATGAGCTCAAAGCAACTCATGAGAGGCTAGAGGAAGCCCATGAGAAGCTTAGCAAGGCTCACAAGAAGTTTGAAAAAGCTCATTCTTCTTTGCTTAATGAACAAAATAAGAAGAAGCATGTTGAGACTTGTAATGTAGGATTAACTTGTGACCTAATTAATGAATCATTGTCTATGCCTATCATTGTTGCTCCCACTAACCCTTCTTGTAGCACTTCTTCTTCCACCTCATCTAGTAGTGATGGTTTCACTTGTGATGCCTCACTAATGGTTGAGAATGAGACCCTCAAGGAGGTAAATGAGCTCACTCACACCTTGGCTAAGGCCTATGGTGGTGAGGACCGCTTGTTTATGTGCTTGGGTAGCCAAAGAGCTTCTCTCTACAAAGAGAGATTAGGCTCTATCCCCAAGAAAGGCAAGGCGGCCTTTGCTCCTCACAAGACTAGTTTTATGAAGAACAATGGTCGATTTTGCACTAGTTGCAAGCAAGTTGGTCATGTAGAGCAAAAGTGTATGAACAAGAAGTCACAAGCTAATGTATCCTCCATTAAGAATAATTCTTTCTATGTGCTTACTAAGGGTATAAATGGTGTGAAGGCTAAGTTCATTGGTGCACCATGGATGGGCTCCAAGAAGAAAGTCATTTGGGTACCAAAGAGCTTAGTGATTAACCTTCAAGGACCCAAGAAAGTTTGGGTACCTAAAAAGAATTGATCTTCTTTTGTAGGTCAATTACAAAGCTAGAGGAAGGCATTGGGTTCTTGATAGTGGGTGCACTCAACACATGACCGGTGATGCAAGAATATTCAACTCAATCAATACCAATGGCAATGATGGTTATGATAGTATCACATTTGATGACAATGGCAAAGGCAAGGTCAAAGGGCTTGGTAAGATTGTAATATCCAATGACATGAGCATATTCAATGTGTTGTTAGTAGAGAGCTTGAACTTTAATTTGCTATCCGTGGCTCAATTGTGTGATCTTGGATTCAAATGCATATTTGGGGTAGATGGTGTAGAGATCATAAGTGTAGATGGCTCTAACTTGATCTTCAAAGGTTTTAGATATGAGAATCTATACCTGGTTGATTTCAATGCTAGTGAAGCTAAATTATCTATATGTTTGTTCACTAAGTCTAGCATGGGTTGGTTATGGCATAGAAGGCTTGGTCATGTTGGAATGAAACAATTGAATAGATTGGTTAAGTATGACTTGGTTAGATTCTTGAAAGATGTTGTGTTTGAGAAGGATAAGCTTTGTAGCTCTTGTCAAGTCGGCAAATAAGTTGAAAACACCCATCCTAAGAAAAGCATGATGAGCACTAGTAAAGCACTTGAGTTGTTTCATATGGATTTGTTTGGGCCAACACAATACACTAGCATCGGTGGAAATAAATATAGCTTTGTGATAGTGGATGATTATACTAGATACACTTGGGTATTCTTTCTAGTGGACAAAAGTAATGTGTGCAACATTCAAATCATTTGTCAAAGGCATTCATAATGAGTTTGAAACAACCATCAAGAGAGTTAGAAGTGACAATGGTAGTAAGTTCAAGAACACTAGAATTGATGAGTTGTGTGATGAATTTGGAATTAGACATCAATTCTTGGCCAAGTACACTCCACAATCAAATGGCCTTGTTGAGAGAAAGAATAAAACACTCATTGATATGGCAAGGTCTATGCTTAGTGAGTACAATGTAAGTCAATCTTTTTGGACCGAAGCTATCAACACAACTTGCTATTGTAGCAACCGCCTCTATTGTCACCCATTGAAATAGAAGATACCATATGAGCTCTTGAATGGTAGAAAGCCCAACATTACATATTTTTGAGTCTTTGGTTGCAAATGTTATATCTTGAATAAAGGCACCAGATTGGGTAAGTTTGATAAGAAATGTGATGAAGGATTTCTACTTGGATACTCAACCACTAGCAAAGCATATAGAGTTTAGAATTTGGATAGTGGTACTCTTAAGGAAGTTTATGATATTGAATTAGATGAAACCAAGGGTTCACAAGAAGAGAATGAGAACTTGGAAGATGTTAGAGGCATTCAACTTTCAAATGTCATGAAAAACATGGATGTTGGTGAATTGAGGCCTTGGCAAATGAATGATGATGAAGATGATCAAGTGCAAGTGCTCTCTAACTCAAATGTGCAAGATAATACAAATCAAGCTAGTAAAAGTAGCTCTCATGATAATGAAAAAGATCAAGTGGCTAGTGCATCATCTCAACCCAATGATCAAGCGAATGCAAGCAATCAACTTCAAATCCTCCAACCAACCAATATTGCAAGGGATCATCTATTGGACACTATAATTGGAGATATTTCTAGATGTGTACAAACAATATCAAGATTGACTTCATTTTATGAGTATTTTTCATTTGTGTCATCCATTGAACCAAAGAAGATAGATGAAGCATTGAAGGATATTGATTGGGTGAATGCTATGCATGAAGAATTGAATGATTTCCCAAGAAATTAAGTATGGAAATTAGTATAGAGACCAAAGGGACACAATGTGATTGGAACCAAATGGGTCTTTAGAAACAAGCAAGATCAAGATGGGATAGTAGTAAGGAACAAAGCAAGATTGGTAGCAAAGGATTTACACAAGTTGAAGGTCTTGACTTTGGAGAAATATATGCCGCGATTGCTAGATTGGAAGTAATTAGAATCTTGCTAGCCTATGCTTGTGCCCACAACATCAAACTCTATCAAATGGATGTCAAGAGTGCATTTCTCAATTGTTACATAAATGAAGAAGTATATGTTGAGCAACCTCCCAGTTTTAAAGATGACGAGAAGCCCGACCATGTGTACAAGTTGAAGAAGGCATTGTATGGCTTGAAGCAAGCACCTAGAGCATGGTATGAGAGATTGAGGGACTTCTTACTCTAAAGGGTTCATGATGGGCAAGGTTGACACCACTCTTTTCATCAAGAAGATTGGAAAAGATTTATTTGTGTTGCAAATTTATGTTGATGACATCATATTTGGATCAACCAATCAAGACTTTTGTGAAGAATTTAGAAAGATGATGGCTAATGAGTTTGAGATGTCCATGATTGGAGAGTTAAGTTACTTCCTTGGTCTTCAAATCAAGTAATTGAAGAATGGTATATTTGTGAGTCAAGGCAAGTATATCAAAGACATGCTCAAGAAGTTTGGCATGAGTGATAGCAAAGCCATTAGTGCACCAATGAGAACAAATGACAACTTGAATAGTGATGCAAGTGGTAATATGGTGGACCAAAAATTGTATCGATCTATGATTGGAAGCCTACTCTATGTGACCGCATCAAGGCCGGATGTGATGTATATTATATGCATGTGTGCAAGATTTCAAGCCTCACCAAGAGAAAGTCATTTGAAGGCTACAAAGAGAATATTGAGGTACTTAAAGCATACACAAAATATTAATTTGTGGTATCCGAAAGGAGCAAAGTTTGAGCTAGTTGGTTACTCTGATCGGATTATGCGGGATGCAAGGTTGAAAGGAAGAGCACCTCGGGCACATGTCAATTGTTGGGAAAATCACTTGTTTCATAGTCATCAAAGAAGCAAAATAGTGTTACATCATCAACCGCCGAAGCCGAATACATATCTGCCGGTAGTTGTTGTGCACAAATACTTTGGATGAAGGCCACCTTGAATGACTTTAGAATCAAGTTTAAGAAAGTGCCATTGCTATGTGACAATGAGAGTGCAATCAAGTTGACCAACAATTCGGTTCAACTTGCAAGAACAAAGCACATTGATGTCCGCCGCCATTTCATAAGATATCACCAACAAAAAGGGGACATTTGCATTGAGAGTGTAGGCACCGAAGATCAACTTGCCGATATATTCACTAAGCCATTGGATGAGAAAAGGTTTTGCAAGCTAAGGAATGAGTTGAACATATTGGATTTCTTAAATATATGTTGATGCACCCCCACTTATATGACATGCCTCTCCTTTGAGTAATCCAAGGTAAACATTGATTGGCGTGGCATACAACCTTGTTAAGGACATGATTAATGCATCTAGTCATCTCTCACATTAAATAGGCTCATTCATAAAAATCAAATGATTTTAATGCTTGTATGGTACCACTATTGCTTCTATGCTTATTTTGGTCTAGTGGTAGCATATGATATGTTTGTGGGCTTGTAAACCTAGTGTTTGATCTAGAAAATGAGCTCTAAATGTTTAACTCAACATGGTACAAGATAACCCTTATCTGAAGGTGTGAAGAAGCTTGTCCTTGGATCAAACCGAGAGAAATATCTTTGGCAAATGATCTAGATTGGACCAAATTTGGGAGAATGATCCTCACCCTATTGATTGACATTGATAATCTTAACCTATCTACATTTTGAACCTTTGTGGTCATTGATGACAAAGGAGGAGAAAAACAAAGATATTAGTGTTAAGAGGAGAAATAGTGTACTAAGATAGTGAAAAGACAACAAAGGGGGAAAGAAATAAAGATATAAGTGATAGGGGGAGAATTTGAAATAGGGGGAGAGATATGACAAAGGAAGGGGATCAATTAAAATTTTGAGCACACAAGTAGGGGGAGCAAGCTCATGAACTTATATGGTGCATTTGAATGTGCATTTCATATGTTTGCTTGCATGGCACAAGTTTTAAATTTCAATATCCATGCTTGTGTGGTGTATGCTAGTTGTAGGTTTGGATCATGAAATGGAAAACTAGCATGCATAGGTTTAAGTAACTAGACTCATGCTCACATTATGAAAACTAGACCCTTACTTCTAATGTTGATCTCATAGGGTATTCTAGTTTTTGTGTATGTCTAGTTACTAATGGTGCTAAGGATGGTATATTGGTGCACTCCGATTGGTATCCCACTTCAAAGGTCCATCTTTTATACCTTAGCATCATTCGGTAGATATTGTCTTCTATATTTCCTATCTAAACATATGTGCAAGCTACAATTCAAACTCTTAGCATATATGTAGGGGGAGCAATTGCTACCATTTGGAGTTCATGAAACTTGTCCATATCCTTTTACACATGGTAAATATGCTTGGGCAAGCAACATGGATTCAATTAAATTTCAATTCATATCTTTGTGAAAGGGTTGTCATCAATTACCAAAAAGGAGGAGATCGAAAGCTCTAGTTTGGTTTTAGTGAATTGATGAAACCCTAAGTGCTAACCTAGTTTATCAAAGTGATCATGAGATAGGTAGCACTACTCCAAGTGGTGAAGCAAATGAAGATCATGACATGATGATGGTGTTGCCATGGTGATGATCAAGTGCTTGGACTTGGAAAAGAATTAAAAGAAAAACAAAAGGCTCAAGGCAAAGGTATAAGTGGTAGGAGCCTTTTTGTTTCGGTGATCAAGACACTTAACGAGTGTGATCATATTTAGGTTCCATAGCCGTACTATTAAGAGGGGTGAAACTCGTATCAAAATGCGGTTATCAAAGTGCCACTAGATGCTCTAACTTATTACATATGCATTTAGGATCTAGTGGAGTGCTAACACCCTTGAAAACATTTGTGAAAATATGCTAACACATGTGCACAAGGTGATACAATTGGTGGTTGGCACATTTGAGCAAGGGTAGAGAAGATAGAGTTGAAAACAAGTTAGTCGTGCTGGTCATAGAGTGACCGGACACGTTTGGTATGTCTACCAGACATGTCCGGTATTTCATCCAGTGTCAGGGCAGTCTAACAGAAGTGACCGGATGCGTCCGGTTGCCACACCGGATGCGTCCGGTATTTGGACCCAAAGTGAATGACTAAGTGAAAGTGATCGAACTCTGGTCAGTGGAGTGACCGGATGCTAATGAGTTACTATTTAGCATCTGGTCAAAGTGAAATAGCTCGAAGCAGTGTCGCAGAGAGCGACCGAACGCGTTTGGTCGCCACACCGGATGCGTCTGGTGTGAACCAGCGAGTCTCGGGTTTTCTACGCTAAAATTGATCAGACTCTAGGAGCGTCCGGTCCGGTGTGACCGGAGGCGTCCGGTCAGCCCAGAGTGGGTCTCGGAGCTCTTTGGTCTCAACCGGGCACTAAGTCTCCTGCATCCGGTCTAGAGTGACCGGACGCGTCCGGTCGGCCTAGAGCGGCTCTAGGAGCTCTCTGGACTCGACCAGACACTGCTCATCCTACATCCGGTCATCCACACCGGACGTGTCCGGTCACGTGGTACTCATGGCAGCAATGACTAATTCATTTTGAATTGGACATGTGGCGGTCAGGTAGTGACCGAACACGTCCGGTTGCCATACCGGACTTGTCCGGTATACACGACCGATGCGTCCGGTGAACATGACCTGCGCGTCCGGTCGACACGTAGTCAGCCCAATAATTGAGCCAATAGCTCTATTGTTTGGGGGTGTCTATAAATACTATTTGGCCGGCTCAAGCTCACTCTCTTGGCCATTTGCATGGACATAGCAACCTTGTGAGCTTAGCCAAAGCCCTCCCACTCATCTCCATCATAGATTCATCATCTTTGAGAGATTGGGAGTGAATCCTAGTGCATTGCTTGAGTGTTTGCATCTAGAGGCACTTGGTGGTCGTGTTTCATTGCGGGATTCGCTTGTTACTCTTGGTGGTTGCCGCCACCTAGACAGCTTGGAGTAGCAAGGATCGTAGAGCAAAGGTTAGTGATTGTCTCCGGCTCTGATCATGGTGATGGTGAGGGGTTATTGACCTTTCCCCAGCGGAGAGCCAAAGATACTCTAATGAATTGCTCGTGGCTTGTGTGATCCTCATCTTGTGTTGGTTGTGTGGCACCCTATTGAGGGTTTGGCGTGTGATGCCAATTAGTGCGTGAACCTCCAAGTGAGTGAATCACCATAACAAGGACAAGCTTGCCGGTAAGCAAGTGAACCTCGATAAAAAAATCATTGTGTCATCATTTGATTTCGAGGTGTTTGGTCTTCATTGGCATTCATTCTTATGATGGATTAGTTCACTCCTCGACATGACGGTATAACTATCTTGCTCTCTCTCTCTCTCTCTCTCTCTCTCTCTCTCTCTCTCTCTCTCTCTCTCTCTCTCTCTCTCTTTATTACCGTAAACTAGTTATCAAGCTCTTTAGTGTAGTTAGTTGTGAGAGCTTGTTAGTTTGGTTAGTATGGCTCTTTAGTTAGCTTTTGAGAGCACACTAACTAGTGTAGTGACATAGCCATTGTGTGGATAGAGACTATAGAAACTAGACTTGTGGTAGGTGGCTTGCATTTTTAGTAGGCTAGCGCAACACTCGCTTCGCCTCATATTTGTCTAACCGGTTTGTTAAGTGTTCTTGTAGAAAATTTTAATAGGTTATTCACCTACCTCTAGCCATCAGGACCTTTCAGCGATGAACGCCACATGGCCCCTGCTTCAAATGTTGATCACCCGATCTCAACGGTCATCAGTACATTTAAGTTGTGACTGGACGCTCTGCTTCGAAGTGAGCGGACACAGGAGTCCAGCGTCCGGTCGTTTCCAGTAAGGTTCCACTCACGACTGGAGCTGGTCATGCCCAACCGGACTCACCCAGCATCCGATCACTCACCGTCTCCTCTGTGCGCCACCACATCAGCACGATTGGATGCTAAATAGTGTTCAGCCAGGGTCCGATCGCCTGTGTCCGGTCAAGAGACCGAGGGCAGCCTACACTACGCGCCACTGACCGGACGTAGGACCCCAACATCCGGTCACTGCGTGACCAGCGTTCGGTCACTGTTTCTCAGTGACTATCACCTCCTTCATTTCACCAACTTCTCCACCCTTGCTCAAATGTGCTAACCACCAAGTGTATCACCTTGTCTACGTGTGTTAGCATATTTTCACAAACATTTTCAAGGGGTGTTAGCTTTCTACTAGATCCTAAATGCATATGCAATGAGTTAGAGCATCTAGTGGCACTTTGATAACCGCATTTTGATACGAGTTTCACCCCTCTTAATAGTATGGCTATAGATCCTAAATATGATCACACTCTCTAAGTGTCTCGATCACTAAACCAAATAGCTCCTGTTAATTTCACCTTTGCCTTGAGCTTTTTGTTTTACTTTCTTCTTTTCCAAGTTCAAGCATTTAATCATCATCATGCCATCACCATCATCATGTCATGATCTTCATTTGCTTCATCACTTGGAGTAGTGCTACCTATCTCATAATCACTTTGATAAATTAGGTTAGCACTTAGGGTTTCATCAATTCACTAAAACCAAACTAGAGCTTTCACCCTTACACTCCAGGCACCGATGCTCTTGGTCACAAGGGTAAGGGTAAGACTAGGAGGCAGTGAGGGTTTGTGGCAGATGTTATTATATACTATTATGGAGTTTGTGGACTTTTGTAAGGAAAATGGACCCTAGGCCCATTTACTTTGGATTTTAGTGTTTGATGACCAACACAACCAAATTGGACTAATGAATTTGCAATTTATTGTTTTGTAGTTCAATACGGTGTAGGACATGACTAGGACGAAGGTGACATGTTGATCCTATGATCAACGCCATAAGCAAGACCCTAAAAGTACATGAGAAGACCCAAGATATCAAGCAAAGTCCAAGCACGAAGATAGAAACCAAGTCGGACGCAAGATCATGAAGAAAATGGCTTCACAGCACTAACAGAACGGTGGCGGCATAGCGATCAGATGCTCCGATCAGTTGTTCGACAATAGCAGCAGTGACCAGACACTGAGGACTAAAAGTGACTAGATGCGATGATGGCACTGTTCATCATTCTGGCAACACACTCAACACTGACCGGATGCAGGATAGTGATCGATCGAACATAGGAACTACATCGTCCGATCAAGTCCAGAGAGGCTCCAGAGTGGCGATAGCGTGATCAAACGCTAGACAGTGATCGACCAAAAGTAGGAACAACAGTGTTTGATCAAGTCCAAAGAGGTTCTAGAGCGGCGAAATTGCGACTGGACGCGTTCGGTGGCATGTGACCGGACGCCATCAATGTTTGATTAGTTGATCACGCGCTCTAACGGTCGGGACGACCGAACACATCCGGTCAGTAGTAGAAAAGTGAGATTTCATCCCCAATGGCCACTTTCTCAATGGGGCTTATAAATAGATCCTCAAACCAACCATTTGAGATGAGTGGAGCTAAGGAAACATACCAAGGATGTTGATACACCATTTTAGTGATCTCCACTTACATAGTGCTTAGTGATTTATTAGGTGATTAGTGTAGGTGCTTTATGGAGTGCTTAGGTTGATTAGACTACCGCTTATGCGCTTGCTTTTAGGTTTAGGCCTAGTGTTTAGTGAGGTTTGCATACCTCTGATCATTCAGTGCTTGCGCGCACCATTGTTGTACATCGAAGGGGCTTGTAGTCTTGCGAGCAGGCACGGAGCCAACGGTGGGGCTAGGGGGGCTCTAGCCCCCCCTACCGCTCGCAAGCAAGCGAAGCCACGTAGAGCCGTCGTCTGAAATTTTAGCTATAGATGTACAGGTAGGAGGGGCTAAAATTTGTTGAACCTCTTTTCTTGCTAATTGCTGTTGTTTAGCCCCTCCTAATTTTTTTCCCTAGCTTCATCCCTGCTTGCGAGATCACACCAACCGTGTTTGTGGTGTGGCCGCCACTATGTACCAAAGGGAACAAGGCCCACGGTGGTTCGGCCAGAAGCTAGATAGTGATGATGGCAGGGAACGGTCTAGGAGAGGCTTGTTGGAAGGCACACCGGAGACCCACGTGTGCATGGGGAAGACCCGGGGCTATCCACAGAGTTACCCGACTGGGAGCTTCGCCCTTGTGAGGGATTCCTTGCGAGGGCTCCAACGAGGACTAGGGAGAAGCTTGCATGCTTCTCGATACCTCGGTAAAAATACCAAAGTCATCGACGGGAGTTTGCATATCTCTACCTTACTCTTTAGCTTCCGTATTTACATTGTTTGCATAACTCCTTTTGTGGTAGAGATAGCAACACACTAGCAAAACCATAGTTGCACATTTAGATAGTTTATCTTATGCATAGGTTTTGCTAAGAATAGAAAAAGAGACCATAGTTTAGAGTTAGAGTTTTAAGTTGCCTAATTCACCTCCCTCTTAGGCGTCACGGTCCTCTACAAGTGGTATCAGAGCTGGTTGGCTCAATTTGGACCTTTGACTTAACCGTCGTTGAGCCGATGCTATTTAGAGTGGTTGGGATGGATACCTCTAGGCCTCTGCACTTTGATGGCACTAACTTCTCTTACTATAAAGCTCGAATGGCTTGTCACCTTGAGGCGGTAGACTTGGGTGTTTGGAGAGTCACTCGTGACAGGATGAAACCTATTAAGAATTCCGATAAACCCACAAAGAGTGAAGAAAAAGAAATTCATTTCATTGCTAGAGCTAAAAATTGCATGTTTGAATCATTTAGCATGGATGTGTTTAACCAAGTGTTCACTTTAAATATGGCACATAAAATTTGGTTAAAACTCTAAGAGCTCCATGACGGCATAGCTAATGTCCATGTTGAAAGCTCTAGTTTGGTTTTGGTGAATTGATGAAACCCTAAGTGCTAACCTAGTTTATCAAGTGATCATGAGATAGGTAGCACATTCCAAGTGGTGAAGCAAATGAAGATCATGACATGATGATGGTGATGCCATGGTGATGATCAAGTGCTTGGACTTGAAAAGAAGAAAGAGAAAAACAAAAGGCTCAAGGCAAAGGTATAAACGGTTGGAGCCATTTTGTTTTGGTGATCTAGACACTTAGCGAGTGTGATCACATTTAGGTTCAATAGCCATTCTATTAAGAGGGGTGAAACTCGTATCAAAATGCGGTTATCAAAGTGCCACTAGATGCTCTAACTCATTGCATATGCATTTAGGATCTAGTGGAGTACTAACACCCTTGAAAATGTTTGTGAAAATATGCTAACATATGTGCACAAGGTGATACACTTGGTGGTTGGCACATTTGAGCAAGGGTTAGTAACTTCACTGGTGGAGTGTCCGCCCGTAGAGTGTGGACAATCCGATGGTGCCACCGGCACCCTGGATAGAAAAGACGGAGGTCACTGTAAGTGATCGGACACTGGTCTCTGAAAGGTCCAACGTGTCCGGTCAGTAGCAGTAGAAGAAGCACAGCGTTGGTCATCGACCAGATGCTGGAGCTGAAATGACTAGACGCTGGCTGGCTATGTCCGGTCACACTGACATGGTCATGCACAGAGGAGTTGCCGAGTTACCAGACACTAGGAGCGTCCGGTCGAGCATGACTGGACGCGTCTGGTCGTGAAAAGTCATCTCTAGATGCTTACTGGAAATGACCGGACGCTGAGGTTCAGCGTCTGGTCACTTTGAGCTACAGCGTCCGGTCGTCATATGACCGTTGAGATCGGGTGATCAACATTTGAAGAGAAGGGACACGTGGCACACATCGCATGACTGAATGCTGAGGTCCAGCGTTCGGTCAATATGACCAGAGCGTCCGGTCACCCTGTGTTGTGCCCAGTGAAGGGGCACAACGGCTCTATTTCGTGGAGGCTTCTATTTAAGCCCTATGGCTGGCTCAAGCTCACTCTCTTGGCCATTTGCATTGACATAGCAACCTTGTGAGCTTAGCCAAAGCCCTCCCACTCATCTCCATCATTGATTCATCATCTTTGTGAGATTGGGAGAGAATCCAAGTGCATTGCTTGAGTATTTGCATCTAGAGGCACTTGGTGTTCGTGTTTTGTTGCGGGATTCGCTTGTTACTCTTGGTGGTTGCTGCCACCTAGATGGCTTGGAGCAGTGAGGATCGTCGAGCGGAGGTTGGTGATTGTCTCTGGCTCCGATTGTGGTGATTGTGAGGGGTTCTTGACCTTTCTCCAATGGAGAGCCAAAAGGTACTCTAGTGGATTACTCGTGGCTTGTGTGATCCTCTTCTTATGTTGGTTGTACGGCACCCTATTGAGGGTTTGGCGTGTGATGCCAATTAGCTCGTGAACCTCCAAGTGTGTGAATCGCCACAACGAAGAGTAGCTTGCCGGCAAGCAAGTGAACCTCGGTAAAAAATCATTGTATTCATCATTTGATTCTGAGGTGATTGGTCTTCATTGGTATTCATTCTCGTGATTGATTAGCTCCTTCCTCGACACGGCAGTTTAAACAAATTGCTCACTCTCTTTACTTTACCGCAAACTAGTTGTCAAGCTCTTTAGTGTAGCTAGTTGTGAGAGCTTGTTAGTTTAGTTAGTGTGGCTCTTTAGTTAGCATTTGAGAGCACATTAACTTAGTGTAGTGTCATAGCCATTGTGTAGATAGAAACTATATAAACTAGAATTGTGGTAGGTGGCTTGCTTTTTTAGTAGGATAGCGCAACACTTGCTTCGCCTCATAATTGTCTAACTAGATTGTTAAGTGTTGTTGTAGAATTTTTAATAGGCTATTCACCCCCTCTAGCCATTAGGACCTTACACATGTGCAAAAACATTATTTAGCTAAACAAAATTATGATTCCTTTAAAATGAATAATGATGAGCTTGTTCGTAATATGTATTCTCGTTTGAATCTAACTATCAATGAGCTTCATTTAATAGGATTAACAAAGCTAGATGATGTGGACATTGTGAGGAAGATCATCTTTGTGCTACCACAAAAGAAATATACAAGCATCATCACCATCCTTCACAATATGGAGGACTTGAGCACCATGACCCTGGCCATAGTCATTGGCAAGATAGTGGCATTTGAAATATCATGCAAGATGGGTCAAGAAGAAGCCTCTTCATCAAGCAAAGGCAAAGCTCTCACATGTAGTGAGAAAAAGAAGATGAAGGGCAAGCAAGTTGAGACAAGCTTAAGCTTAAGCTCCTCAAGTGAAGATAAAGAAGAAGATAAGGATAAGGATGATGATGATGATGAAGATTCAAGTGATGATGATC
Organism: Miscanthus floridulus; assembly: GCF_019320115.1. Taxonomy (NCBI): domain Eukaryota; kingdom Viridiplantae; phylum Streptophyta; class Magnoliopsida; order Poales; family Poaceae; genus Miscanthus; species Miscanthus floridulus. The sequence goes on from NC_089598.1 coordinate 87,775,072, forward strand.
AATCTTCCTCCTCCACCTCCGACCTTGATGAAGAATCAATAAAACTTATCAATAAGGTGGAGAAGATTATCTAAAGGCTCAATGTCAAGGGTGTGTCCATCCAAATTCAAGATATCATCTTCACCAATCAAAGAAATGAGCAAAGAAAAAAGGATGTTATGTATGCGGCGAGTGGGGCACTTTGTGGAAGTTTGTTCAAACAAGCCCACACCCAAGACAAAGAAGAAGGTGTGTAAGGACAAAGCTCTCACATCAATAAGGTCATAGGATGATTCTTCAAGTGAAGAAGAAGACCATCACAAGAGGCGAGGATACAAGCACTCATCATCAAGCACTTCATGTGTGTGCCTTATGGCACGAGGTAACAAAAAGTCTATCCCTAGTGATAGTGACAATGATAGTGATAGTGATGATGAGCTACCTTCTTATGATGAAATTGTGCAAGAAAATCTTAACTTTGCTAAAGTTCGCACTAGTCAACAAAAGAAGCTTGAAAAATTAAAAGAAAAACTAGATAGCTTACAACAAGCTTATGCTACTTTGCTTGAACAATATAAAACTTTTGCCAATCTTAATATGGAGCCATCTACTAAAATTGAGCAACTTGAGACTAGTGTAAACACAAATAATTGCACAATCAATGATGAGCAACTTGTAAAGAAAAATAAAAAAATTAAAGGAAAAGTTAGTTAGCTCACAAGATGCTTATAAAAGTTTGCTCGCTAAAATGGAAACCATGTGCAAACATTATGATGAGCTAACAAATAAAGTTGCTCATCTTAAAGCCGTTGGTACAACCCCACCAAAGCACCTAAAAAGAAAAGTTTAATTTTTGACATGCCTAAAAAGGATGCCTCCACTTCTTGCAATGATTTATGTTTAGACTCACTCTTGTGCAACCAAGTTTGTGTTGAGAAAGTTGTTGTAGATACATGCACACAAGAGGTTGCAATGGAGAATGAGCAACTCAAGCAAGAAGTGGCTCGCCTCACCAAGGACTTGACTCAAGTGAAAGGCATGACGAAGCAAGCCCAACTTCATCAAGATAACACCGTCAAGGGAGTGAAGAAGCTTGATAAAGGACAACCCATGGTTTGTCCTATGAGTGCAAGGTGAAGAATGGGGGAGGAGCAAAGAAGAAAGAGAAAAAGCAAACAAGCAAGCTCTCCAACACCTACACCAACAAGGTGGACAAGAAGGTCTCCACACCTTATCTCTTGAAGAAGAAGAAAAATGACAAGTTGGTGGCCATCAAGGTGAATAAGCAAGTCAACAATAGGGTCAAACGCTTTTGGGTGCCAAAAGAAATCATTTCAAATATGAAGAGCAACAAGAAGGTTTGGATCCCAAAAGGGAAGTGAGAAGTCCAATGGACTTCGGGGAATTTAGAGACTTGGCAAAGTATGGGTGCATTTCATGGGGTGCATCATAATAGATAAAGTCATTGCCAAGTGGGTTAGTGAATACTATGGACCCAAATTCCCCTTCCCATGTTAGGTAACTAGATGTAATTTCTTTCGATTGGTATTTCTTACAATTGGTATCAAGATTCAAATTATTGTAATTAGCATCTAGTTCCTTTTCATGCCTAGGTTTGCATTTGCGTGCTTATATCTTTTGCCATGCATACACTAGGTATATCTTATAGTAGGCTTGCTCGATTTCATTCTTAACCCTTGGAGCAAACCTACATGGTTTAAATTATTTAGGAGCACGGCATATAGCTTGTTTTACAATTGTTCATCTAATATGTGCCAAAGTCCAAATTATAGATAATTTCTCTCAAATATCACATTCGAAAATGATTCTCATATTCATGTGATGTCATCTTTCAAGTGGTATGGTTGATTCTAAAATCAATGTGCATGTCTCCTACAAGTATTCCATACTTGTGTGTACAAATTTAGGGAAAGGTTACTCTACAAGTTGGATGCTTTGAGACTAACACCTTTTTAAGCTTATCATGCGTGTAGTAGTCTCATTGCAAGAAAAATGGAATCCCCGGAGTTAAACATCATACTTCAAATATCCACCACCTATTTGCAAGTGGTATAAATCAAATTGGTTTCTACATGTGGTATTTCTAAACCAATATCATCATGTTGATTTCACTTTGATATCTATATGTTTTCTCCATGCATTATATATATTAAACTTCCTTGTGCTTTAATTTGCCAATTATGCATAAACTACATTCTCCGTCATATAAATGCATATATTTATGGGGAACTTAGTCCATGTAATATGAGAGTCAAAATTGGTGACCTATTTCACTCTACATACAAAGGATCACCAAGTTTGACCCTCCCTTGTGCTACTAATGTCTTCCTTTTCGGTGTTTGATTTCAAAGGGGGGGAATTTATAGGACCAAAAGCAAGCCCGGTCATAATAATTTACAAGTGGTAATGGTCCAAGAGAGGGAGGATAGTGGATTATGGATTAGTCTATGTAATGGGGAGAATTTGTAGGACCAAAAAGCAAGGCTTAAATTCATAATACCATATGGGAACATTTGCAAGGGCAAGATAAGTTTTCAAATATGTTTACATGTGGTACCTTTTAACTTTACAATTAGTATCTTCAATTGATATCTTTTAGCATCATATAACATTGTCCTTTGCATTGCATCCTAGCAAGTAAATAGTTTTTAAATTCTAAAAATTTTATTATTTGCTTGTTTTGGTTGTGTTGTTATCAATCACCAAAAAGGACGAGATTGTAAGGAAAATGGATCTTAGGTCCATTTACTTTGGATTTTGGTGTTTGATGACCAACACAACTAAATTGGACTAATAAATTTGCAAGTGATTGTTTTGTAGTTCAATAGGGTGCAAGACGTGACTTGGACGAAGGCGACACATTGATCCTACGATCAACACCATAAGCAAGACCCTAAAAGCATATGAGAAGACCCAATATATTAAGCAAAGTCCAAGCACGAAGATAAGAACCAAGCCGGACGCAAGATCACGAAGAAACGAGCTTCACAGCACTGATCGGACACTCCGATCAGTTGCTCGGCAACAGCAGCAGCGACCGAACGCTGAGGACTAAAAGTGACCAGACACAACGATGACACTGTTCATCATTTCGGCGACACACTCAGCACTGACCGGACGCTGGACAGTGATCGACTGGACGGAGGAACTACAGCGTCTGATCGAGTCCAGAGAGGCTCCAAAGCGGCGACAGCATGACCGGACGCTGGACAGTGATCGACCGGACGCCTTTGTTGGGCGTCAGTATAGGCGCAGGCCCAGGCCCAGGCCCAGCCTTGGCTAAAAGGGGGCTCGTCTGGTTGAGATTAGGAGAGGAAAGGGAGGAAATTTAGGAGATCTATTTTGATTTGTTAGCTGTGCACCTATTATATAAAGGGCACTTAGAGATTGTAATGGACTTATCGAAGAAGGAATAAACCTCCCAAAGGCGGGCGGGTTTCCCTTTGACGGTGGCTGCGCGCGATTCAGCCGCTGCCACCGGCGAACCTCCCACTGCACCACTTCCTCGCTATCCCCTACGTTTCAATTCTCAATCTAGCCTACCGCTCCACTCTCCCCTGCGATCTCCCCACCGACGCCGTAACATCGAGTTTGGGAGGTTGACAAGATATGGCATGCTAGTGAGGAAGGGATTGAGGTGGATATTTTTAAGGGAACACCGAGTTCAGAGTCTGCAGAACTAATAAAGACCCGAGTCCTCAGACGATGAAGATGAACCAACTACACCTAAGCACAGGAATGAAGAAACTAAGAATGATGGGATGGGCACATAGTTCATGGCTGCCGAAGTAGGTGAAGCATAGCTCATGGCTGCTCTGCTGATGTAGGAGAAGCATAGTTCATGACTGACAAGGTTGGAGAACAATGGATGCTTGATAAATAAAGAATGCGTGCAGAACAAGGTTCTCTTTTTGCGTTTAACTGATGCTATGTTCCTCACTTGACTGAGAGACTTGTATACTTGTATTATTCCAAAGACTCGACAGTATGTAATTAAAATAAAAAGAATTCATGTTCAGTTTATTTATTGGCTATAGCTGTCGACTTTCACGATGTTTTCAAGTTTTGACATTGCCACTGTCAGGGTGCGTTGCCGAAGAAGATTTCGAGACATGTTTTTCCTTCTGTACTGTTCTTTCCATCATTCTTGATATTTTTTTCTCTTGTTCTGCTTTGCACACAACAACAATAGTACCACACAGGACATATGTACATGTTGGATTTCTGTTGATTTGATCACCTCGAAGGGTACTGTGGCCACCCAATGGATATGACAATACCAGTTCAAAAGGGAAAAAAACGCTTTAATTCCACGAAATTGAGTTTTGGAAACTGTTTTCCTCGGCATCAATGGCGAAGCTGGACGAGGAGTCAGAGGAGTTGCACCAGAAGTTCCTGGTGAAGGACATCGACCTGCCGACCTTTGTGCGGAAGTTCAAGAAGGTCTCCGCACGTGTTACCACAAGCAGGCGCTGCTCCATCTCGCCGGCCAGACATCACTCCGCTGATATCCGGCCAGACATTGTTGCCAACTTTGTTGTATATGCCTGCTCTCTTATTCTTGTTCTACACTCTGCTTGGCCCTGTTCTCTGAATGCAGCTTCTTCTTGTAGTTGTATAAGGGGCTTGCCAAAGATCAACCGGAGATTGCATGTAATCTTGCAAAACGTCTTCCCTTTGCTGTCCTGGTGTTCACCTGCCGAGTGACCAAAGTTGGATTTATTTCGTGGTAATCAAACCGTTGCCTAATAATCTTTTTATCATAAAGATTTCTTATGCTCAATGGTTAGTGGATACATACTAGTATTGAAAAGGTTTTGCAGATCACCAATATGGCAGTATGGTAGTTGAGAAAAGAGGGAGCTATTGCGGCAGGTTCATCATCATCCCCTCTATTTGAGGGTAGTTGTGGCGAAAAAAAAATGGTGGTCACTATTAAAAAGGATGGAAATGGAGATCTCTATCGGAGCAAGAGGAAAACATCTAACTCTGTCAATGGTAGACTTTCTTGAGAAAAGAAGATAGGATCCGCTAAACCTGAGAACATGGTTTGCCACTACTGCCACCAGTGACGAATGGCCAAATAAATCCTTGGCCGAAACTGGCTGCTTGAGCAGCAGCCTGCGCTCTGCAGCAAGGCAGCTAGTAAAAAAAATCGTGGAGGGGTGAGAAGACACGACACGACACGAGCAACCAGAATCTCACCCGCTGACGTTCCTAAGCTAACGGTAGGCCTAACTCCCTTGTCCATTTCTGACCTGCCGACAAGCAAAGCAAAACCCAGCCCAACCCTACGCTTTCTTTCGGCTTCGCCCCACGCGACCTTTTTCTGCGCATGACACTCGACAGAACCAGAGGCGTCGTTCTCGTCCCGCTCATTTGCCGGTGAGCGGTCACCAACGAATCCATTGATCGTCAATTCGTCATCGATCCATCCTGCTCGACGACGTCTCCTATCGCCAGCGAGAGCCGTTAAATCGAGACCAGCCGGAAGATGCCGCCGCATGAAAGGACGATTTTCCTGGCGCCGGATTTGGACGAGGTGGAGAGGGGATGCGGTGCCGGTGCAAGTGCAAGTGCATCTTCTCCTTCCCGTCTGCTAAGATGTGCCACGCCCACGCGAGACGCGACAGCAACTCGACGCCAAAATGCGTTTGTAAAGGTCGCCGAGAGACCATGTGTTCGATCGCATTATGGCATGGGTGGACGGACATGCGTTAGCTTACGTCTGGTTCGTTTTTGACTTATGAGTGTGGTTAGTTCCCGGAAGTTAAAATTTAGGGCTACTGTAGTACTTTCGTTTTTATTTGATAATTAATGTTTAAATATAGATTAATTAGGTTCAAAACGTTCGTCTCGTAATTTCTCACCAAACTATGCAATTAGTTTTATTTTTCATCTACATTTAATGCTCCATGCATAAGCCACAAACATTCGATGTGATAAGTACCGTAGCACTTTTGGAGATTTTGGAGTGAAACTAAACAAAGGCTAAGTCATAGTTTGGTGTGGAAAAAAAATACTATTCGTTAACTGATAAGTCATGGCTAAACCAAATACGATTAAGCGAATAGACTGTTAAACTTATTCAAAACTGTTTTTTAATTGTGGAACAGTATTTTTCTCTCACCATTTTAGCATCAGCCTCAGCGTAAACCAAATTTATCAGCGAAGAGGGTTAGATCGTCAACTTGCGAGATCTGGTGGATTCGTTGCAGTTGGAGGCCAGATTTGCACTGACTGCATTATTTCCTTCCTTGCTTGTGCCTGCAGTACCCAACCGTGTGGTCTCCCCATCAACATGTTCAAACGGCAACGTTTCCTTTCGAACGATTCGGCAGAGCACAACTGCAGAACGAAAAGGCAAGTACTAATTTTAGCAGAAATGGCACGAGTTCAGATTGTGCGCGATCCTTTTCGTTTCGTTTCGTTTCGTTGCTGACTCTGACTGCTGTTTCGGTTTCACAGCGGTTCGTCGAGAAAATAAAATTTAAAAAAGGAGGAAAGAAACTTGCTACTATTAAGAACAGCTTGCGTTCGTCCTCGATTGATTGATGATTAGGGAGCACCGATGCGAGCGCGGGGCTACTGCATCCGGCCGACCCGCTCGGCGGCGGCGCGCATGACGCCCTCAACCAGCTGCGGCATGTAGAGGTCGGCCCCGCCCGCGGCGCCGCACCCGGCGCGCACGCCCACGCTCGCCATGTACCGCTGCACCTCCGTGCGGATCAGCTCCTGCATCGCCGCCATGAACTCCGGGCTGAACGGGTACGCCGAGGCCGCGGGTGGTGCCGCCGGCGGCGGCGGAGGAGGCGGGGAGGGCGAGGGCGGCGACGCCGGGAGCTCCTGGAACTGGCTGTGGGCGAGGTCGTGGTGGAACCGCTGGTAGTCCGTGCCCGGGAGCGAGAGGCTGAGGGAGGTGAGCGGGTCGTCGTCCACCCGCGGACGGCTCATCGCGCAGTCCGCTGGCTCGAACCCGCCGGACCGCGCCACCGGGCGGTAAATCTGGCCGGAGCCGGAGCCGTGGCTGAGGTCGCTACGATCGGACCTCGACCCCAACCCCGACCCCGATCCCGACCCCGACGGGCTGTCGGGCGAGAGGCTGACGCGCTTGCCCGGGCGCACCGCCTCGATCTCGGCGGCTGCGTCAGCGGAGACCACTCCCGGACCGGACACGGCGGCGGCGAGCTTGCGCTTGAGGGAGCAGTTCCAGTGGTTCTTGACGGCGTTGTCGGTGCGCCCGGGGAGGAGGCGCGCGATGGCGGCCCAGCGGTTGCCGAGCCGCGCGTGGGCGCGGACGATGGCGACGTCCTCCTCGGGCGTGAAGGGCCGGCGCTCCACCTGCGGCGACAGCTGGTTGCACCACCGCAGGCGGCACGACTTGCCCGACCGCCCCGGGATCTCGCGCCCGATCGCCGTCCAGTTGCGCGCGCCGTGCAGCTCCACGAGCCGCCGCAGCGCGTCGTCCTCCTCAGGGCTCCACGGGCCCCTGATCCTGTCGCACTCCGCCTCGGCGCCCATCTCCGGCCCGATCCCGATCCCTCGACGGACGAATGAATGAAGAAGACAAAAAAAACGACGACGACTTGTCGTGGACGACGAGTGGTTGGTTGGTTAACAGCGGAGCGAAAAGGCGTTTGGTTCCTTGCGGTTTCTGTCTCGCGAGCAGTGGTAGTGGAGGCGGTGGTGGTAGTGGAGAAGACGAGACGAGACGGAAAGGTTATGAAGAAAAGTTTGGTTGGAGCAATAGTGACGGGGGGAGCGGCGGGTATTTATAGCGGCGCGGCGGCCGGTGACCTGACCGGCAATACAGCTGGCACCCAACGCACGCGTCGCGAGCCCCCACGCGACCGTACCCGCCCGCGCTTGTCGTTTTCTCCAGCTGTATGGCATGTGGGCGCCGAATGTCCGTGGGCCCGCGGATCAGTGAGGGTTCGGCGGTTTGGCGCCGGTGGTGGTTTGGGAGTGGGGCGGTTCGTTCGCCTCGGTGGATTCGAAATTTGAACCGTGTCTCCTGCTCTCTCTCTCTCGCTCTAGTACGTGGGGGGAGTGGGAAACGGCTGGCTGGCTCACTGGCTGGTGGGCCGTTGCGACTTGCAGGGTCGTGATGGGTAACGGCCAACGGACGGGTTGGGATTGGAGGTTGAAACTGAAATGAAACAGCGAGCCCGGTAATCTAACGGCGTCTGCGTCCTCGACTGGATCGCTTTCCAGTTGCTCACTCAACTCGCGCGCAGTACTCTACCGATGCGTGCACGGAGCCAGCTGTTTCTCTCGGACGCCATAAAAATTCGTGGCGACCATCGATCACAAACTTCGCAACTTGCCGTTTCGTCGTTTTGTGGCGACGATCGACGCGAGTCCACAATGCGACAAGGCGTGGAAGTACTCGTACTACTGCTACTAGTGGTGGAGTGGACTGGAAACTACCCGGGGTAGTGGAAAGCCGCGCCGTGGACTCGTGGCGGTAGTACGCGCCGTTGCGTGCCCAACCAGAACCGACACGGGACGCATGATGGGCGGAGGAGGGGCGGGCAAGCAGAAGCAGCGGCGGTGACGCGACCCGCGCCCACTCGGCCGCCGGCCGATGCGTTGCGCGCTGCCTCTGCCTGTGCTGTGCTTATCCATCCGTCCACCACGGTCCACGGATCCATCCAGCGCACGCACAGCCCCACGCCCACACGGAACAACGGTCTATCATCCATCCATCCCCCCTGCGGGTCGATGCGCAGGTACACGCATCGCCAGTTCATCGCGACCACCACACCACGTGGGGCCCCCGCCCCGACCGCGCACCGTACAGGCGTGTACCGCCCGGTACGTACTACCCGACCCTGGGCCTGTCCTTTGCTTGCCGCTGCTTATGACTGGTGGTCCCGGGGTGCGCGGATCCGGCCAAGGCGGCAGTTTGGGCGCTATACGGAGGGGTTCCGCATGGGCAGGCGATAGATAGATAGGGACGGACCAGACGGTCCACGGCCAGGCTGGCGCGCAGATTTGATTTGATTTGATTTTTTTTTTTTGAAAAGCTGCGCGGTTTCGTTTCGTGGGAGGCAATTATGTGGCCTGTTCGTTGGTTGGTTTCTGGGCTAGTTTGAGCTGGCTGGTGCTGGTTTATTATGAGAAGAAAACACTGTTGGCTGGCTGGTTTGGGCTGGCTGAAACCAACAAGCGAACAGGCTGATGGCTTTGCGGTCGTGGGCGTTGGGCGCGGGCGTGCCCTCGCTGCGCCACGTACGTACGTGCGCCGATCTCCCCGGCCACAGGAACGGCGCCGCTGCTCGGCCGTGGAACGTGACACCACGGTTGCTCACGGCGCTGTGGACTGCACACAACCGAAAGACCCTTAGACCCTAGCTATAGACTGGAGGGAGAGGAATCCGAGTCCTCGACTCTCGCTTTCAGCTGCGCGCTCAGCCGCAGGGTTCACACTGGGTACCCGTGGCTGGCGTGCGGGCCAGGGAGAGGAAAACTGGTGAGGGTCCGAGTGGGGGTGATGAGTCACCAAGGGGCGGTCAGAGACCAGACGTGGATGCGCGGCACCCGAGGCGCGGCCAGGCTGGCGGGGCATTCAACGGCCCCCACCCCACCGACAGGAGCCGGTACCCCGTACTACTCCACCCGCGAGCGAGAGAGCTGCGGCTGCAGCTGCCAACTACCGCTACGGCACCCCCACCCCGGTTGCGCACTTCCGGCCAGCGGCCAGCCAGGACACGGGACACCTCACCAGTCACCACACCACCGCCGCGACGCGCGCGCCCCGGGGCAGAGGTCGGCGGTTGGCGCACGCGGCGGGCAGCTTCCTCGCAGCTTCCTGGGACGGGACTGGATTTGTTTAAACGCCTGCCGAGGTCGCCACGAGCCGACGAGAGATCTTTGCGTCGCGCGCGCATGTGAGATGCGCCCGGGCGGTTTTGGTTTAATAATTGATTATTATTAAGCCACAAGGAAAGGAAGGGTTCCCCCTGCCCTGCTGACACAGCCCTAACCGCGCTGTCATGCGGGATGATGATGATCTGCGGCGAGAGGGAGGGGGGGACAGGCGATCGCACCCCACCCGTGCAGCTCTGCCTGCCTGCCCTGCGCATAGGCATTAGGATATTTGTCCCGCACGCGGCACGAGGCGGCAGGTGACGTCAGTGGCCCTGCGGGGCGGATCAGTTGCCTGCACGGCTGCACTACTTGTGCGCCTGTGTGCGTTGTGCCCGGCGGCGATTCGCTCGGGGACGAATGGAAAGTTGGAAACTACTGTACTCCAGTTCTCTTGTCTGTTGTAGGATAGGAGTAGTGTTTGCGTTGGGAAGCCGCGGAACGGAGTCAGCCGATCATAGAACATCTCTGTGGCAGTCCCTCGATATCACCTTTCATCTCCATAAACCTGTCATGTCGGAAGAGATGAGGCAAATTTCTTCATCCAACAGCTCCCTAATACATAACTTTTTTTGCAAAAAAAAAAAAAAAAAAACAGCCCATCTCCCCTCAAACGAAGGGGGAGTTGCATGTCCCCCAATACACTAGGCCTCACAATAACGGCCACTTTTTCCACCTCTCTGCTCACACCGGAGTTCGTCGTATCCATGGCTGCAATGAGGTTCGACGATGGGGGCGGAGGCTGGCGCGCGGCAGGGCCGACATCGGGGATGGAGCTAGAGACCTGCAGCGCCGACAGAGATCTCGTGTGTGGTGGATCCAGAGACCTCCCGCTCGATCTCGAGGTGGAGGACACCGGCGCAGGAACAGCCACCCACGGCTACGGCGCCGGCCCGCGCTCGGCCCCGACGGAGGACCGTCAGGGTCACGCGGACCAAGTCTGCTCCACGGCAAGCCCGCGTCGGCCTTCGGTGCCTGCAGATCTCGTGGAAAGAGAAGAGATAGATGCTGCATAGGGGAACTATGGCGGGGGAGAGGGGACAGAAGGCGGGCACATGGGCCTTGTTCGGCTTACCCCATATTCGGCTTGCTCGGTTTCTTTTTTCAGTCGGAACAGTGTTTTTCTTTCTCACAACAATTCAGCGGGAACAGTGTTTTCAGCCAGTTTCAGCCAAGTTTCATACCAGCGAACGGGGCCATGGTCGCCATGGTCAGGGGAGAGAAGCATGGGTGCAGCCGCAAGGCCTCGTCCTGTCGCGGCCCGCGCGTCACGTGTCGTGCGAAAAGAACCCAGGGAGAGAAAAGAATCTCCTACAACTAAAAAGAACAAAGTGTGGATAATTTTTTGTGCGACATTTGTTTTGGTTTGTCTGTCTGCCCACGCCTACGATCCCACGACATCTCCCACATGCTGCGTCATTTGGTGCGATTCTCCTTGATTGAATATTGCCTGTCATGTAATAGAGGAATCACGGCAAAATAAGAAGTAGAAAATTATTGTGCTATCCATATACACATTGCATGTTTGCATGCACCAGCATACATGGCAACGAGCAAAATGAAAGGGAATTAACACAGAAGGAAAGAGAATTAAGACAAAGAATCTCTTTGTATTTCTAAGAACCTTGCTAAATCTGCCTACATTTAATTACTTTCTCTCTTTGCCTTTGCAAAATGGACAACTTTTTCCTCATTTCATTTGGTTTCACACTCACGTGTTTCATCGCCCTCGCTTGTTGTTTCTTGCTGAAATTGCCCTTGGGTCTGTTCATTTTGAATCATTTTCCATATTCTAATTAAACTATAAAATTTTGAATTAGGATACGAGGTAAGACATGCAAACAGATATTTCAAAACTACCTGTAGAGTCCAAAAAACTTAATAAATAAATTCTTCTGGAGGCAATGCAAATTCTCTCTAATCTTTTATTTGGTGTAGTTAGTGTTATCATAGTACCCGCATGTATTCATGGAAAATAAATCGTTGATAAAACGTGGACACTTTTTGGTACGATATTCCAACTTGGGCACATCGTCCTACCAATACCTTAAGGCATATCATATAAAGGATGAGAGTCCCTCTATGAGATTGCTCATAAGAGACTCAAACTTATATTTGATCATGGTAATGTTGAATTGCTTTGCATCAAAAACATCGACAATGATAAACAGGGACATAGGTTTTAGTATGCATAGTGGAGGAAAACTCAACCTTAGTCTTATCAGCAGCTTTTCTGAGCCTTTGCAGTGCTAACTTGTTCTTACTCAGATAGTCAAGAGGTGCACCATAAAATTATGGTGCCACTAAGAAAAGTATCACCATTGGTTGCCTTTACCTAAAAAATATGTTGAAATTAAGAATTACAACACCTAATTCAATATCTTGAAACAGACACTCAAATGGATACCTTATTCTACAATATATGTCTGTGTGGAATAGTCCTAAAGCCACACATATTTATACGGTGAATATAACATACTTTATTTTAAAATTTTATGAGAGATTTTTTAAGACACGCAGTATTATCCATGTGACAGGCACTAATATTTACGTATATACTCGAACCTGTGTGTACAGAATTATATGGAGATGCAGCGGAACATATTCATGGATTTATTAGCGCACGAAAGAAATGGATATCGGAGAATTCTTTCTGCTGATATAAAATATTATCTTAGCCATATCACAAAAAAGTCTATACAGTAGAGTTTGTGAGCCTGCGACGCCGCGCTCTCTGTGACTGTGTTAATTTCATGAACTTTACCTTTTGAATTAAATGTCACTTTAACATTGGTATTTAATTTAATAGTATTGTTATCTTATCGTGCGATCCGTGTGTTTTTAGTACAAAAGATTTAGTTGTCCCGTAGCAATGCACGGACACGCTACCTAGTAGAAAAAAAGAAGAAAGTAAAATAAAAAATGTAACTGACAGTGGGTCGCATATTTTTTAGGGAGATTATTGGTGATCTGGTGTAGCATCTTCCCCAATAATCCAACCAAATGATATTGGGCTACCCCAATACCTGTTTATTGGGAGAGATTTAGGTGGTGTTTGATTCAGTGACTAAAATTTAGAAGGTGTGTCGGGAGGGTGTTATATGGGGTGTTCGGATACTAATAAAAAACAAATTATATAATCCTTCAGTACTCTACGAGATAATTTTTTAAGCCTAATTAATCCGGCATTAGCATATGTTACTGTAGCACAACGTTATCAAATTATGGACTAATTAGGCTTAAAAGATTCGTCTCGTAAATTAGTCGCAAACTATACAATTAGCTTCATAATTAATCTATATTTAGTACTTCATACATGTGTTCAAATATTTAATAGGAAAACGACTAAATTTTAGGAGGGGCAACCTGACACCACGGCAAGCAGCTGGAGGTGCTTTTACGGACGTGAGCTTTGTACTGTATGTATAATATAAAATAACATATATTCAGTTTATTCACGGGTGGCAGCTGTGTGTGGTCCGGTCGTATAATGGTTTGTTAGATCTGGGTTAGGTAAGCGCCGAGCCTAATACTCGCGATTCGTGCGTGGGGTTAGCCAGCCGTTCGTCTCGCCAAAAAATAAACAACTGCAAAGGCAGGCGACTAGGCGAGTTCGTTTTTGCAAAAGAGAAGAAAAACAGCATGTTTCAATCATAACTTATCAATTAATTAATAGTATTTTCTTCTCACAATAAATCAGCATCAACTGAATTTATTAGCGTAGCGTAAATCCGGTGAATGAACGACAGGCAGTTGGTCAAGATCAGGATGGAGCAGGCCACGTAGCCGCGGGCGGAAGCGCTCCACCAGACCACCGGAATCCAGATTGCGCTGCGGTCTGCTGCCCGGGGCACGGGGCACGGGCTGCCAGCTCACTCCGGACGCTTTTTTTTTTTTGTGTGTGTGTGTGGCCGTTGGCCCCGTTCTAGTACGGACGCGATAAGTCATGGGCCCCCGTTTCGTTTGGGCGAAGCTTTTGTGTGGCCGACTGGCCGTTAGTCCGTACAGAGACGGACTTTTTTTTTTAGGCCTCGCATTGGGCCTTGAGTAGCGATGCAGTCTGCTACAACTTTGCGGGCGGCGTCCGAATGTCCGATCTGGACGAGTAGCCGTGTCCTGGCCTCCCGGATAAACAATTTTGTGGGATTCTCTTCGCAGGCCGCAAGTCCATGGGCTTCCTCTTAATATACGAGTACAAGCCCAACTGCACTGAGCGTTTTGTTGTTCTGCCGGAGTGCTGAGCGTTTGTGTTTGGATAGGAGGTAGTATTTTTTTTTATAGGAATTCAGAATTCCATTACTCAACCGAGTCCGCTAAATCACTGGACACTAAGTACAATATACAATCGGGCACTCGGCCGTAACAACTGAGTCCGACTCAACACTCCTACTCCCTATAGAAGCTAGCTCATGAGCAACACGGTTACCTAACATGAAAATTTACAAAAATTTCTACTCCTTCGGTTCCTTAATATAAGCCATATAGTTTTTAGCACCAATATTAACGCACGGCTTAGGGAAGGATATGAGACTGAGAAAAAAAAGAAAAATCAGGCCATCTTCTCTTTCCCAATCAGATTGCTTCCAAAATCTAAGAGATTGGTTGGGGCATGTACTATGTACGGTGGAAAAGTTTCCAAACTAATTGGCGTGGGAACTGATACGTACCTATATTTTGGAAAAAAAAAATTAGAAATCTATATGGCTTATATTAAGGAACGGAGAGAGTACTGTAATATAATCTCCTTCAGGTTATGCACAAGCCGCCAACCAGGGACAATCTAAATTCATCACCTTGCGCTGCCCAAACCACTTGCTTGGCATCGGTTTCTAAGCACACATCACGCAAGCCCAAAGACACAGCTGCTTTCACCCCTTCCAAACACGCCAGGACTTCCATCTGCAAAGGGCTACGTGCAAAACGCAGCCGCCCTGAAGCTGACTGAAGCACGCCACCATTATCATCACGAATAACATATCCCCATCCACCATTCTTGTCATTCTCTCTGAACGCTCCATCCGCATTAATCTTCAGAGTATCAGCAAAAGGACGCTCCCAGGTCCTTGATCGGCCATGGGCGCTCGAGCTTGCAGGAGCTGGTGAACTGAGGTTCATGATCTCCGTGGCTTGCTTCCCACTTAAGCTTGCTAGCACCTCTGATAATCGCCGTTGATTCCCTTCCCTCACGGAATTTCTTTCGTGCCAAGCATTGTTTAACAGAAGGCTGGCCTTCAGCTAGACCCCATCGTCCTTGGATAAAATAGTGCTGACAACCTCCTTTGCATCATGGCAATTGGTCAGTTCTACTCTTAGGTCCTCTACTAGTCCTGCACACCTCCAAACAACCTTCACATGTTTGCATCTAAAAAAAAGATGGCCCCCATCCTCCCAAGCATAATTGCACAAGAGACATCTTGGATCAATCTTCATACCCCTTCCGCTGAGATTTGAGCAGAGAGCCAAAGAATTATGTGCCAATCTCCACATAAAATACTTTAATCTGTTAGGTCCTTCCATATTCCAAATCATTGACCAGATTTTCTCTCTATTCCCCCCTGCGCCTGAACTTGACTCACCAGGAGCTGTTCTGCTGCTCGGATAATTATCATCACAAAGAACTCTACACGCCGACTTCACCGAGAAAATGCCCTTTGAATCAAAATGCCAAGAGATAATGTCCTCCATATCCATATGCACGGGAATGGCCAATATATTGGGTACATCATCTTGCCAGAAAATACTCTCCACTAGCTTCTTATCCCATGTACCCGTCGAAGGGTCGATCAGTCGGCCACCCTGGGCAGGATAGTGACCCTCCTCGCTCCTCGGCGTGATCGGCCTGTGTGTAATCGCGCACGACAGCCACGGGTCCTCCCATATTCTAATTTTCTCTCCATTGCCCACTCGCCAAATAATGCCCTTCTTCAACGGTTCCATTCCTTTGAGAATACTTCGCCAAGTGTAGGACATACCATCACAAGTAGGACGAAATCCCTAAAAAGGGATATTCTTCCAAGATACTATCCTCAGGCATCCTTCCAAATTGAGGTGAGAGTTCATCTTCTCCCGATGACATATACCAAATCTAGTCCAAAACGCATTTGAATCGATGAAAGAACATCGACGGTTGAATCATCGGGTATAACATAGGTTGTTGATTAATCACATTTAATCTTTAATTTTCTCTTCGCAATCATCAACGATGAGATCTATGACCTAGAGTAGCTGGTCTCATTAGGAGTGCCAAACAACACCTTCCTAGCAAATAATGACCACAGATAGATTGCTTGTAGCGATGACATCGTCGTGGCAATTATTGAAATGATCACAAGACTCCACAAAAATAAAACAACCGTAGTAAATGAGAGATGGGTCCCCTCTCCTTGCCATCGGCGAACTCGGAGGGAAAGAAGAAGAGAGCTCCTAGACGGTGACGTGGAGCAAAGGACACAGCGATTGTCTCTTGGTAGGGTGACACAACTCTTTTACCTGTGTAAACTTTGACAAAGATCAAATATTTTATAAAGTCGCATTATTTATCTACGGCATTAGAAAATTTTAAATCCAAACGGACCTAAACCTCTACTACTAGGTCTCAATGGTCATATTGATCGATCATAGCTAAACGCAGGCATTAAATAATTTATAGGCACTCAAATAGATAACTCACTACATATATATGTTGAGTCGTTTGTGAGTAAAAAGCGTATAGATGACTTACCGTTCGTGAATAGTATAAACCCTTATTAGGAGATTTCCAATAAACTACTCTTTAAATCCAACATTTTCATGGTTGAAATTGAAAGTTTTGATAATGCTGATGATGTGCGCAGCTTCAAAATTTTGACGAACCGACGGAAAGGCCAACAAAGGTCGGTTGGCATGATCCACGAAAAGAGTTGGTCTACTCGGGCCACGTTGTCCTCCACGATTCACAGGCGCCCCCACCCACCCCATTCGTGCCCGTGCCGGCCGGCGCCTGCTGCACCTCCTGGCCTAACCCAAACGTCAGATCGCATCGTGCTCTGCTTTCCTTTCCCGATCAGACCGCACCAAAAGGCGGCACGTCATTGCTGTCGAGAGAATTCGCAGCCGAGACGGCAAAATCCAGGCCGCCACAGATCCCCTTCCCATCCAGGCTTCCAGTTCCAGCTCCAGCCCCCCCGGGTTCTCCGCAGGCCGCCCGCAGCCGGCAGACGCAGACCCGATCAAGCACGCTGCCGTTGCCGGCTGGGCAAGGCAAGCGAAGCAGCCGCGCGCCCAGTCCCCACGCAGCACGCGATTCGCGCCGCCCCCCTCCTCTAATCTAACCCTAGAGCGCTCCGCCCGCCTCGGCGCCGCTGAATTGCAATCGCAATTCCACCTAGTCCCGAGCCAATCCACGCGACGCTTCCTCTTCCTCTTCCTCTTCCTCTTCCCGGCGCTTCGTCGGGCGGCAATCGCCATGGATCCGCACCCACCCTTCGACCACCCGCACCACCGCCGCGCCGCGCACCCCGGCAACCACTACCTAGACCAGCAGCACCCCGGCCACCACCACCACTACTTGGCCGCCGGCGGCGGCGGCGGCGGCGCTGCCCCCGCGCGGTCCAGGTATGACTACGAGTACGACTCCCGCCCGATCCAGTATCCCCCTCCCGACCACCACCACCACCCCCTCCCGCGCGTCCACCAACAGCCCCCGCCGCCGCCGCCGCCGCCGCCCCAGCCGCTGCCCCCGCCGCCACCTCCCCCGCCGCACCACCGCCACGACGCCCCCCACTACGCCCCCCTCCCGCTCCGCCCCACGCCGGAAACCTACTCCCCGCCGCCGTACCACAACCCTCCTCCTTCTCATCAGCCGTACCACCAGCAGCGCCACGTCGGCGGTGGCGACTTCCGCCCCGCCGACGAGATCCGCCGCATCCCCAGCCACCACCCCCACCACCATCACCACCACCAGCAGCCGCAGCACCATCACCACCAGCAGCTGCCGCACCACCTTCACCAGCAGCCACAGCTCTCCTGGGAGGAGATTGAGGAGGGGCGCCACTACGCTGCCCACAAGCTGAAGCCGCAGCTCTCGTGGGAGGAGGCTGAAGAGGAGCGGCGCTACGCCGCCCGTCAGCTCCGGGTGTCGCTGTCGCCACCCGGTGCACGGAAGAGGTACCACTGCGTCATGCATGACTCGGGTGACCGGGAGAGCACATCTAGCTCTGGCCCGCCACCCCGCCGCCAGAGGCAACAGCCGCACCCTAGTTATTCTCCCCCACCAGATGACAGTTTTGTAGATAGGGCAACTAGTTATTCTTGTTACGGCAGCCACGAGGGCTTTGTGGCGCACAGCGACAGTAATGGAAACAGGAAGATGCCGATGTCCATGTCGACTATGCTGCCTGGCTCGCCGAGGCGAGCCCCACAGAAGATGGCTCCTACGAGATTGTCTGTGTGGCATCGTATTGAGGAGAATCCCTCACTGTATACGCCACCTTCTCCACGCAAGGTGCCAAAGGAGGTGCATATTTCGCCGAGCAAGACCAAAAACTCTGGGTCTGCGTCAAAGGAATTGGCCAGCGTAATTTCTTTGGATTGCAAGGCAAAGAGTTCTGATTGTAAGGGTAGTGATGATAGTGCAGGAATGAAGAAGAATGCAGCAAAGAAAACTGAGAAGGTGCTGTCCTCAGTTATTGTGAAGCCTTCACCAGAAGCCAAGGAAAAAGAAAGAGCTGTTAATAAGGTTACCAAGAAGCCTGACAAGGTTGGTAATAGTGTACCAGGTTTCATGAGTGCAGGTGTGAGATCGGCGGCCTTTCCTGGTCCTGGTGTGAAGAAAGTGAAAAAGATAGTCATCAAGAAGATTGTTAGGAAGATCGGTGCCAAAGATAAACAAACTAGTAGTTTGACCGTCTCAGAAAAGGACAGCATTGATGCTAATGTGGATGCCTCTGAGAAAGAAGAAGCTAATGCAAATGCTTCTGAGAAAGAAGAGGGTGAGATCACAACATCATCTTTTGAAAAGGATGCTATCTCTGCACACAATTTGGTCAGTACTGGTGATACAGCTGGAGTTGCTAACAGCGTGGAGGTCCAGAAGGAACAAAATAATGATTTGGTGAATCTGAGTAAGAGCAATGCTGCTTCAACCATTGCATCTACGGATACTCTTGACCCATCAAGTGCTAGCCGGAGAAAACATCCTGGAAAAGAAGATTATAAGAGCTTCGTGAATTCAATTGATGGCAATGCATCTCCAGCCATTGAATCTTCCAAAACATTTAATACAAGTGGTGTTGAACATCCCCGAAAAGAAGATGATAGGTGTTTCATCAATTCAAGTGTTAAAAATGCTACCCTTCATTGTGAGAACAATAATTCTCAACAGGAAGAAGAGGGTGAAATTCTGGCTGTTTCAGGTCCAGTGAATGTTGGAAGTAATTGCCCAAGGATTCTTGATGCAGTGGAACCACATGATTGTGAAGTGGAAAACATGGAAGACAACAAAGTTCCTGAGGTCATGAGTGGAAATAGTGCTGTTTACGTGAATGGAGCTAAGGATTGTACAACAGAAGTTAGTGGAAGTGAGGATGACAGGAGGGAAGAAGGCCTTTTCCTTCTAAATGATCCCCTTAGAAGTCCTAGTACAGATGATGAAGTTAGCATGACTCCGAGCAAGGATAACCATGAAAAAGAGGGTATGATTCTGATTGGTGCAAGTGAAGTGTGTGCTGCTTCTGTAGGCCAACCTGAGGGAAATCCCAAGATAGCAGAAGCCGCTGTTGCTCATGGTGCACGTAAGGAACAAGGCAATCTGCTGAACAATCCAGGAGAAAAGGATGTGGCATCTTTTGGATCTTCGGGAACCCTTAATACCATGGAAAAAAGTGTTAATGAGATTACCCAGGAGAAAGAGTGGACATTGCCCATTGAACCAAATGAAGCTACTTCTTTTGCACACCAAAATGTGCCAGCCTTGAGTACATTACAAAATAATGTTAGTGAGAATATCCAGAAGGAGAGCCAAATGCCCATGGATTCAAGTGCTTTTCAAACAATAGAATGCGCCACAATAGAAGTTGTTAGTAGTAAGTTTGCTCAGAATGTAGCGTGCAAGAGCCCCATGGATTTAAATGGAACGAATGAAGGAACTACAGATAACTCCATGTACACTCCAGAGTTTGCTGTAGCAGGTGGAACCGAGGATAGAAGCATGCAAGTTGATTTCCACGATGCGAAAGCTGCTTTAAGTAAGCCGGATCTTCCCCTGGAAGTAGTGGATACAGATACCCATGCTCTGCAGTCATCCAGAGATACAGAGAGCACAATTCTGCCATCATTGGATGATGATCCTATGAAGGATTCCTCTGGTGCTGTTATTCTGAATAATGGTGTAGGGAGGAGCACTTCATCTCAAGTAGCAGAACTGTCACATCTTCATAGACCCCACCCGCCTCCTGACCACAACCCATCCTCCTTACATTCCCATGATTCACCATCTGTATCTGGTAACAGTGAGCATTCTGTTCGTACAGCTTTGACCCTTGGTAATAATATCTATTTCAGTAGTGCAGAGAGTGAGGGACAGCCTGAGGAAAACCATAACCTAGTGGATGTAAACCAAGGATTTGATGTGACAATGACGGAATTTGGTAATATTGTCAAAAGAAAAGGTGAATCTGGCAATGACTTTATGAATGCAGGCAGTCAGAGTTGGTTGACTTTACCACTTACTGTCAGCTGCTTGGATAATGATGCTGCTGGTAGTAATGAGAGGTTAGGTTTAGAGCAGATTGTGGATGAAGGTGCCTCTGTCTGTCAGGATCATGATAGTGTGCCAAATATTGACCAGCGTGGCAGTATTGATATTTTGTCTGGACAGGATCACAGCCTCAAACTATGTGATATCAGTATGCCTCAAGCAGACCTTTTGGCAACCGAAGAGGGAAATAAGGATGTTGAGGATGAGATTGTTCTCCCAGGTTCTTCTGTTAATTCTGTAGATGTTTTAGATCACAATAGTTATCGCACAGTGGATAAACCTATAGATAACCTTAATAAACCGATTCTCTTATCTTCACAATCTGCTGATGCACCAGGTCAAGAGTTAGCTTCTTCTCAGGTATCTGTTGATTCTGATGACACCTATCATGGAAGTACTGAGGACCCTGTGGGCGTGTCAAGTACAACACCTGATTCGATATCCTCCTGGATTGAAGCCATTGTATCAGAAGCTAAAAAGGATCATCAATCATGCAAATCCTCTCTACTTCCTATCAGTTCCCCAGACAAGGTATCAGCACCAAAGGAGGATAGCAAGAAGGCATTGTCAGATTCAGTAGTCAACTCTGTAGTAAAATCTCCCCCTCGAATTAATATTGCAAGCTCCACAGTATCGAAGGTACCTACTAAACAGGTGGCTTTGCCCGATTCATTGCGAGAGCCCCCTCGCTTAAACCAGAATGCAAGGAACAGGACATGGCGTCGTGACAATGTGTCATCTTCTAATTCAGCATTGCATGTTTCACAGGCTTCAGGATTGCCCCCTAAACTCCCAGTAAAAAAGAACAGCAAAAGTGAAAACTCTTATATCCGCAAGGGTAATGCCCTCATTAGAAATCCAGCCACTGGAAATCATCTTCATTCTTCTTCTAGTCTAGATTCTCAAAATAAGTTGAGTAAGCCTGTTATGAGGAGAAGCATGAACTTTGTCAGGAAAGTCGATTCAAAAGACGTAGCACATTCTCATATTTCAGTTGAAAGACCCAAGACCCCACCTTTGCCACTTCACACCAAATCCATCAGTTGTGCTGTGAATGTTTTGGAGCCATTGTCTAAAAAATTGCAGCAACAGGTCCTTGAAACTGAAAAGGAAGATTCCAGTGGGCAGGTTAACTCAGGTGCTGACAATCCAAGCATTATTAGTTCGCACAAGTCTGAAGCCCTTGATGCTGGTAAAGCAATTTATGTTAGACCAAAGTTAAATCAACTTGTTGCTGCACAGGGGCAACATCTTGGTGAGTCGAGTAACATTTCCTTGGATAAGATTATGTTACTGCAGCCATCCGCAACATCTGATCTCTATTTCAAGAAAAGGAAAAATCAGATTATTTTGGGTCCCTCTACTTCTGATGCTCCGAGTTCAAAAGATACATCTCAGGCTGAGAATATAAAGTCAGGTGAGAGTAAAGTTCTAATGTCTGCATCTTCCAACAACAATATCACTGTGGCAAAGGACAGGCCGCACAAAGGTAACATGCTATATAAAAATACTTGTTCATACTTGTTCGGCTGTTCCTTGTACCTTTAACCAAGTTGTTATTTAATTAACATGTCAGCATTCTCTAGTATGCTGGAACTTGTTTGGAAATGACATATAATGTATTTCACGTCTATCGAGCAAGTAGTTTTGCATGTCTGTCTTTTTTATTTCAGTTATGTTCTTCAGTGTAAGGAACATTAGCTAAATTGAAAAATTGAGAACCATAACTAAATATGAATGATATTATTGCCAAACTATGCAGACCTGGTTATAGTCCTATAGATGACCTTTCCTCTTGGTATCCCACTCTTTCACCTTTTGAAGATCGAGACATGAACACCTTTCTCCTGCTTTTTCTATGATGAGTTGATGACTTCACACTGTTTTTCCTACAAGATTTGGTCACTACTTGTCAAACCTTTGTGTAGACAGCATCTTTGTTCTAAACTACATTGCTGCCAGCCTTTTCTTTCTTTTCCCTCTTGACCTATGCTTTCTGAGGGCATGTACTTGGACAATGAAGCATTTGTGTAAATTTTCTAAATGCAGCTCTTCATACAACAAATACTGTCAGAAGTTTCTCTCATGTCTGGACACTTAGTGGACAAAATCCTCGAAAGAAATCTTTTGTGGGAGCTAGTCATATGAAGGTCTTCCCTCGTATACTTCCATGGAAAAGAAAAATATTCTGCCAGAACTTCAGAGGCAGTTACTCTTCGTTGTTGAATACAAGCTCTATAGGGATAATGAGGTAACCAATACCAGAATGGCCTTAATTTTCCCTTATTCTGTATTGATTCATTCCATTCAATTTGTTAATAGCAAGTCATGATCCTCTATCATTTGTCAGAAAATTATTGCAAACAAAGAAGAGAAGTACTATTTACACCGTCTCTACTGATGGATTCTCCCTTCGGAAATCTGGAGTGTTAAGTATAGGCGGGTCAAGTTTGAAATGGTCAAGGTCCCTTGAGAAACATTCTCAAAAGGTTAATGAGGTATTGAATTCAGAGATGCATAATCTCCCTGATCACTCATTGAGTAATCCATGTGAATTTAGTTTAGTGTTCTAACCACCACTGCATTATATTCAGATGTGGAATTCAATGGAAACATGTGAGGATAGATTTAAATATAACTGTATCTTCTTTTAGCTCTTGAAGCTCAAATATAAATATTATTCTTAATGAATCCCTGTTTTGAGAGTTAACACTTGTTAGACTGTTAGTAGGGTCATGAGAACATATACTAGACTATCTTGTTTCCTAGTTTCATTTGTTAAATGTTATTTCAGAATTAGTAACTTGCATAGTTTCTATGTTTTTCAACACCAAGAACATTATTTTGTTAAGTTTATAGAGCTGCTGCCTTGCACAATTTTTGCTTGATCAAACATGCGCAATCTGAAATCTGGATTGCAGGAAGCTACACAGGCAGTTGCTGAAGTTGAAAGAAAGAAAAGAGAAAAGAGAAAACGACAGTCTCTCCGTAACAAGGGAAGGAATGGTAATGCATTAGGTATCTTTCGATGGCCATAAGCTAAAATATTATATGCATGATACATAACTGTATAATTCCGTGCAATGCAATTGTTCTGTTTTTCATATGACTTTCAATCTTTCATGCTTCCTCACCTTAAAATTTAATGAGTTACTGATGCACCAGATTGATTTTCAATTTGTGTTGTCTAAGTCTAACATGTTCTACTCTTTGTAGTCCAGTTTAAGATTCATGGTTGAATAATTAGTAATTATTCATGATTATGTACCTTGCCATGTTGGAACATTTTGGTTTGGACTAACTTTCTTAGAACTATCAGTACCTAGTCTCCTAATTATCATATCTGATTTTTCCATTTCTCACTAGATTTGTGTTGTTTTGACTTATGGTTCATGATTCCCATTTTGTTTTCAGATCGATACTCTGCATCAGTTGCTGCCAATCAATTAACAAATAGCAGCAGAGCATCTTCAGATTCAAGGGTGTCGTCAACTTGCAATGAGTATGCTTCGCACCATGTTGCATTGTATCTTGTATTAGGAATAACAGACAGAATCATGACATCTCTTTCTCTACTTGTCTTTCTATGAGCAGATACGTGCGTGTTAACAAAGGTAACCAACTGGTCAGAAATCCGAAGAAAGTAATCCGCATGCTAGCAAGTGAGAAAGTTCGATGGAGTTTGCACACTGTTAGAAGACGGTTGGCAAAGAAGCAGCAATATTGTCAATTCTTCACTCGCTTCGGCGAGTGTAAAAAATCTGGTGGCAAGTGTCCCTATATTCATGACCGAGCTAAAGTGGCTATCTGTACTAAATTTCTTAAAGGCTTGTGTTCTAGTACTAGTTGCAAACTAACTCACAAGGTAAGATTTCTTCTTGATTCTACTAGTGATCATGGCTTCATTCTTTTCCATCATGAGTATCTGTCCTGCAGGTCCTGCCAGAAAGAATGCCAGATTGTTCTTACTTTCTTCAAGGTGATTCATTTCAGTGTCATTGTACCGTTGTTTACTATCCTTTGCAATTGATTGCCTGCTTACATGTATGTTTGGCATCGCTAGCAGGGCTCTGTACCAACACAGCCTGTCCCTATAGGCATGTGAAAGTGAACTCGAACGCCCCTGTTTGCGAAGATTTTTTGAAGGGATATTGTGCTGATGGTGATGAGGTATTTATGATATCACTAGAATTATATTGATCTTAAATTTTTGTTCCGCGCCTTGCATTGGAGGGTAGGTAGGCACATGATTTCCTATGGAGGTAGCATAAAGCTTGCTTCCACTGGATTGTTAGTGTGAACGATATTTCGTATCAGAATTAATATATGTAGGTTGGTGTCCTTCCTTTGCATATTTGTTCTAACATGAAATGTTTTATAGGACATAGTGTCAAAATATCCACCTTTTAGTTCCTTAATTTTGGATAATCTAATTCAGTTGAGTGTTGATTCTTCATAGATAAATAGATCAGAAAGGTTGCCTCCTTTTGGGGGAAACCTATGCTGGAAAAGCATGCTGTCTCTGCTTTAAGTAAAAACACGTCTCTGCTTTAAAACAGAGCTCGTTCATCTTTTAAACTTCTGGGGCCTTAGATGAACCTTTATGGTTCTGAATCAAGATCACTAATCTTTTCATGGACTTGAAACAATCTCTGTTACGAGCAGTGTCGTAAAAAGCACAGCTATGTATGCCCCATCTTTGAGGCGACAGGAGAGTGCCCACAAGAATCAAGATGCAAGCTTCATCACCCCAAGAAGAAAAACAAATCCAAGAGAAGCAAAGTAGACACCGTCCAAAACAACAGTTGGGGTCGGTATTTTGAGACAAGCATTGGCCATGGCAGTGGAGCAAGGATAGTTTCTTTGGAGGAAGAAGAGAGACAGAAACCAGAGCAAATCTCTGGTGAGGACTTTGCTGACTTCATTGAACTTGGTGCCGATATTGAAGTCCCTGAAGATGCAGACGCTTCGGATGACATACAGCCGATGGAATTGGACTCAGGGAATCTCGAGATGCAGGCTGACAATCTTGACGCGATAATCAAGCCACTTCGGATCATGAGAACGGCAAGAGGTTGATGAGTTCTTTTGTTGGATACAGCTGCAGTGTTACTGGGTCAGGGAGATATGTTATGCTATGTATGACGAGGCATAGGCGCTGACTCGAGTTTCTAATTCTTGAAGACTGGTTCTGACGGGCCGTCAGTTTTTACTTGGTTGAAGGTTTGGTTTTGTTCATCTTGTACATCTCTTAGGAAATATACAGGGTCCATATGGCAGTTATAGAGGCCATGAGGGTTACTGGCTGTTAACCTGTGTTTTTTGAACATTACCCAGAGTTGAATGTAACAAACAGTGCATTACAATAGCATAGAGGAAATAAAGGTTTCGTTTTGTGTATATTGCGCTGCACATCTTTTGGTTATAAATTCTGCCTTTAGACACATTTTGATGATGTGCATACAAAGAAACTTGCTCCCTGGCGGTAAAAAAAAACATAATCTGGAGCTGGAACCAGGTTTCCAACCTGACAGCAATGTGGTATTCTGTGAGGCAGCTTCGTATGTTTGGAAGCTGTCATTCAAACTTACAGACTAGGCTCTTCGATCGATTTAAGCTCATATGGTTCAAAACGAGCGGAGATCTATGGATACAATTGATCCGTATTGGACTACAATAAAAAAAAAACAATAAAACTGGTGATATACTCTTCAGGTCAGGAGGATTTTGCGGGCACGCTCATGCCGGTTTTGGCACTGGGGCAGCTTCTGTTTTAGACAATGTTACAGACCGCAATGCCGGTTTTGGCACTGGGGCAGCTTCTGTTTGGGTCAATGTTACAGACCGCAGTAGCTCCATTGAGCTGGATATCCCAAGGAAATGTGAAAGGATCGTGTTGGCTGAAGCCTGTAGATGATAGAAACAAAAGGCAAGAAAACGATGAGTGCTCTTGTATCAGTAATAACGTAGCGAAAATACCAGTTACATTGAATAAATAATAGAAATGGACTGCCACAATGCCAAACAAACATAGTAATACCAATTGGACTAACATAAATTGAATTTTAAAAATTAATGGAGGTCTAGAGCTTTAGTTATGATGAGAATTAGACACTAGCTATTGGAAATAATATTGGTTTTCAGTTGTGGACCCATGTTCCAATATTTGTGTGAAGATAATCTATGCCAGACTACACAAAACAAACTTTACCATTAGAAAGAAAGCATGAAACGCCGACAAGCTATTCTTAC
The DNA here is from genome assembly GCF_019320115.1 of Miscanthus floridulus. NCBI lineage: Eukaryota > Viridiplantae > Streptophyta > Magnoliopsida > Poales > Poaceae > Miscanthus > Miscanthus floridulus. Next base: position 87,801,929 of record NC_089598.1, read on the forward strand.
TGTAAACTAAACACACATGAAAACAAAAATAAACAGTGGCATACCTGAACAAGAAAGATATCTAAAGCAAGAACGGGACTCTGTCCAGGAGATATTCCCTGGTAGTAGGGCACTGCTGAGGTAGTGAGTGCTTTGCCTACCAAAGCACCTACAGTTGCCTGCAGGCCAAGAACTGCAGCAGCCATTCCAACAACATTAAGCACGATACTGTTTCTCAGATTCTTAACCACATCCGCACGTGGAGGAGCCTGAAAAAGGAGAAAACGGTTTTAGTTTTGGCTCGGAAGTATGTCTACAGCATTTTAGCAAGAGCACCACACAAAAGTAAGATAACAGAATTGTCCGTAGGAGTTTGGTTCCTATTTTTATTTAGCTTGAATCAGAAATATATTCCAGCCACTTTACTTCCAGAAGATTTAGCGAAATACGTCAAATAGATACAAATAATGTGCTGATGGGTGCATGATCCAGATAAGGACATGAAGCAGCTGTCGACAGGTGGAAGATGGTGCGAATATCATAGGTTCAGTGGTGTACAGCAGAAATATTTTGTTCCACGGAGAAAATAAAATAATGCTGCAGCTTTACAACTATTTTAGGCGATGGAAGTACCTTAGAAGGTTCATTCGCTGTTCTTTTAAGCCTTTCAGAAAGGCGGATATAACCATATGACTGGAAGACTGAGATGAAGGCCATGACGATGCCAACTGCAGTTGCACAGAATGTGAAGGGAGATGTTACATTCCCTGTAGCAACCGCAGAGAATGACAGAATCCCAGCCGAAACAAATGTACACACTAACTGAGACCAAAACCCCAGGGTACCCAAATTCTTAAAATGCTGTGCTGTTTTCTCTAGTTTTTTGCTAACCTGCAAAAGAAAGGTAAATACTGATTGGCTAATACTTGAGAATCATAGTATGCATTCTTTCGCAAAAAAAAGATAATCATAGTATGCATAGTAAATGTATGTTGGGAGCATGAGTGCTGGAATCATAGTATGCATAGTAATGTATTTTGGGAGCATTAGTGTTGGTAGATCCCAGTGACTATATACAACAACAACAACAAAGCCTTTAAGTCCCAAACAAGTTGGGGTAGGCATAGTAATGTATTTTGGGAGCATTAGTGTTGGTAGATCCCAGTGACTATATAATGGAGAGAAATAGCTTAGGTGCCTGACAATCTAGAAATACCACCATGTTAAAGTTATTTAGGAAACAACTCTCTTAAAGTCTGACAATTTAACCAGGTTACTGTATATGCTAACAGTCGAGTAACAGAAGATAGTACCTCATAGTTAACACATGAGTGTTGGTAGATCCCAGTAACTATGTGATGGAGAAAAATAGCTGGGGTGCCTAACAATCTAGAAAGATCACCATGTCCAAATTTATTAGGAAACAGCTCTCTTGGAGTCTGACAATTTAACCAAAAGTTACTATACGCTAACAGTCTGAGTAACAGAAGATAGCACCTCATAGCTAACACATGGATATGGAAAATATTACAGTAACACAACTTCAGAAATCATGAACTAAAGATACCACAGTTTACATGAGATTTTGGTAGAACTAAATGTGATATCTGAATATGGTAAAACCAAACGATATCACACCTCTTCCGATAAATGGACTACAAGGCAATGTATCAACAAAGTTGGACTACAAGTCTTTATTCTTTAATATTGATGATCGAATTCTAAGGTGCCACTTCATTCCATCACACCAGCCTGCAGAAGGCATTTGGTTGCTTCTAGCTTCCTCCAAAGACCAAAGCAGAGCAGTAGCAGAAGAAGAAACTACCACGGCATTGCTTATATTTTCTTTCCTTGTGCATTCGCTGATGTACTCTACTAGCTCTCTCAAATAGTCAAAATATCAGAACCTCATTGCTCAATTGTTGCAGCAACCAGAAACAACGAGCACGTGGTTGCAAGAACCCCAACCTCCAGGACACCTGACTACTCTAACTGTCCTTATCCGGACACTAGAAATCCTGGCGGTACGGCTACTGAAACACATCAACGGAGTGGGCGGGTGAAAGGCACCTGAGCCAGCTTGGCGCGTTCGGCCACGTCCTCCGCGGAGAGAGGGCCGGGGTCAGACTCAGCTTCCGCAGAGAGAGGGCTGAGGTCAGGAGGACTGGATGCCGGCGCCCCAGCCCCTGCAGCCGCGGCGGTGAGGTGGCGCGGCGAAGGGATTCGGCCGGTGGCATAGAATGAGGTACCACCGACAGCAGCCGCACGACTGGGAGCGGATAAGTGGGGCGCCGGCGCCGGCGCCGAAGCCACGGCAGAGGACACCGGTCGCCGCCTCAGCGTCGGGAGGGGCGGCCTTGGCGGCGCCGGGGAGACGTGGAGCGACTGCATTTGCGATTTGTGTTGTGTGGCGTTCGGGCGGTTGCCGGTCACGGGGGTTTCCCACTCATTCTTTGCTTGGGGAGTGGCTTTATAAAAAGTTTTTTTTATCTAAACCATTACAATTTTAAAAGTTTGCAATTCACTGATTCAAAGAACTGCCATTATAATTTTATCTCCTCCTCATCCATACAATTTCCTACGCTTCCACATTGGCCCACTGTCAGGTACAGGAATGCGTATGGACGTTAAATCCCCGTCTCCTCCGTTAGAACAAGTCCGCCCACAGCAGAAAAGCGCAGGGCGTTTATTAAGAGTATGTTATGCTATGCTCCAATACTTAAGACAAGAGTGGTTATATATCACATTTAAGATACGATGCTCATATTCCATCAATTACGCTACCATGGGTATAGAAATTAGGAACAACCAAGGGTTCCGCCCCGAAGGACTTCAGGCTTTCAAACTCTGCGCAGAGGGTACAAGTGTACCCACACGGAGAACGGGACTAACCTCCATATCCTGTGCACCAGAGGTAAGGGTTGTCTCACGTTTCCAACCTTTTTCCTAATCTGGCCCGAATGTCAGACTAAAGGTTCAACTAGTGCCCGGTCAATGTCTCGGACATTCCCGACCGACGCCACCCCTTGCCAGTTTCACGGATAAACCGGTCATGATTAGTTACTTGGCTTGTCGCCCCCATTTGCTACTTGTGGTCTGTACGGGTGGTTATTCGGACTCACATATCCCAATAAACGGTCCTTAACTGCTCCACGAGCTACGTCGCTTGAGATCCCACACTCACAACAGCCTACCCCCCGCATGAGCATTGTTACCAAAGTGTTGTCCAAGTTCATAGCTTTTAGTGATATTATTCCTTAGCCAGATTAATAAAGCGAGTCACGTTGTATTCCCATTCCCATCAATTTTAATGATTAATTATCCAGGTATAGTATCCTATACGCGCGAGGATGAGTTCCCTTCTCATACTCTCGACTTCTACCATAGCTAAGTAACTAAACAATAAGCAATTAAGCATTTCTATTCCATTGTTTAGATGAAAGGCTTCTAATAGATTAATGAGTAGTTCTAATGTAGTGCCACATTATTAAGTTATTAATCATATTCAAAAGAAATGCATACTCATAATGAGATAAGTAGTAAGTATCTAAAATAGGGTTCATAGTAGTGGGGTGCCTGCCTAATTTATTGCCGTCCTAACTCTCGTAGCTGACGATGATGACTTGTACAATTACACGATCCTTACTCGAGACATTCCTGAAAGAATAAGGGAGACACGCCTGAGGAGATACATCAACGATCTAGATAATGAGAAAGGATATGAGTGAATGGGTCAACATTGGGAACCTGAGAAGAGACATCTAACTGTGGCTCCACTGTATACTATTTGGTAAAGGATATAAACTAGTATGGGTGGCCTCTTGGGTAAACTTGCTAAACAAGCTTCACACTCTCTGACGTTTGGTAGACACTCCGTCTTAGCTGACGGACACTCCGCTATGCTGGGTACCGAGGTGGGTTGCCTCTGAGTAGGTCTTTGTTTAGGTTGGTGGATACTCCATGGAGGTCACGGACATTTCGATAAGAACTAGGAGGTCTCGGGTTGCTGGGTTGCTGTTGTAACACCCCTGGTATTACGAGCTTATTTAGCACCACGTTTTAGGTCTAAGAAAAAATTCTGAAACGATTTTCTCGGATTTTAAAAATTTGACTTATATTTAAAAGTATCACTCGTGGCAAGTTATATTGAACTAACTAGTCGAGTAGTTCTTGAATGTAGTTCAAGACTAGAAATTATAATTTTCTAAGTCGGAAACGTTAGACAATGACGTGTTAGCATTAAATTCTAGCTAAATTTCTTAAACACTAACTTGATATTTTTGTATTGCTAGTTGCATCCTGGTGAGTACTTTGGCGTGGAGTGGTTCGTAGAATGGTCTGACGTGGCGGGGTTATTCCAAGATTTGCTCGAAGCTCTTTAGAACACGCATTGAACCACGTTCGATGTTCTGTTCGTGAACCGGCGCACTGCTCGACGAACTCATTTTGGCCTTCTCGTATCTTTTTTCCTATTTGCTCTCTGGTCGCGTCGAGTGCTTCCCTAGCTAGCTGGTGCCATGGACTTTGGATTAGTGAGGTTGGTCGGACTTGAACTGCACTGTTGGGCAGCTTTGGCATCACTTTAAAAAGCGTGCACGACACTGGTTTTGGCCAATTGGCCTTTGGCCGTGGTCACCACGTGTTTCAGCGCGTTCTACCGTGTCTGGCCACGCCATGGCCTGGCCATCGACTGAGCGTCTGGCCGTGCCTAGCGCCATCGCCGCACTGCCGTCCCCGGTCACTCGGTTGCCCTCTTGCCGTGCGCTGCCCCGCTAGCTAGCCTGGTGGCCGTCAACTGCACACCGGGCCTGTCAGTGTCGCGACCGCTCCCTGCTATGCGCGAGCGGTAGCCGACCGGGGTGCTGCTCACTCGCATCGGCATAGGTCTGTGCCCTTGCCCTCTTGTCACCTCATCCACTATAGAGCTCGTCCTTGCTACATGAACCGCCTACCTTGCCCTGTTCTCGACGTCGTCGCATTGCCTGCTGCGACGCTGTTGCATTTGACCGTGCGCATGCACAGCTTTTGGTGCTATCCGTGCTAACTGACACGCCTTGTCGGCCACGTTGTGCCACGTGAGCCCTACCCCCACACCCTGATCACTCGCTCGCCAACCCGCTCTGCTCAGAGTTTTTAAATCGTTTCGTCGTCACTAGCCACCATGACTGCCCCTCCCTCTCCTCCAAATTCATTGTGCGCGAAGCGCCTCCCTCTAATTCCTTGCACTCACTAGTGCCCAAGGTCCCTAGCTTGCCACTACAGTCAACTGCTATGGAAATCGCCCACCAGAGAGCGTGCACGTAGCGTCGCCGTCGCCGCCAGTCAGCTTGCCGCTGGAACAGAGCACGGTTGGGGGCAAGGTCTTAACCGTCGGTAATGGTTTGATTGATGGCACCGGTAGTCATAATTTGACCCCCTCTATCGAGTGCTCACCCTTTTCTGCCAGGTTTCTCGCCGGCGACGTGGTGGCACGGCCATGTCCGCCATGGAGCGTCGCTTCTCCGGTCGCTCACATGTGGCCGGGCCCGCTCGTAGGTCCTTCCCTTCAACCGTCTTCTCTGTGTCGACCGCGGTGAGTCCCTTCTGCTTTCCCACCGCCTCTATCCCTGCGTTAGCAGCCTAGGATGCCTACGTGCTCATGCCACCGTGGCAGATGGCCCAGCAGCGCAGATAGGGCGCCGGGACTGTTGATTTAGCTCCTAGTCGCCGTCTTGGGGCTCATCTTGGCCCCGCGGCGCTTGTCGGCCTGTTTGGGAAGTCGATGCTTTGCTCGGCTTTCCGGTGTGGGTGCGCTGTGCCGGCCGGAGCCACACAGCCACACGCAGAGCGTCGAGGGCCGACCTTGTGAGAAGGTGAGGATCAGGAGGGTGCACAATGAAAAACGGGTCTCTTGTATAACAGTGCGTGGAGTCATCGTGTAATAACCGCATAGTACGGGGACTTTTCTGCAAAAAAATCACCGACGCTCACATGGGCTCTCCGCTCGTTGGTCTGGCCTACTTCGCGCGTGTTCATTCCGCGCGGGCCGTGGGAGCCACTGGGCCACCGTTTGCGCTGGTCGCTGGGCCAGTTGGTGCTGCACCGCCTGGGCCGGCCTTGGGCCACCACGGCCTGGGTTTCACGTTGGGCTAGCCGGTCTTGTCTGGCTGGGCCTAATGCGGCCGTGAAGCGTTTCTATTTTTTTGCTTGATTTATTATTTGTTTGAAATGGCTAAAGTTTCTATATCCGTAATAAATCAAATAAAAATCATAAAATGGTGAAACAAGTTTTGTTAGTCTCCTAAAATCATGAGCTACCTATTAGTAGATTTTGTTCACATAGTTGATAATATTTTTGGAAGCTATATAAGTAAATTAAGGTACTTAATATTATAAAAAGATAACTTATAGGAATTATTGTGATAAATTGGTAATAGTATTGGATCTGAAACTTTTATAGTAGGCTCCTAGTAATGTTAGGTACTCACTGTAATTTTTGTAGCTCAATAATAATTAGTTTGCTAGGTAGATAATGATGCTCTATTTTAAATAATGATTAAATCGATAGAAGGAAATAAAGAAACAATCTTGGTTTATATAACTAAAATAATTGTTGGGAAATAACGCCTTATCCGACCACATGTATATGTAGCCTAAGTACGGACGTCGTTAGAATGAGCTCATTAGCTTAGTGCGGCATGATCGGGTTTCTATGCATTCGGCTATCATTGATTATTTATATCTATGTATTTGCATCATTGCATATCATATAGGTACGATGATGGATCAACGAATCAATTGAAGGATGATTGGGAATCCAAAGATGGTGTAATGGTATTCTCTCCAGGAGATGATGCAATGGGCTTCTATCCAGTTGATGGTGGATGATCTAAAAATGCAGATACTAACTGTTAATATATATCTTACCTAGGCAAGCCCCGGTGCATAACCCCTACTTTCTGCAGTTTAAATTATATTGTGCATTAAGTTTTTAAGGAGTTGAATGAAACCCACTTGCATATATATATCTTTATCCTATGAGTCTTACTAGTATTACATGATCGTGTAGAATGCTATGCTACAGGACTTCGGTAGAAGTTGAGTGATTGCCTATCACTCGCGATAGATAGAAAATATATTACTGTATTATTATCACTTGGAAAATATAAATGGTGGAAAGGAAAATGGTGACCGGGCACTGATATGGTTTGGGTATTGGTGGGTGTAAGAGGTTGTGTCACCGTGGACGCGGGGCATAGCTTGGGTTCACTGCTTTCCCTGTCTGTGTCGGTTAAGGACCGATCGTTGCATAAGCCATCGAGGCAAGTCACAAACTTATTATCCCGAGCACATACTTGGGTATAGGAGCTTGGAAGACTTGTTGCTCTCATGTCGTGGATCCAGCTCTTTTTGGACCGACTATAGGGTTTTATTTTGGTGGAGGAGGTCCTTGCACCGCACTGAGTCCGAGACTCAGGGGTGGGGGCTTGGAGTCCCAGTTTGGACAGGGACCTAGACACCTGGGATAGGAGAGTGATGGGTTGGTCTTGCTTGTGCCTTGGGTACAAGCGGGGCGTGTGTTTTTTGGGTACCCAACTGGGGGTATTGATTCGTGAATCGCCGGACAATCCAGTACAACCTGTTTCGTGTCTAGCACCATAGTAAGAACTGAAAGATGAAAGATGGAAGGAAAAGGAAATCTGATTGCTTACCACCTGCTTGAAAGTAGTACAGGTGCTTACATAGAATGGTTAGTTAATGAACCAATGCGGCTATTAATAAAAAATCGAATATAAGGACGTACGCTTAGTAATGCTTCCTGCAAATGCAATAAACCCACAAACCAGATAGCCTTGCATATCCTTGGAGCTTTTTCTTTCCTCCTGTCGGGTAAGTCTTGTTGAGTACAATTGAGTACTCAGGGTTTTATTCCCCATGTTGCAAGTTACAGGTGGATGCTAGAGCTGACCCTTATGTGTGGATACCTCCTAATGGGCTTAGCGAGGATTCCTTTACGCTGCGATCGTAGTTGTTATTTATAAATCTCACCAAATACTTTTATAAATGAAAGTTTATAATCTGTTGTCATAGTTCAATTATCAATGTTTCATCATGCTATGAATAGATATTTATTTCCGTTGTAATTCTGATCACATGTTTATATTCTACTGTTAAATTAAATTGTTCCTAACTCTGATAATATGATTATATTCCGCTGTTATAATAATAAATATTATACTCTGATGTTGTATTAAGAATGATGTAAGCTTATTTCTCTCATTTGTGATCCTGATGGTGAAAATGTGGATTTTCGGATTCTCCCCTGGGGTGTGCCCGACGAAACCGAGTAATTTGGTGTTCTCCCTTGGGTGCTTAGTGTCTAATGGAAGATGAGCACTCCTAAGAGGCATTAGATTAGATAGTTCTGCCATAGGTGGTATCAGAGCATAAATGAGGAAATAAGGCTTCGAAAACCTTTTCTAAACTAAAATTTGACAACCTATTTTTGCAAAAAGTTAGGGCGTTCAACTGCGAAGTTATATAAGTAGAGCCCTATTACTACGGTTATGTATCTAGGATAGATGGCACTCTGCTAACTTAGGTAGACTTAATCAAGTTTTCTACAGGTACACTGACTCGAGCATAGTCTGATAGTATCGACTAGTTACAGGGAGAGAACGATGTGCCAAAAATCTAAGAACGGTTGCCCTATATGTTGGCAAAAGTGAAAGGACATATAGGATGTGCATTCATGCATATCCTGTTTGTGCATTGTAGCGCTCATATTACTTATAGATACGCCCTCCATAGGTGTCATGCATGTCGTATTGTGCATGACTGACTCGTTCCTGTTCTAGAGTTAGGTTTGCACTGTGGCTTCGTGTTTTGCGTTCGCCCATGGTTCACGCCTGTTGTGACCCACGTCTCCTCGTACCCCTTTTCTATGCTCTTATCGGACCCTTGCCCTATAGTCATACTAGTCAGTAATGGCATCGCATGTCGCTCGCCTCGAACATGTGGAATTTGGTCGATTCGTCATAGTGATCCTGCGCGGGAACCCTAGTGGACCACGCTAGGACCACTAAATGCTCTGCCTTTATAAGCAGAGCCTAACTTAGCCATTGGCACCACTACTCAGCGCACTTTAGCTCGCTTAGCTTTTCTTTTGAGCCAGCCTTTCGTTTCGCTCAGTCTTCCTTGCAACCACCGTCAGAAATGGTAGGAGCCTGGGTTAGTAATTACTGCTTGAATGTTGAGGGTTTTCCTAGAATCCTGCATGCCACCCTGCAAAAGCTCGGAGTCAGAGATCATCCCAAGTATGAGGGCCGTGAGTATGAGGAGCATGGCATCGATTGGTGTGAGGTTACCGTCTACATTGGGAAGAGTGAAGAGTTCCCCGACCTCACTGAAGCCTGGAGTGTGACCGCAACCGGGTTTAGCTTCAATGACACCTACCAGGTTGTGGCCCACAAAGCCTTGTGGTACCTCTATCAGATCTATGAAGAGCCCATTGCCTATACCCCCATGAGGTTCTTTCCTCCCTTGGACAAGAATCGGTAGGCATGGAAGGCTCATATGGAGGCTTTGCAAGGGCGAGATGCTCAAGAGGATAGTCCAACCGTGGTGCACTTGACCACGTACCTGCTTGCTTTGGATGAGTAGTATGACCGGCAAGCCTTGGAGCTAAGGGCATGCCTTCAGCGCGCTGAGGAAGCTGAGATCTTCAACCGGATGCTCTAGGTGCAGCTCGTCGAAGCGCATGCCAGTGCTGTAGCTGCTGAGAGCCGGAAGACTACCATGTCGGAAGCTCTGAAGGAGACTAAAGATCGGCATGTCCATTAGCTGTGGGTGGCCTATCTTGTCACTAGGGCCAAGCGGAGGACGCTGGTTGTTGAAAGGCAGGATGCCCTGATCTTAGAGGGGATCCCTATCCACCCGCCTAAAAGAAGGAGAACCGGTGATGCAGAATCGCCAGCACCTCCACCTTCAAAAATGTTAGAAGCAGAACCCTTGATTCCTCTCACTCAGCCATTGCCACAAGAAGATGTAGATTAGTTGCCTTGGGATGCTGTACCCATAGTGGTGGCACTTTTCGTCGCTGTTCTCCAGTATTATACTCTTGCCGTTGTTGTCGTCCATAGTTGTTGAGATCGTCCGACCGTAGGTGAATGCTGTATCGTGAATGGGAGCCTGTATGCCTATATGATGTACCCTCATGAGACCGTTGGAACATGCATTTTATTTATTTTGCTATGTTTATTGCGTTCATCTACCCTTAGTTCGTTAGATGTGCTTAACAGTTGCATGGATGATATTAAGCAGGTTATGGGAGAAGTTGACACCCAAATGCTAGCAAATCAGCCGTGATTGGATGTTATTGGACATTGTATTGACTAATTGTGGATGTCCCAGCAGAGCACTTGAATCTCTTTAAATCAAATCTGCCGTTGGATTGGAATTCCTTGTCCCTTGTTGTGAAGGGAACCTTTGTTATTTGAATTTTCCCTTGCAATACTCCCCTTATTCTGTGGTCTATGACCCCACCGCCTTCATGGCATGTAAGTTGCTAGTAGTTGCCTAGTTAATACTTATGGTGCCACGACGACACCAAGGGCTCCCTATGGAATAGCTGCCACATGGTGACGCTGCTTGGCATGCGCTGGTATCAAGGTTGTTGACCAACTACCTTTACCCAGTTACACCGCCATACCACTTTTGCTACAAATAATTTCCTTGGAAATGTTCAGGTGTTCAAATGAGAAATCCACAACAGGTTGATGACATAGTGTTCTCTCAAGGTAAGCATGAGGAGGTGGTTTTGGAGGAAGGAAGTATGACATGGTCTCAGTCTACATGAAAGACGGACGTGGTCGAGTAAAGAAAAGAAAAAGAAGAGTAGTAAGGGAAGTTAGCCTTGGATAGTCGGGAGTAAAAGTGTAAAAGCCTGAGTGGATGTCATGTCCTAAGCCCTATGTTTAGTTGACCATGCTACGCATGCTGGGTTGTTTTGCTATGTGCCTTGCGAACGCTGTCTGTATCGGGTCCTTAGCTCCCTAGTCTCGCGTGGCCGCGGCATCGTGCCGCACTCGTCGTCTTTGTGCACTATGCGTTTCACCTTTTCCTAGCATCTGGTCGGCTCTCGACTCTCATGCCTTGTCCCTCGTACCGGACCCCCCTTCCCTCTCCCTCTCCTTTCTTTCTTCTTTTGGGGACACGACCGCCCGCACGTCTCCCTTGTCGAGCGCACCCTCTTATCTCCCCTCCTTTATTTCCTATCCGCTCGCTTGTGCAGGGAGCGCACCGTGGCCGTGTTTATCCCCGCAGCATGCACCGTCTATGTATCCCATCCCTGCCGCATCCGCTTCTGGTGTGTTGCTCCCCACTTCCGTTCACCGCTATAAAATACCCTTGTTCCTTATTCTTCTTCTTCATCCCATTCCCTCACATTCGAAGTAGAGCTACGAGATCTAGTCACCATTGTGAAGCGAGATTTGTTAGTTTGAGGTGATGGTGTAGTCTGAGAAGAAGAAAGAATTTGATCTGTCGAAGAAGTTCAAGTTCCCTTTGGTTAGTTGGTCCTAGGATTCACGATGTTTTATTTCTTAGTCGACTGTTTCTGGATCTGTTGGACCTATGCCATGTTTTGGATAATCATTATCTTGTTGTTTCTCCATTATCCACATCTATCTTGACTTCTGGATTTAGTCTCGGTTGTACTAGGTTGCTCTTAACGATGTACCGCTAGATCCCCGTGTGGTTTAGTATTCGAAGTCGTGTAATCTTTCGTGTAACCCCTGATCTACGGAATGTAATCGCGTTTCCCCTTCTAGTTTTTTGCTTCGAATCTTAGGACGAGATTCTTTTTAAGGGGGTTGGTTGTAACACCCCTGGTGTTACGAGCTTATTTAGCACCGCATTTTAGGCCTAAGAAAAATTTCTCAAACAATTTTCTCGGATTTTAAAAATTTGACTTATATTTAAAAGTATCACTTGTAGCGAGTTATATTGAACTAACAAGTCGAGTAGTTCTTGAATGTAGTTCAAGACTAGAAATTATAATTTTCTAAGTTGGAAACATTAGACAATGACGTGTTAGCATTAAATTCTAGCTAAGTTTCTTAAACACTAACTTGATATTTTTGTATTGCTAGTTGCATCCTGGTGAGTACTTTGGCGTGGAGTGGTTCATAGAATGGTCTGACGTGGCGGGGTTATTCCAAGATTTGCTCGAAGCTCTTTAGAACATGCATTGAACCACGTTCGGTGTTCTGTTCGTGAAATGGCGCACTGCTCGACGAACTCATTTTGGCCTTCTCGTATCTTTTTCCCTATTCACTCTCTGGTCGCGCCGAGTGCTTCCCTAGCTAGCTGCTGCCATGGACTTTGGATTAGTGAGGTTGGTCGGACTTGAACTGCACTGTTGGGCAGCTTTGGCATCACTTTAAAAAGCGTGCACGACACTAGTTTCGGCCAATAGGCCTTTGGCCGCGGTCACCATGCATTTCAGCGTGTTCTACCGTGTCTGGCCGTGCCGTGGCCTGGCCAACGGCTGAGCGTCTGGCCATGCCTAGCGCCATCGCCGCACTGCCGTCCCCAATCGCTCGGTTGCCCTCTTGCCGTGCGCTGCCCCGCTAGCTAGCCTGGTGGCCATCGACTGCACGTCGGGCCCGTCAGTGTCGCGGCCGCTCCCTACTGTGCGCAAGCTGTAGCCGACTAGGGTGCTGCTCACTTGCATTGGCATAGGTCTGCACCCTTGCCCTCTTGTCACCTCGGTCGCTATAGAGCTCATCCTTACTACACGAACTGCCTACCTCACCCTGTTCTCGACGTTGTCGTGTTGCCTACCGCGACGCTGTTGCATTTGACCACGCGCATGCTCAACTTTTGGTGCTATCCATGCTAATCGACGCGCCTTGTCGGCCATGTTGTGCCACGTGCACCCAACCCCCACACCCTGATCTCTCGATCAGTCGGCTCGCCAACCCGCTCTGCTTAGAGTTTTTAAATCGTTTCGTCGTCGCTAGCCACCATGACTGCGCCTCCCTCTCCTCCAAATTCATCGTGCGTGAAGCACCACCCTCCAATTCCTTGCACTCACTAGTGCCCAAGGTCCCTAGCTTGCCACTACAATCAACTGCTATGGAAATTGCCCACCAAAGAGCGTGCACATGGCGTCGCCGTTGTCGCTAGTCAGCTTGCCGCTGGAACAGAGCACGGTTGGGGGCAAGGTCTTAACCATTGGTAATGGTTCGATTGGTGGCATCAGTAGTCGTAATTTGACCCCCTCTATCAGGTGCTCACCCTTTTTGGCTAGGTTTCTCGCCGGCGATGCGGTGGCACGGCCATGTCCGCCATGGAGCGCCGCTGCTCTGGTCGCTCGCACGTGGCTGGGCCTGCTCGTAGGTCCTTCCCTTCAACCGTCTTCTCTGCGTGGACCACGGTGAGTCCCTTCTGCTTTCCCACCGCCTCTATCCCTCCATTAGTAGCCTAGGATGCTAGCGTGCTCGCGCCACCATGGTGGATGGCCCGGCAGCATGGACAGGGTGGTGGGACTATTGGTTTAGCTCCCAATCACCATCTTGGGGCTTGTCTTGGCCCCGCGGTGCATGTTGGCCTGTTTGGGAAGCCGGTGCTCTGCTCGGCTTTCCGGTGTGGGTGCGCTGTGTTGGCCAGAGCCACGCTGCCACGCGTAGAGCGTCGAGGGCCGACCTTGTGAGAAGGTGAGGATCGGGAGGGTGCGCAATGAAAAACGGGTCTCTTGTATAACAGTGCATGGAGTCATCATGTAATAACCACGTAGTATGGGGACTTTTCTACAAAAAAATCACCAGCACTCACACGGGCTCTCCGCTCGTTGGTCTGGCCTGCTTCGCGCATGTTCATTCCGCGTGGGCCGTGGGAGCCGCTGGGCTGGCTGGTGCTGCACCGCCTAGGCTAGCCTTGGGCCACCATGGCCTGGGTTTCGCGTTGGACTGGCCGGTCTTGTCCGGCTAGGCCTAATGCGGCCGTGAAGCGTTTCTATTTTTCTGCTTGATTTATTATTTGTTTGAAATGACTGAAGTTTGTAAATCCATAATAAATCAAATAAAAATCATAAAATGGTGAAACCAGTTTTGTTAGTCTCCTAAAATCATGAGCTACCTGTTAGTAGATTTTGTTCACATAGTTGATAATATTTTTGGAAGCTATATAAGTAAATTAAGGTACTTAATATTATAAAAAGATAACTTATAGGAATTATTGTGATAAATTGGTAATAGTATTGGATCTGAAACTTTTATAGTAGGCTCCTAGTAATGTTAGGTACTCACTGTAATTTTTGTAGCTCAATAATAATTAGTTTGCTAGGTAGATAATGATGCTCTATTTTAAATAATGATTAAATCGATAGAAGGAAATAAAGAAACAATCTTGGTTTATATAACTAAAATAATTGTTGGGAAATAACGCCTTATCCGACCACGTGTATATGTAGCCTAAGTACGGACGTCGTTAGAATGAGCTCGTTAGCTTAGTGCGGCATGATCGGGTTTCTATGCATTCGGCTATCATTGATTATTTATATCTATGTATTTGCATCATTGCATATCATATAGGTACGATGATGGATCAACGAATCAATTGAAGGATGATTGGGAATCCAAAGATGGTGTAATGGTATTCTCTCCAGGAGATGATGCAATGGGCTTCTATCCAGTTGATGGTGGATGATCTAAAAATGCAGATACTAACTGTTAATATATATCTTACCTAGGCAAGCCCCGGTGCATAACCCCTACTTTCTGCAGTTTAAATTATATTGTGCATTAAGTTTTTAAGGAGTTGAATGAAACCCACTTGCATATATATATCTTTATCCTATGAGTCTTACTAGTATTACATGATCATGTAGAATGCTATGCTACAGGACTTCGGTAGAAGTTGAGTGATTGCCTATCACTCGCGATAGATAGAAAATATATTACTGTATTATTATCACTTGGAAAATATAAATGGTGGAAAGGAAAATGGTGACCGGGCACTGATATGGTTTGGGTATTGGTGGGTGTAAGAGGTTGTGTCACCGTGGACGCGGGACATAGCTTGGTTTCACTGCTTTCCCTGTCTGTGTCGGTTAAGGACCGATCGTTGCATAAGCCATCGAGGCAAGTCACAAACTTATTATCCCGAGCACATACTTGGGTATAGGAGCTTGGAAGACTTGTTGCTCTCATGTCGTGGATCCAGCTCTTTTTGGACCGACTGTAGGGTTTTATTTTGGTGGAGGAGGTCCTTGCACCGCACTGAGTCCGAGACTCAGGGGTGGGGGCTTGGAGTCCCAGTTTGGACAGGGACCTAGACACCTGGGATAGGAGAGTGATGGGTTGGTCTTGCTTGTGCCTTGGGTACAAGCGGGGCGTGCGTTTTTTGGGTACCCAACTGGGGGCATTGATTCGTGAATCGCCGGACAATCCGGTACGACCTGTTTCGTGTCTAGCACCGTAGTAAGAACTGAAAGATGAAAGATGGAAGGAAAAGGAAATCTGATTGCTTACCACCTGCTTGAAAGTAGTACAGGTGCTTACATAGAATGGTTAGTTAATGAACCAATGCGGCTATTAATAAAAAATTGAATATAAGGACGCACGCTTAGTAATGCTTCCTGCAAATGCAATAAACCCACAAACCAGATAGCCTTGCATATCCTTGGAGCCTTTTCTTTCCTCCTATCGGGTAAGTCTTGCTGAGTACAATTGAGTACTCAGGGTTTTATTCCCCCTGTTGTAGGTTACAGGTGGATGCTAGAGCTGACCCTTGTGTGTGGATACCTCTTGGTGGGCTGAGCGAGGATTCCTTTATGCTGCGATCGTAGTTGTTATTTGTAAATCTCACCAAATACTTTTATAAATGAAAGTTTATAATCTATTGTCATAGTTCAATTATCAATGTTTCATCATGCTATGAATAGATATTTATTTCTACTATAATTCTGATCACATGTTTATATTCCGCTGTTAAATTAAATTATTCCTAACTCTGATAATATGATTATATTCCGCTGTTATAATAATAAATATTATACTCTGATGTTGTATTAAGAATGATGTAAGCTTATTTCTCTCATTTGTGATCCTAATGGCGAAAATGTGGATTTTCAGGTTCTCCCGTTGGGTGTGCCCGACGGAACCGAGTAATTTGGTGTTCTCTCTTGGGTGCTTAGTGTCTAATGGAAGACGAGCACTCCTGGGAGGCATTAGATTAGGCGGTTCTGCCACAGCTGTCCTCTATAAATTATCGGATGCTCCGCCATGAGTGACGGATGCTCTAGTGTGAACTGGTTACTCTCGGGTTGCTGGCTATAAGGCTCTATAATTCAATGGACACTCCATGGGATACCGTGGACACTCCAGTGGTCTAGGCTGACTATAGGTAAGGCTTCCTTGTGGCTTATTGTGGGCTTGGCAGACACTTTGTCGAATTATCAAATGCTCCGCCATGAGTGACGGATGCTCTAGTGTGAACTGGTTACTCTCGGGTTGCTGGCTATAAGGCTCTATAATTCAACAGACACTCTGTGGGATACCATGGACACTCCGGTGGTCTAGGCTGACTATAGGTATGGCTTCCTAGTGGCTTCTCGTGGGCTTGGCGGACACTTTGTCGAATTGACAGACACTCCATCATTCAGGCAATAGGACCTAGGCTCTTGGAAAATCCTAGGTTCAAGCTTAGATTTGTGATGTTGTGCATCTTGCATGTGCCAAACATTCCTAGGGTACCTTAGGTGGCTTACTAGGCTCAAGGTAGCTAGGTTTTGAGCTAGTTATACTAAGTGTGGCTTAGGGTTTAGGATTCAAGCCAAAACTCATGAGAAAGAGATAAGCCTTAAGATTGAGCTAGAGATCCTTGGCTCTGAGATTTGAGAGCTTCTATAGTCAAAAGATTGAAGATCCAACTCTCCTTTCATTCAAGCTCCTTTTCCCAACATGCAAGTCTTCCATCCATCATCCTCTCCTTTCAATAATCCAAACAAATACCTTAAGATGGATCCATGAGATGACAAGATGGTGGAGGTGGTGAAGGGTCACTTGGACTTACTCAACACATGATTGAACCACCTCTAGCAAGAGATCTCCAAGCTTCCACCAAAATCCACAAATTAGACCTTTGGGGAAAATCCACCAAATAAGAGTTAATCTCTTGAGCTCACCATGATTGGGTTGAGGATGTTGATGAGATCCATAGGGGGATAGGGATGCTGATGCTTCTCTTCTTCTTCTTCTTTCTTTCCTCCTCCACTCCCTTCTTCACTCCTTTCTCTCTCTAGTTCTAGGGTTCTTCCTTGTTCATGAGAGTTAGAGAGAGAGGGAGACAATTGCAAATGAATGGATAAGGGAGAGAGTGGATGAAGGGGTGTGTTTTCTGCTAAGGGCTTGTGCCAACTCATGTTGATAAGTGGGTCCACTTCCACAGTTGGAAAACAGCCAATTCCACTTAATTCTTTTCAGGTTCAGCTTCTGTCGGATGGTCCGATAACCTGACAGACGGTCCGATGGTCTCTGCCTTTGCTGAATCGACTAAGTCATTGGATGGTTGGTTGTGGGTGACCAATACATTGCCCTTGAATAGTTTCTTGGGGCTAGGTTGGTGTTGATGATGTTAATAGGATAAATTCTAATCCATGTAGAAGTTTTCTTTCATTCCAGATGCGAGCCTAACGATGACTGCTCGGGGGTTCACACAAGGTGCTTAGGCGTGCTGTCTTGCGTATTTCACTAGAAATCTTTGGAGTGACTTGGTAGGTGATTTTCCTTAGTGGTGAAAATGACTACCTAGGGTGTAGCGAATTTGGGTCATTACACTACCCTAGTATACACTCAGTATGTAGCTATATCAGTATATGGCTTGGTTGGCTCGTTAACGCCCATGGTAGCCTAGCAGATTGGCGTTCGTGATTTATTTGTCGACTCTGACTTCTCATCTTGGAACTGAATCACAAATCTCGAACACAACGTAGCAACTGCGACACGACCACCCAACTCAACGGCGGTGCTGCGATGGGCAGCCAACTTAGAGTGAGACTCCAACAAGGCATGCGTAGCTTCATATGAACTAGGTATGCACTAATATCTAAAGTCCCCCAAACCACCACCAACAGGCTATGCTAGCATCCGGATGTCTAGACAAGATGCCCGAGCAGCCTGCCCTCGTGTGTTGATGCTGATTTTTATTCCTGCCCCACATGCACACCCGTCTTGTCACAACGCCCACGTGTCCAGATGACTCGCCCACGTGTCTAGAATCACTCACTAGCTATCGCTTTGCAATCTAGCAAGCACAAGTGAGTTAGAAGGCTCCCAAGCACTCTCAAGCATGGACACTAAGTCCACAAAGGTGGTCAACCTTAGCCATGCCCGAGTACCCCTTCAATTTATAGCCTAAGGGCTCAAAAGAGCTATTGCTCAAAAGCCGCCCGGGGAGGTCTAGACTCAGGCTTCGGACCTAGGGTTCGGATGATGAACAGTGAGGGTTTGGACCATGGGATGCTGCCACATTTTCCCAAGTTTGAATGCCGACCGTTGGAGCTTCAACGGTCACTTTCGCGTGCTTAGACAACAACCAAACCGAGCAACCGAACCATCTTACACCTCAGTCCTATTCAGTCCAGAGAGCTCCCAAAGCAACCAGACCCGGTCCTGCTCCTACAATCAGACCATCTCAGGGTCTTGTCCCTTAAAACACAAGTAAAAATGCTCAATCGAACCTAGAAAACATGGTCTAGACCTTAGAACCAGACCTAGTTCGGACCCTAGAAGCGGACCCAGGGGACAGGGTGCTGAGCCAGAGTCCTGAGCGCTAAAACGATGATAACTCTTAGCTTCGAACTCCAATTTCGATGATCTTGGACATTTTGGAAAGCTTATGCAGAGGACTACACATCCCACATCCATATTTTTTTCCAAAGCACAATAGATCAACACAGAATTCCCATCCAAGAACCATCATGGTCCTATTGCCCTCCACCATGGTCCTGTTGACCTTTTCACCTCCAAATCATCTCAAACTTCTTCTCCTTTGCAAATGTGCCAACACCACCAAGTTTACACCATCATGTGCAAGTGTGTTAGTATTTTCACAATCATTTTAAAGGATTAGTCACTCAATTCACCACACCACATGTGCTCATGTGCTGATGCCCTTGTTTACTGATGCTGATTTTTATTCTCGCCCCGCACGCGCACCCGCCCTATCGCAACGCCCACACATCCAAACGACTCGCCTCCCCCCATGCAGAATGCCTTATCTGCCTAGATTCAAAGCCCCCGCATCATCCCACACTCTGTTGACGATAGTTACCATCCATCATAAACCATCAATATAACTCTAAATCAGGCACGCAAATAATCACCAACATAGACTTAGGGGTTAAACTAATAATTTTCATGAGTTTTGGTGAATATGTGTTTTTAGCAGGGTTTATCTAGAAACCCATCAAGGTGGATCAAATCATCAAACTAAATCATGCTTATCCATAGCGAAAATAATCCCAAAAGGTTCTAGAAGACTCGAGAAGACACCACACCGAAGCGGAGGGCGAGGCACCACCACCTGCACGTCGGCCAGCCTCCTAGCCCCACCTAGCAGCCTCTGATTCGATGTCGGTTCCTCCACCGCCACCTAGATGGCATCTACGCCATTTATTTAAGTCAATTTGATTCGAGGCTCAGAATTGACGCTTTGGCCTATATATACCAGCCCCTACCCCCTCCCTCAAGAAATCGGCCGTAAGTCAAGATCAGATCAGAAATTAGGGTTTATAGAGAGAAGAGAATAGAACTCCAATTCTTCAAAGTTCTAGTATAGGCTAGCTAGCAAGGTTCAAGTAGAGTTTGGGCTATTGCTCAGGATTCCGGATTCGCCGTCTGGAGGCCGGTATATCCATTGTATCCCTCTTATTTTATGACTTTGTGCTACTTCAGCACTATGTTGCTATTTATTATGTTCCTAGTTTGCTCTAGTTATATCCTGGATATAGTTATGATTGATTATGAATATATGCATATGTTCGCAAGGCGCTTAGCTCAATACTCGAGTGAGCTAAGTGGTCGACATTATGTAAGCGTGGTGCTTAAATATTGTTTATATGCGGATGCATTCTACACTCTAGGTCATGTGGTAGATCGTGGATGTGACACTCCCGTGGAGTCCTTTATAGTCCACTCCCCGTTTGTAGAGCAAGTAGAACCCAATTACGAAGGGAGTCAAGCTGTGTTCTTGATCTTCCTTAGTAATGTTTCTTATGGATATATCCAAAGTTAATTATGCTATAGATGAGAGTGTATATACTTGGGTGTATAAAAGACTTAGTAAATAAGAAATGACTTAGGAATCTTTTGCTCTTAGCTAATCTCCTGCCTAGCCATACTACATTTATGAGTATCTATTCCTATCTCTAGATTACTATCAATGCCTTACACTTATCATTTATTTATCATTTGACTTACCCCTGCTATAGCATGAGAGTTAATGATCTTATCTTAAGTATGCATATTTGTCAATATCTCCAGCCATCCCATCGCTCCTCCCTGTGGAAAATATAAATAACGATACCTAGTATACTCCCGGGTGAAATGCTACAATGGTATATTATTTGTGCGCTTACAGATACTTAATGTATATATATTAACAAGTGTTCTAAATAATTACTAACAACGCATTTTAGGCATCATTGCTAGGGATGACAACTTAGTAAAGAAGTGATGCTAAGAAATGTCAACAAGCATTTCTGACGCCGTTGCCGGGGAGGGGCACATGACTACAGAGAATTAATCAAATAAATACTTATTGATGAAATCATAACACCTCTGCTTTAGCAGGCTTGCCCTTGTTTGTCTTTGTTCATATTTTATATAGGGTATTGCGAGATTAGTTCTGATTCATCAACAAATTCCATCAATCTCAATCAAACCAATCAAGAGGAAGCTCAGCACCAGTTTATGAAGCTATGATTGAAAAGACTCTACGTGAATTCTCTACTCCAAGCACTGAGAACATACACACTGGACCAACACTCAAAACCAACAACCTTGAGTTTGAACTCTAGCCAAGCCTCATCAACATGGTGCAAGCTACTCCATTCAGCAGAAAGGCACATCAAGATGCTAGTGCTCATCTTCATAATTTCCTAGAGATTAGCAGCACAATCACCATCAAGGACATTGCTCAAGACATCATACTACTCCACCTGTTTGCATTCTCACTAGTGGGAAGGGAGAAGCAGTGGTTCTATACCAACAAAGATGACATCAACACATGGGCAAAGTGTTCAAAGGCCTTTCTACCAATTTTTTCCCTATAGGCAAGACCAATGCTTTAAGAGGAAAGATTTCCTATTTCCAACAGTAGAAAGGAGAGACCATTCTAGAGGCATGGGAACGTTTCCAAAAATACATTTCAGATTGTCCTCATCATGGGATGGAAGATTGGTTGCTCATGCAAAGCTTTTACCATGGATTAACTCAGAAAGCTCATGAACAACTGGATACAACTACTAGAGGATCATTTATGTCACTCATCCTTGGAAAAGCTGAAACTCTCATGGAGAAGAAACCTCTAATCAAGGCTGGTCTCAATCCAAACATGCAATAAGAGTGAAGAAGTATGAGAAGAGATGTGTGCACTGTAAACCAAGATGGATGTCTTATTGAATGGACTTGAACAGTGAGCAAATTACAAGAAAGATCATCAGGCCATTCAAGATGCTTTTAATTCCCAAAACGTATGCGGAGAATATTTGGGGGTTGATTTCCATGAATATCAAGATGATGCAAATGTAGTCATCAATAATTCTACTCCACAACAACAAAGGCAAAGATGGAGTCAACAACAACAATGGTCAACTTACCAAGGTGGCAAATATACTTGTGATCCACCATATCCGATAAGGACAGGTAAGACACCGACAATAGTACAAGAGGAGAAGAAGGACGATGAAGTTGAAGAAGTTGAGCCACAAACACAGGAAATGATGTAAGATTTTTATGACACCACCTTCCTACCCTTTCCACATAGAAATCAAAAAGCCAAAATGGATGAGTAGTTTGGTAAGTTTATAGAGGTAATTCAAAAGTTATATATCAATATTCCTCTGCTAGATGCCATACAAGTACCCACCTATGCGAAGTACCTCAGAGACATTTTGAATAACAAGAGACCACTACGCACCACTGAGGTAATCCAATTAATGGAGGAGTGTAGCGTGGCCATCCTGAACACATCACCTATCAAGAAGAAGGATCCATGATGTCCCACTATTGATTGTTCGATCGGAAGCCAAAACTTTGAGAATGCACTATGCGATCTTGGAGCAAGCGTTAGTGTCATGCCCAAGAAGGTTTTCGACAAGCTCAACTATTCAACACTCACACCAATGTCAATGTGCCTACAACTAGCCGACCAATCGGTCTGCTATCCTGTAGGAATCGCCAAGAATATCTCAGTAAAAATAAGAAACTTCTTTGTTCCATTGAATTTTGTAGTACTTGACATGCAGGAAGATATGAAGACACCCTCATACTTGGGAGACCCTTCCTAAGTACTACTAATGCACATATTGATATCGGAGCCAGAGAAATTAAATTTCATATCAATGGCAAGGAAGAGCAGTTCGCCTTAAAGGCAAGACTGGAACAATGCTCTAATTTGGGGTAGCAAGAAAAGCCTGTGCAATCATCAGGGTCTCCATCTCCGAGACCAACTGATGCACCCGAGGAATAAATACAACTGGAGAAGTCCGGTTTGGTGGACTTAAAATTCAAAACCCTCGCCGAGAGCTGAAGACCTAGAGGTTCATTCTCACTCCCGCTTATGATCTAGCCCTCCTACAGTCGACAGGTATGAATGCTGAGTTCAAAATCATTTTTAAAACTATTGGGTGGGAGAATGTTTGGAAAATTGATGAGCTGGGGTCGAAGCTTTGAACGGCTAAATTTTTATGCACCTTGCAAACCACTGATTCTGAAGTCACATTTGGACTTTTTGGGAAAGACTTTTCTGTTCCTTGGAAGAATTTTAGTGAGCTTCTAGGATTCCAAGCTCAGTGTGTAGTTGATGTAGACACCGCTATATAATATTTCGATAGGACAAAATTTTAGAGAGAAATATCTAAAGAACTTGTTACCATCCTCATACAAATGAAATTCATCACCCTACCCTGTGCTTTATGCATAAATGGCTAGGATTTTCTTTATTTCCTAGAAATGATTTTCGCACTATAAGGAGTGATGAACTTAAGCTGCTCTATGCCATGGTTAAGAGAAGAAAGGTTTCACCGGTCAAATTTATGATGAAATAATGGACATAAATTCTTGAACTTAAGGGAGATGTTGGGTGTACTTCTCTGGTCACACGCATAGCCAAAAATTTGGGTCTTTTGGAAAATGCTTCTGTTGTTTACATCGATGACATTCCCCGTTGGTATATCGACTATAAATATTTTGTTCAAGCACACATGTTAAAAAATAATAAGGATGGGAAACTTGTCATGATGTATATGGATTATACAACCGAGATTTCGTTACTAGATCAGAACCTCGCTTTGTATGTGGTGGATTCTTTTGTCTTTGATTTACATGTTAAGGAGGCAGCCCCTCATAGAAGTGCCTCTACAAGATTGACTCGCAAGCCGCAGCCCAGGTATCGCGGTGATGATTTGATTTTGGAGGGACCGACTTTCACCAGCTATGTAGGCTAGGATCAGCTAGGATCCTCTCACATGTATCAACCCAAGCATGCTAGTTGGGAGCAGCCTGCTCCTTAGCACATTGAGAGCTCCTAGCAGCAGGGCTCAAGTGAGCAATGGAAGTATGGCAACTTTGACTACTATCAACAACAGCCCTATGAAGAAGTTTCAAGTGGCCACCAGGGAGGACGTATGTCCTTCTCTGCTCATAGCTATCATGGTCAACCTATGGGCTACCATGACCAGCAGATGGAGCATTCCTGCCTTAGCACCAGATTGACGACCATAGAAGAGGCGCAGCAAGACATTCAGAACACGCTTCACAAGCACTCCTAGTGGCAAGAAGAAGTGGGAGACCGCCTCACCAATATCCAGCAACACCATCAGCAGGAGAATGAGAACTGGAGCTATCTGTTCCAGAAGTTTAACTTTGACCCGCCATTCTGATCGACTACAGCAACACCCAACTTGGGGGAGGAGGATTCCCTGTTATCTAAGGTAAGTTTTCTTTTCTAGTATTTTGTTTCCTTTTCCTTTTATTTATTTATTTTTCAGTTTGTCTTATAAAAAATGTGTAATTCAAAATAAAATAAAAATTTGTCTTTGTTTTTTATGTATAGTAGTAAGGTGTGATCTAAAACATGAAAACCAAATAAAAAGAGTATGTATAAAGTTTGCATTAATTTCTGTTGTTAAGAGCTAATAAATAAAAATAACTTAAAGATGATGATTCACAATGGAAATGATGAATAGTTGCTCTGTTATAATTCCTTTCAAGTACCTAGTTTTTAGCCTTGAATTCTCCCGAGTTTTGGGTAAAATTATTTTGACATGTGATTTTGCTCTGAACTTGAAACTCGTGGGTAGCAATGCTTGATCTAAGTCTAGATAATTGACAAATATGATATGAGAGGGTCTGAGCTGCTATTTATCTTATTCCAAGTGATATTAAGTTCTGGAGATTTCTTTTAAAAAACATAAAAATACAAAATAATGAGTTTCTTTATGACAAAGCTTGAATTCCTACTAGAGCCAAATATGTTTATATTTAGGCTAGGAAAATTTCCACTCATATATGCTGCTTGTTTTACATTGAGTTTGGTCAAGCTTTGTTAATCCTTATGAGACTATTGTCTTGCTCTTAAAATCAAGATCACGTACACAACACCCACATTTGCACTACTCCTACACTGAAGGTATGCGCAAAAGCATGCCTTTCATTTAGATCCACCCAAAAATGTTTTACTCCTACACTAGGAGTAAACACCAAAAATATTCTTGATAGGTTTGATCCACCAAATAAATGCTCCAAGTTCTTGTTACTATCTCTCAAAAATTTTGTTACAAAGAAGAGGCATGGACTATTCAAGAGTTATTCATAAAAAGAAAAAGAAAAAGGTTGAGAAAACATTGAACAAGTGTCCGAGATATTTAAAACAATGGGTACTTAGATGCCTGTCTGAAAAAAGAAGAGAGAAGAAAGAGATGTTCTCTTGCAAATGCTTCCAAGTTTCAAAAGAGAGATAACTTTTCAAGGAGCATAGTAGAATTAGGTTAGCCACCATATATCCCCATATATTCAACACACATGCACATCTTGATTTGATTGTATGACTCAACTCTCTTTGAATTCGTTGTTTGACTTTACAATATATATATTGTAAGTATGCTCTTTCATATTATCACCATTCCTATGAGCTCCACATAAGCCTTAGTTGTAGGAAGAAAGGCACAACAACGCTATTGCCTTGGTGAGGATCCGTAAATACCACATATTTTGAGAGACTTGAGAGTGTCATACAATGGAATCTTTGAGTTTTATTTTGAAAACTTGCAAAAACTCTAGAATAATGGTTGAGCAAAGAACTTGAGACAAAGTGCTTGACTTGATCATTCTGTTTTTCAATTGCTCAAGACCCAAGTGAAGGCTACAAGACCCATGGTTGAAGGTAATATGAGTAAGTTTGAAAGTTAGATTGGTTTGTTCTAATCCAATGGAGAAAATTTGTTTGAACACATATGTACTTTTGAGGACTAAAAACATTGATGCAACTCCTGATCCAATGCTAAGTTTGGCATTACTCAGGGACGAGCAAAGGTTTAGCTTGGGAGAGTTTGTTGACGGTAGTTACCATCCAATTAACTTGAAATCATGCATGAAAATGATCACCAACATAGACTTAGGGGTTAAACCGACAATTTTCATGAGTTTTGGTAAATCTATGTTTTTAGCAGGGTTTATCTAGAAAACCATTAAGGTGGATCAAATCATCAAAGTAAATCGTGCTTATCTATAGCGAAAACAATCCTAGAAGGTTCTAGAAGACTCGAGAAGACACCACACCGAAGTGGAGTATGAGGCGCTACCGCCTGCAGGCTGACCAGCCTCCTAGCTCCACCTAGCAGCCAACGCTTCGATGTTGGTTCCTCTACCGCCTCATAGAATGCATCTACACCGTTTATTCAAGTCGGTTTGATCCGAGGGCTCAGGATTGATGTTTCGGGCTATACATACCAGCCCCTACCCCCCTCCCTCAAGAGATCGGCCATAAGTCAAGACTAGATCAGAAATTAGGGTTTTCAGAGAGAAGAGAATAGAGGTCCAATTCTTCAAAGTTCTAGTATAGGCTTGCTAGCAAGGTTCAAGTAGATTTTGGGTTATTGCTTAGGATTCCGGATTCACCATTTGGAGGCTGGTATATCCATTGTATCCCTCTTATTTTTTTGACTTTGTGCTACTTCAACAGTGTGTTGCTATTTATTATGTTCCTAGTTTGCTCTAGTTATATGCTTGGTATAGTTACGATTGATTATGAATATATGCATATGTTCACAAAGCGCTTAGCTCAATACTCGAGTGAGTTAAGTGGTCGACATTATGTAAGCGTGGTGCTTAAATATTGTTTACCTGTGGATGCATTCTACACTCTGGGTCATGTGGTAGATCATGGATATGACACTCCCATCGAGTCCTTTGTAGTCCACTCCCTGTTTATAGAGCAAGTAGAACTCAGTTGCGAAGGGAGTCAAGCTTTTTTCTTGATCTTCCTTATTAATGTTCCTTATGCATAGATCCAAAGGTAATTATGCTATAGATGAGAGTGTATATACTTGGGTATATAAAAGACTTAGTAAATAAGACATGACTTAGGAATCTTTTTCTCTTAGCTAATCTCCTGCCTAGCCATACTACATTTATGAGTATCTATTCCTCTCTGGATTACTATCAATGCTTTATAGTTATCATTTATTTATCATTTGACTTACCCCTGCTATAGCATGAGAGTTAATGATCTTGTCATAAGTATGCATATTTGTCAATATCTCTAGCCACCCCATCGCTCCTTCCTATGGAAAATATAAATAATGATACCTGGTATACTACCGGATGAAATGCTACAATGGTATATTATCTGTGCGCTTGCGGATACTTAATGTGTGTGTATATATATATTAACAAGTGTTCTAAATAATTACCAACAATGCATTTCTGGCATCATTGCTAGGGATGACAACTTAGTAAAGAAGTGATGCTATGAAATGTCAACACATGCGCACCGTGCCCCCATCGCGTCCCGACCACCAGCCTCTAGCTCACCGTGGCCCATTCTATGGTGCCCATGCCGTGCCACCGTCACTCCCTGCATGTGTTAGCTCTCTAAATAGTATGAAACACATGCAACATGAAACATTTGAATGCAACATCCGTTTGAAACAGATAAAACATTTAGAACTTACACTTGCAACATATGTGTGAAACATATGCAAACATCAAATCAAACACTTGCAACTTGCCACCATGAAAACAAGCACTGCAACATAAGACTGAAATAGCTAAAACATTTTGAACATATTCTTGCAACATATGTGTGAAATATGTACAACATCTAGATCAGAACGCTTGCGATACGTCTGGAACAAATGAAACAGTTTGAACAATACCTCTAAAACACTTGCAACATGCCTCTGAAACACTTGCAACATGTGCAACATCCCTGATCTATTTTTGCAACATCCATATGAAACAATTGGAACATACCTCTAAAACACTTGTAATATGTGCAACATCCTTGGTCCACTTTTGCAACATCCTTATAAAACAATTACAACATACCTCTGAAACACTTAAAACATACGCTTCCATCGCAACATCTCCTTGCCAAAGTCGTGCATCACGGTGGTTACGACATCTTTCATGTGTTTTTTTCTTGAATACCCAAAAGAGTTTCATGGTTCATGTGTACATAAGGCCCCCAACTTTTTGTTTCGCCCTGGGCCCTAAAAATTCATGACCGGTCCTGCCATGATGAAGGCAGTGGGGATCCACAAGGCGTAGGGCCGTGCGAGGAATGCGAGCACGGCGTGTAGGCCTGATCCTATGATTCCACATCACCATATCTGGTGATGACATGGGGCTTCATGGCTCGCCGCTCCTAGTCCCATGATTTGACTTTGCGTGCACTCGTTCAGCCGTATCTCCTGCACGCCACCAGCCAGCGATGACGACCATGACTACACCATCATCTCTAGTGATGTGCGTGGTAGCGCATTGTCATTCCATGGCACAGATGAGGTCCCAAGGGCCTTCACTCAGTGTACGTTAGCAAGCCTGCATCGGCGAGGAGGCCGAAGCAACAGTCGTGGAGGGGGAGTAGTCGAAGGAGGGACATGCTAGATTTTGGCATGGACGTCGATGATGCCATCGTGTGAGCATCCAACAATGACTCCTCCCCCGGCGGCGCCACCTCTAGCAACTTGCTGGTCATGGTGGAGAGCAAAGGCATGACCCAGCCATGTCTCGGGCATTGCGGTCGTGGCCTGCCTCGACGCCACACGCTCACAGACATCATCATGCTGCTGCCAGGCCTCAGGGCCAATGTAGACGCCAATGGGCTAAGTGTCTTTCATGCCGACATGCACAAGCTCTAGTGGGGTGATCGACTCTAGCTCAAGGACAACAACAAGAGGGTAGCACATGGCATTAGTCATGGCAAAGGAGCGCGGAGGTCGACCATCTGTGGGCATGGTAGCCAGAGCAGTGATGATGCCACCGAGAGCAAAGGTTTGGGTGACATGAAGCGGAGGTCTTAGGCGAGGCAAAGCGGAGGTACGAGGCACGGTGTAGGGTTGAGATGGCGGACTATAGGGGGGTGAATAGTCCTTTCTAAAATTAAACGCATCAGCTAACCGAGATAAATACGGAATTAAAACTAACGGTCTAGCCAAGACTACACCCCTCCATCTAGGTTCACAAACACCTTATAAGGATCCTAATTAGGCAACAAAGGTGCCAGGCTAGCTAGAGCTCACCTAATCAATTCTAGTAGCAAGATCACACAAACCTATGCGACTAGTACTCAAACAACCGGGGGAGCTCCTACACAACTGGTGATGCAAAATCACAAAGCCACCTAAGCTCACTAGCAATGCTCAATAATAAGGCAACCAATGCCAAATTAGAGAGCCCAAATTACTTAGCTACACAAACTAAGCAATGTGACTAACAAGGTTACTCAAACTAAATTAGTCATGCAAGGGAGCTACCTCTATGCTACACAAGCAAGAAGGAAACAAGCAAGCTATACAAGCTAACTAATTACAAGGGCAACTACACAAGCACAATGTATATGAAAGTAAATACAAGCTTGTGTATGATAATCGCAAACCAACGGGAAGATGATGACACGATGATTTTTATCCTGAGGTTCACTTGGTTGCTACCAATCTAGTCCCCATTGTGTCGACCACTCACTTGGTGATTCCATGGCTAATTAGCATCACCCGCCAAGCCCACACGTTGGGCACTGTAAGAACCTACCCCAAAAGTGAGGGTAGCTCAATGACACGCTCAATTAGAGTTGATATTCGTGATCACTGTGGGGTGAGCACAATACCCCTCACAATCCTTCTCTGGAGCATCGCACAATCTTCTTGCGTGCTTTGATGGAGCCACAAGCCTCCAAGCCATCTAGGAGGTGGCAACCTCCAAGAGTAATGAGCACCACCGGCTTGCAACATGAACACCTAGTGCCACTCGATGCAATCTCTCAATGCAACGCACTAGAATCACTCACTAGCTATTGATTTGTAATCTAGCAAGCACAAGTGAGTTAGAAGGTTCCCAAGCACTCTCAAGCATGGACACTAAGTCCACCAAGGTGCTCAACCTTAGCCATGCCCGAGTACCCCTTCAATTTATAGCCCAAGGGCTCAAAAGAGCTTTTACTCAAAAGCCACCCAGGGAGGTCCAGACTCAGGCTTTGGACCCCGGGTTCGGACGATGAATAGTGAGGGTTTGGACCATGGGATGGTACCATGTGTCTCGAAGTTTGAATGCCAACCATTGAAGCTTCAATGGTCACTTTCACGTGCTCAGACAACAATCGGACCGAGCAACCAGACCATCTTACACCTCAGTCCTGTTTAGTCCAGAGAGCTCCTGAGAGCTCCCAAAGCAACTGAACCTTGTCCTGCTCCTACAACCAGACCATCTCAGGGTCCTGTCCCTTCAAACATAAGTAAAAACACAACCAAACCTAGAAAACATGGTCCAAACCTAGTCTAGACCTTAGAACTTCGTCTCCTTTGCGAATGTGCCAACACGACCAAGTGTACACCATCATGTGCAAGTGTGTTAGAATTTTCACAATCATTTTAAAGGATTAGTCACTCAATTCACCACACCACACACGCTTGTGCGCTGATGCCCTCGTGCGCTGATGCTGATTTTTATTCCTGCCCCACACGCGCACCCCCCAGTTGCAACGCCCACATGTCCAAATGACTCGCCTCACCCCTATAGCATGCCTTATCCGCCTAGATTCGAAGCCCCCCTGCGTCATCCCGCACTCTATTGATGATAGTTACCATCCATCATAAACCATCAATATAACTTGAAATCATGCCTGAAAATGATCACCAACATAGACTTAGAGGTTAAACTAATAATTTCTATGAGTTTTGGTGAATATGTGTTTTTAGCAGGGTTTATCCAGAAAATCGTCAAGGTGGATCAAAACATCAAAGTAAATCACGCTTATCCATAGCAAAAACAATCCCAAAAGTTTCTAGAAGACTCGAGAAGAAACCACACTAAAGCAGAGGGCGAGGCGCCACCACCTACACGTTGGCCAGCCTCTGGCCCCACCTGGCAGCCTCCGATTTGATGTCGGTTCCTCCATCGCCTCCTAGATTGCATCTATGCCATTTATTCAAATTGGTTTGATTCGAGGCTCAGAATTGATGCTTCAGCCTATATATACCAGCCCCTACCCCCTCCCTCAAGAGATCGGCCATAAGTCAAGACCAGATAAGAAATTAGGGTTTATAGGGAGAAGAGAATAGAACTCCAATTCTTCAAAGTTCTAGTATAGGCTAGCTAGCAAGATTCAAGTAGAGTTTGGGCTATTGCTCAGGATTCCGAATTCACCATCTGGAGGCTGGTATATCCATTGTATCCCTCTTATTTTATGACTTTATGCTACTTCAGCACTATGTTGCTATTTATTATGTTCCTAGTTTGCTCTAGTTATATGCTTGATATGTTCGCAAAGTGCTTAGCTCAATACTCGAGTGAGTTAAGTGGTCGACATTATGTAAGCGTGGTGCTTAAATATTGTTTACATGCGGATGCATTCTACACTCTGGGTCATGTGGTAGATTGTGGATGTGACACTCCCATCGAGTCCTTTGTAGTCCACTCCCTGTTTGTAGATCAACTAGAACCTAGTTGCGAAGTGAGTCAAGCTCTGTTCTTGATGTTCCTTATTAATGTTCCTTATGCATAGATCCAAAGGTAATTTTGCTATAGATGAGAGTGTATATACTTGGGTGTATAAAAGACTTAGTAAATAAAGAATGACTTAGGAATCTTTGGCTCTTAGCTAATCTCCTGCCTAGCCATACTACATTTATGAGTATCTATTCCTATCTCTGGATTACTATCAATGCCTTACACTTATAATTTATTTATCATTTGACTTACCCCTGCTATAGCATGAGAGTTAATGATCTTGTCATAAGTATGCATATTTGCCAATATCTCTAGCCACCCCATCACTCCTCCCTGTGGAAAATATAAATAACGATAGCTGGTATACTACCGGGTGAAATGCTACAATGGTATATTATCTGTGTGCTTGCGGATACTTAATGTATATATATATTAACAAGTGTTCTAAATAATTACCAACAATGCATTTCTAGCATCAATGCTAGGGATGACAACTTAGTAAAGAAGTGATGCTAAGAAATGTCAACAAGCATTTCTGGCGCCGTTGCTAGGGAGGGGCACATGGCTATAGAGAATTGATCAAATAAATACTTATTGATGAAATCATAATACCTCTTCTTTAGTACGCTTACCCTTATTTGTCTTTGTTCATATTTTATATAGAGTATTGCAGGATTGGTTCTGATTCATCAACAAATTCCATCAATCTCAATCAAACCAATCAAGAGGAAGCTCAGCACCAGTTTCTAAAGCTATGATTGAAAAGACTCTACGTGAATTCTCTACTCCAAGCACTGAGAACATACACACTGGACCAACACTCAAAACCAACAACCTTGAGTTTGAACTCTAGCCAAGCCTTATCAACATGGTGCAAGCTACTCCATTCAGCGGAAAGGCACATCAAGATGCTAGTGCTCATCTTCATAATTTCCTAGAGATTAGCAGCACAATCACCATCAAGGATGTTGCTCAAGACATCATACTACTCCACCTGTTTGCATTCTCACTAGTGGGAAGGGAGAAGCAGTGGTTCTATACCAACAAAGATGACATCAACACGTGGGCAAAGTGTTCAAAGGCCTTTCTAGCATTTCCCCTATAGGCAAGACCAATGCCTTAAGAGGAAAGATTTCCATTTTCCAACAGCAGAAAGGAGAGACCATTCTAGAGGCATGGGAACATTTCCAAGAATACATTTCAGATTTTCCTCATGATGGGATGGAAGATTGGTTGCTCATGCAAAGCTTTTACCATGGATTAACTCAGAAAGCTCATGAACAACTGGATACAACTGCTGGAGGATCATTTATGTCACTCACCCTTGGAAAAGCTAATAGTCTCATGGAGAAGATAGCCTCTAATCAAGGCTGGTCTCAATGCAATATTCAAACATGCAATAAGAGCGAAGAAGTACCAAAAGAGATGTGTGCACTGTCAACCAAGATGGACATCTTGTTGAATTGGCTTGAATAATGAGCCAATTATAAGAAAGATCATCAGGCCATTCAAGATGCTTTTAATTCCCAAAACATATGTGGAGAATATTTGAGGGTTGATTTCCACGAATATCAAGATGACGCAAATGTAGTCATAAAAAATTCTACTCCACAACAACAAAGGCAAAGATAGAGTCAACAACAACAACGATCAACTTACCAAGGTGGCAAGTCTACTTGTGATCCGCCATATCTGACAAGGATAGGTAAGACACCGGCAGTAGTACAAGAGGAGAAGAAGGACGATGAAGTTGAAGAAGTTGAGCCATAAACATAGGAAATGAGGTAAGATTTTTATGACACCACCTTCCTACTATTTCCACACAAAAATCGAAAAGCCAAAATGGATGAGTAGTTTGGTAAGTTTGTAGAGGTAATTCAAAAGTTATATATCAATATTCCTCTACTAGATGCCATATAGGCAGTGACGGATGCATAACAGGATTGAAGGGGGGGGGGCTGGTCTCTTCTTCTTCCTCTCTCTCTCTCTCTCTTTTCTCCACCTCTTCTTCTCCCTCACCCTCCCCATATTTCCATTGATGCACCAGCTGTAGGTGGGGCTGGAGCCCCCCTATGGATCTGCCCTTGCATATAGGTACCCTCCTATGCGAAGTACCTCAGAGACATTTTAAACAATAAGAGACCACTGCGCACCACTAAGGTAATCAAATTAATGGAGAAGTGTAGTGCGGCCAACCTGAACACAACACCTATCAAGAAGAAGGATTCAGGATGTCCCACTATTGATTGTTCGATCGGAAGCCAAAACTTTGAGAATGCACTATGCGATCTTGGAGCAAGCATTAGTGTCATGCCCAAGAAGGTTTTCGACAAGCTCAACTATTCAACACTCACACCAACATTGATGTGCCTACAACTAGCCGACCAATCGATCCGCTATCCTGCAGGAATCGCTGAGAATATCTCGGTAAAAATAAGAAACTTCTTTGTTCCATTGAATTTTGTAGTACTTGACATGCAGGAAGATATGAAGACACCCTCATACTTGGGAGACCCTTCCTGAGTACTACTAATGCACATATTGATGTTAGAGCCAGAGAAATTAATTCCATATCAATGGTAAGGAAGAGCAGTTCGCCTTCAAGGTAAGACTGGAACAATGCTCTAATTTGGAGTGGCAAGAAAAGCCAGTGCAATCATTAGGGTCTCCATCTCTGAGACCAACTGATGCACCTGAGGAATAAATACAACTAGAGAAGTCTGGTTTGGTAGACTTAAAATTCTGAACCCTCATCGGGAGCTGAAGACCCGGAGGTTCATTCTCACTCCCGCTTATGATCTAGCCCTCCTGCTATCGACAGGTATGAATGCTGAGTTCAAAATCATTTTTAAAACTATTGGGTGGGAGAATGTTTGAGAAATTGATGAGCTGTGGTCAAAGCTTTCAACCGTTGAATTTTTATGCACCTTGCAAACCACTGATTCTGAAGTCACATTTAGACTTTTTGGGAAAGACTTTTCTATTCCCTGGAAGAATTTTAATGAGCTTCAAGGATTCCATGCTCAGTGTGTAGTTGATGTAGACACCGCTATATTAGATTTCGATAGGATGAAATTTTAGAGAGAAATATCTAAAGAACTTACTTGTTACTGTCCTCATACAAATGAAATTCATCACCCTACCCTACGCTTTATGCATAAATGGCTAGGATTTTCTTTATTTCCTAGAAATGATTTTCGCACTGTAAGGAATGATGAACTTAAGCTGCTCTATGCCATGGTTAAGAGAAGAAATGTTTCACCGATCAAATTTATGATGAAACAATAGACATAAATTCTTGAACTTAAGGGAGATGTTGGGTGTACTTCTCTGGTCACACGCATATCCAAAAATTTGGGTCTTTTGGAAAATGCTGCTATTGTTTACATCGATGATATTCCCCGTTAGTATATCGACTATAAATATTTTGTTCAAGCACACATGTTAAAAAAGAATAAGGATGGGAAACTTGTCATGATGTACATGGATTATACAACCAAGATTCCATCACTTGACCAGAACCTTGCTTTGTATATGGGGGATTCTTTTGTCTTTGATTTACAGGTTAAGGAGGCAGCCCCTCATAGAAGTGCCTCTGCAAGATTGACTCACAACCCGCAACCCAGGTATCGCGGTGATGATCTGATTCCAGAGGGACCGGCTTTCACTAGCTATGCAGGCTAGGATCAGCTAGGATCCTCTCGCATGTATCAACCCGAGCATACTGGTTGGGAGCAACCTGCTCCTCAACACGCTGAGAGTTCCTGGCAACAGGGCTCAAGTGAGCAATGGCAGTATGGCAACTTCGACTGCTACCAATAGCAGTCCTATGAAGAAGTTTCAAGTGGCCACCAGGGAGGAAGTATGTCCTTCTCTGCTCGTAGCTATCATGATCAGCCTATGGGCTGCCACGACCAGCAGATGGAGCATTCCCACCTCAGCACTAGATTGATGATCATAGAAGAGATGTAATAGGACATTCAGAACATGCTTCACAGGCACTCCTAGTGGCAAGAAGAAGTGGGAGACCACCTCACCAATATCCAGCAACACCATTGTAGGAGAATGAGAACTGGAGCTATCTGCTCCAGAAGTTTAACTTTGACCCGCCATTCTGATCGACTACAACAACACCTAGCTTGGGGGAGGAGGATTCCCCGTTATCTAAGGTAAGTTTTCTTTTCTAGTATTTTGTTTCCTTTTCCTTATATTTATTTATTTTTGAGTTTATCTTATAAAAAATTCATAACTCAAAACAAAATAAAAATTTGTCTTTGTTTTTTTATGTATAGTAGTAAGGTGTGATCTAAAACATGAAAACCAAATAAAAAGAGTATGTATAAAGTTTGCTTTAATTTCTATTTTTAAGAGCTAATAAATAAAAAGAACTTGAAGATGATGATTCACAATGGAAATGATAAATAGTTGCTCTGTTATAATTCCTTTCAAGTTCCTAGTTTTTAGCCTTGAATTCTCCCGAGTTTTGGATAAAATTATTTTGACATGAGATTTTGCTCTGAACTTGAAACTCGTGGGTAGCAATGCTTGATCTAAGTCTAGATAATTGACGGGTGTGATATGAGAAGGTCTAAGCTGCTATTTATCTTGTTCCAAGTGATATTAAGTTCTGGGCATTTCTTTTAAAAAAACATAAAGATACAAACTAATGAGTTTCTATATGATAAAGCTTGAATTCCTACCAGAGCCAAACTTGTTTATATTTAGGCTAGGAAAATTTCCACTCATATATGCTGCTTGTTTTACATTGAGTTTGGTCAAGCTTTGTTAATCCTTATGAGAGATTTATCATGCTCTTAAAATCAAGATCACGTACACACCACTCACATTTGCACTACTCCTACATTGAAGGTAGGCGCAAAAATATGCCTTTCATTTAGATCCACCCAAAAATGTTTTACTCCTGCACTAGGAGTAAACACCAAAAATATTCTTGATAGGTTTCATCCACCAAACAAATGCTCTAAGTTCTTGTTACTGTCTCTCAAAAGTTTTGTTGCAAAGAAGAGGCATGGGCTATGCAAGAGTTATTCATAAAAAGAAAAAGAAAAAGGTTGAGAAAAAATGGACAAGTGTCTGAGATATTTAAAACAATGGGTGCTTAGATGCCCGTCTAAAAAAAGAAGAGAGAAGAAAGACATGTTCTCTTGCAAATGCTTCCAAGTTTCAAAAGAGATAACTTTTCAAGGAGCATAGTAGAATTAGGTTAGCCACCATATATTGTGGTAGAACTGCCTAATCTAATGCCTCCCAAGAGTACTTGTCTTCCATTAGACACTAAGTACTCAAGGGAGGACACCAAATTACGCGGTTCCATCGAGCACACCCCAAGGGAGAACCTAAAAATTCACATTTTTCCAGCAGGATCACAAATGAGAGAATAAAGCTTACAACATTTTAGCCGTTTCTTACATCACTTTTCATGCAACATCAGAGTATAATATTTATTGTTATAATAGTGGAATATAATCATGTTATCAGAGTTATGAATAATTTAATTTAACAATAAAATATAAACATGTGATCAAAATTACAGCGGAAATAATATTCATAATATGATGAAGCATTGGTATATAAGCTAGGACAATATATTATTGAACTTCTATTTATAAAAAAACATTTGGTGAGAGTTATAAATGAAAACTATGATTGCAGCATAAAAGAATCCCCTCTGAGCCCACCAGGAGGAATCCACACACAAGAGTCAGCTCTAGCATCCGCCTGTCACCTGCAACAGGGGGGATAAAACCCTGAGTACTCAATTATACTCAGCAAGACTTACACGATAGGAGAAAAAAAGTCTAAGGATATGCAAAGCTATCTAGCTTGTGGGTTTATTGCATCTGTAGGAGCATTACTAAATGTGTGTCCTTATATTCAATTTTATTAGCAGTCATCATTAGTTCAATAACTAACCATTCTATGTAAGCACATGTGCTACCTTCAAGCAGGTGGTAAGTAATCAGAATAATTTTATCATCTTTCATCTTCTAGTTCTTACTACGTTGCTAGACTATAGACAAGTCGTACCGGATCGCCCGGCGATTCGTGAACCAATGTGCCCAGCTGGGTACCCTGAAACACACACCCTGCTTGTACCCTAGGCACAAGCAGGACCAACCCACCACCCTCCTATCACGGGGTCCAGGTCCCCATCCAAACTTGGATCCAAGCCCCCGCTCCTGAGTCCCAGACTCCGTGCGGTGCTTAGACCTCCACCATCCCTGCCTCCAATCAGTCGGTCCGGAAAGAGCCAGAACCCATGACAAGAGAGCAATGAGCCTTCCCACGCCCATACATAAGTATATGTTCAGGATAATAAGTCTGTGATCTGCCTAGAACCCAATGCAACGGCCGGTCCTTAACCGACACAGGCGGAACAAATGCAATCCGAGCCTCGCTCGAATGCCAAACCAAGTCCAGATCCAAAGTACCATTCCACCCAGTCTCAATTATCATTCATATATATTCTAGGTGA
This sequence comes from Miscanthus floridulus, assembly GCF_019320115.1. Classification (NCBI taxonomy): domain Eukaryota; kingdom Viridiplantae; phylum Streptophyta; class Magnoliopsida; order Poales; family Poaceae; genus Miscanthus; species Miscanthus floridulus. The sequence goes on from NC_089598.1 coordinate 87,839,837, forward strand.
TAATAATATAGTAACAATAATAATATATTTTCTATCTCTCACGAGTGATAGGCAATCACTCGATTTCTACCAGGTCCTGTAGCATAGCAATCTACACGATTCTGTCACACTAGTAAGACTCATAGGATATATATATATATATATATATATATATATATATATATATATATATGCAAGTGGGTTTCATTCAACTCCTTAAACTTAATGCACAAGCATAAATTAAAGTGCACAATAATAGGAGTTATGCACTAGGGCTTGACTAGGTAACATATAACCAAAAGTTAGTATTCCATCTTGGTGACACGATCTCCAAAAGTACCATCTCACTAGCAACTCCCGATGACTCCGCAATCCATCGTTGTCCCTATTATGGTATGCAATGCGATGCAGAGATGATGCAACACTTAATTAACAAGGCAACTATAACTCTTAAAAGAGAGTACATACTACGAACTAACAAGCTAGCTCTAATGACTAACATACTAATCTACATATCAACATCATCGAGAAAGATGCCATTTCCCAACAAGTGTTTTAGTTATACAATTCCAAGGTGTTTCTTTATTCTATTCTATCGATTTAATCTTTATTCGAAATAGGGCATCATTATCAATCTAGCAAACTAATTATTCTGGAGCTACAAAAATTATAGTGAGCAGCTAATAATATTAGGAATTTACTATAAAATTTTTAGGGTCAACACCATCACCATTTTCTCACAAAAATTCCCACAAGTTCACATTTTAACAATATTAAACATTTTAAAATAATTAGAGCAACCCTTGAAATATTTTAAAACTAGATGAACCAAATATGCTAATAGATAGATCATGATTTTAGGAGCCTAACAAAATTGGTTTGGCATTTTTGTGATTTTTCTACATTTTATTATCAATTTCCAAGCATTCAACCGCTTACTCAAATTAACAAGACACCGAAAAAGGAAAAAGGTTCCTGGGGCCTAAAGCGGCCTAGTTCGGCCTGGTCTAGCGGGCAAAGCAGCCCAGGCCGGGGCGGGGCGCGCGTGGCCACAGGCTGTGGCCCATGGTGCGGCAAGCGCGACCCAATGTGGCGTGGGCATGAGCGGCCCAGGCGGGGCAGGCGGCGGCCCAGCAAGTCGGCCCACGGGCGGCGCAAGCACGACGGCATGCCGGCTAGCGTGGCTTGCCCAAACTGACCTGGCAGTTTTGCAAAAAGGTCCCTGCATATACCTTAAACTAACTCGAGGTAAACAACACTATGTGTTACTATTCATATGAGTCACAGTTTTCACACCTAGCCCCCCAAAAAGCTTCTATTTATACTTTCTCACCTTCTCTCCCTCCTCACAAGCAGAGCATGAGCAGGGGGCGGGGCGACCAGCGGTCCAATCTGGCCATGAGTTCACCGACGTTGGTGGGGAGGCGGCATCACGGCTTGCCCGCTATCGGGCGCACCCATTGGTGGACGTGGCTCAGCCAGAGGTAGAGTGTGGAGCCCTGGCCACATGCGTCGGCCTTGGGACTGGGCGACTCTATGGTGAGGGTGCGCCAGCGGCGAGCTGGCGGTGCAGGGGCGGGAACGAAGGTGGAGTAGCGTGGGGCAACATGGGTGCGCTCACGTGCGCGGTGGCTGGCGATGGGAGTGGCCGTGGCACCAGCGAGCACGAAAACCAGTCGGCTAGGAGGCACGGTGTGTGACAGCGGTGCGCTCGCATGGCAGCGGCGTGGTCAGCATAGGAGCATGGGAGGGTAGTGCTGTGGGGCTGCAGGACCAGTGTGAGGCCATGGGGGCTCAGCTGAGGATGGAGAGGGCTGCTCCAACGTCGGCTATTAGAGACCGGAGGAGCGAAGCTATGCCAACACTCGACTGAGTTTGTAGCTCACCATTAAAGGTGGCGCTGTGCTCCGAGCAATAGTTAGTGAGCGTCGACAAGCATCTACTTGTAGCTGCTTAGCTCTGCCATAGCAAAGGGCGACAGGACAAGGCGAGCAGGCAGTGGTGCAGCGGGTAGCGGGGGAGGTGAAGCTGGGCGTGATGGTGAGCTCAGCAGTGTTGCTTATGTGTGTGCTTGCCCGATGCAATGAATTTGCACGATGGGCATGCTACTGCTACCTGAGCACATGCTTGCTGCTACTTGCTCTATTGGTGATGTGCCTGGTCATTCAGCTATGCATCTAATGACTGCGTGCATGGTTAATGCACACACCATCGGTGCGCAATAGTGTACTATTGTGCTGGCAGCGCAACACGAACATGACGTGGTCCCAGCGCCCAGCGCACTATGTCTGTGGTGGTCGCAAACACCGCTCAAATGGCCACTGTTAATGATGTGCACTGATTTTAAATCAAAACAAAAGCCACTGATCAACTCGACTTAGGTTCAACCAGTTCTACTACCCTAAAGTAGGTACTAACACCTAACGGGCGAAGCAACTCTTACGACTAGAGGATAATCGGACAGGAAGTTAGTGCGACCCTTGAAAATGTTTGTGAAAGTATGCTAACACATGTGCACAAGGTGATACACTTAGTGGTTGGCACATTTGAGCAAGGGTAAGGAACTTCACCAGCGGAGTGTCCGCCCGTAGAGTGCGAACAGTCCGATGGTGCCACCAGTGCCCTAGATAGAAAAGACAGAGGTCACTGTAAGTGATCGGACACTGGTCTCGGCTGGACTGGCATGTCTGGTCAATGGCAGCAGAGGGCATGCGTTTCGATCTCATGATCGAATGCTGGGTCGCTCAGTGACCAGACACTGGAAGGCTACGTCCAGTCATGCTAACGTGGTAGCACAGAGGAAGACACCATGTGACCGGATGCTGGCTATGTCCGGTCAAGCATGACCGGACGCGTCCGGTCGGGAAAAATCATTTCTAGAAGCTTACTAGAAACGTCTGGACGCTGGGGGTTCAGCATCCAGTCACTGTTAGCTGTTGCATTTGGTGGTCTTCTAACCATTGAGATTAGGCGCACAACATTTGAAGAGAGGGACACATGGCGTGCATCGCGTGACCAGACGCTGAGGTCCAGCGTCCGGTCGATCTGACCGGTGCATCCGGTTGGCCCGTGTTTAGCCCAGTGAAGGGGTACAATAGCTCTATTTCATGGGGGCTTCTATTTAAGCCCCATGGCTGGCTCAAGCTCACTCTCTTGACCATTTTGCATTGACATAGCAACCTTGTGAGCTTAGCCAAAGCCCTCCCATTCATCTCCATCATAGATTCATCATCTTTGTGAGATTGGGAGAGAATCCAAGTGCATTGCTTTAGTGTTTGCATCTAGAGGTAGTTGGTGTTCATGTTTCGCTATGAGATTCGCTTGTTACTCTCGGTGGTTGCCACCACCTAGATGGCTTGGAGCAGCGAGGATCATCGAGCGGAGGGTGGTGATTGTCTTTGGCTCCGATCGTGGTGATTATGAGGGGTTCTTGACCTTTCCCTGGCGGAGAGCCAAAAGGTACTCTAGTGGATTGCTCGTGGCTTGTGTGATCCTGATCTTGTGTTGGTTGTGTGGCACCCTATTGAGGGTTTGGCGTGTGATGCCAATTAGCGCGTGAACCTCCAAGTGAGTGAATCGCCACAACGAGGAGTAGCTTGCCGGCAAGCAAATGAACCTCGGTAAAAATCATTGTGTTCATCATTTGATTCCGAGGTGATTGGTCTTCATAGTTATTCATTCTTATGATTGATTGGCTCCTTCCTTGACAAGACAATATAACTTTCTTGCTCACTCTCTTTACATTACCGCAAACTAGTTGTCAAGCTCTTTAGTGTAGCTAGTTGTGAGAGTTTGTTAGTTTGGTTAGTGTGGCTCTTTAGTTAGCTTTTGAGAGCATACTAAGTGTAGTGACATAGCTATTGTATGGATAAAAACTATATAAGCTAGAATTGTGGTAGGTGGCTTGCATTTTTAGTAGGTTAGCGCAACACTTGCTTCGCCTCATAATTGTCTAACCGGTTTGTTAAGTGTTGTTGTAGAAATTGTTATTAGGCTATTCACCCCCCCTCTAGCCATTAGGACCTTTTAGTTTGTCACGCTAAATGATAGTCCACGAACAGAGCATCAACGGCATAGCTACAATGCGTTTTGACTAAATTTGGGCAAATTATGCGACTCCATGACCACTCCAACCCAACCGTGGACTTCACCAAGCTAAAGTACTCACTTAGATGCAACCAACACTACAAAAACATAGACCTAGTGTTTAAGAAATTTAATTAAAATTTCAATGCCAAAATGGCATTGTCGTTAGGTTTTCAAACTTAAAATCGTTTAGTTCTAGAAGCCGAAATTATATTCCACTTTCAATTCTTGAGCTATCAAAAATACGATGGAACAACATCTATTCACCAAATCCACAGTTGTATTTTCATCTACTAAACTTGCACTTCAAATTTTATTTAAGTACCAATTATAAGTTATATTTTATTTTTGCTTATAAAAATTGTTTTTCATGCTTAATCAAATAAACAAACCATTCGCTATTTATTTGCTATCAGGCATTTTTAAGCACTTTCTTCATACTTTTCCAAAACAAGCCTTAAACAACTTTTGTCCACAAGATTATTTAAAAGTTGTTAAGCACCGAGACAAGTTGACTAGCGATACTTATTTGTTTGTTTTAATTACAAAAGCGAGTCATGCAAGATTTGTTTATAATTCCATGTGTGCTTTAAACTTTTAAACCCAAAAACTTGTTTTGCTAATTACTCTTAGGCACTAACCTAGGTGCTAAGCAAGCTTGTAACACCTGAGGTGTTACATATATCCACCATATATTCCACACACATGGAAATCTTGATTTGATTGTATGACTCAACTCTCTTTGAATCCGTTGTTTGACTTTATAATATATGTATTGCAAGTATGCTCTTTCATATTATCACCATTCCTATGACCTCCACATAAGCCTTAGTTGTAGGAAGAAAGACATAACAATCCTATTACCCTGGTGAGGATCCATAAATACCACATATTTTGAGACTTGAGAGTGTCATACAATGGAATCTCTAAGTTTTATTTTGAAAACTTGCAAAAACTCCACAATAATGGTTGAGCAAAGAACTTGAGACATAGTGCTTGACTTGATTGTTCTATTTTTCAATTGCTCAAGACCCAAGTGAAGGCTACAAGCCCCATGGTTGAAGGTAATATGAGTAAGTTTGAAAGTTAGATTGGTTTGTTCTAATCCGGAGGAGAATTCTTGTTTGAATGCATATGTACTTTTGAGGAGTGAAAACATTGATGCAACTCCTGATCCATTGCTAAGTTTGGCATTGTGCAGGGATGAGCAAGGGTTAAGCTTGGGGGAGTTTGTTGATGGTAGTTACCATCCATCATAAACCATCCAATTAACTTGAAATCATGCATGAAAATGATCACCAACATAGACTTAGGGGTTAAACTGATAATTTCCAGGAGTTTTGGTAAATCTATGTTTTTAGCAGGGTTTATCTAGAAAATCATGAAGGTGGATCAAATCGTCAAAGTAAATCACGCTTATCCACAGTGAAAACAATCCTAGAAGGTTCTAGAAGACTCGAGAAGACACCACACCGAAGCGGAGTGCGAGGCGCTACCACCTGCAGGCTGACCAGCCTCCTAGCAGCCAATGCTTCGATGTCGGTTCCTCTATCGCCTCCTAGAATGCATCTACACCATTTATTCAAGTCGGTTTGATCCGAGGGCTTAGGATTGATGCTCCAGCCTATATATACCAGCCCCTACCCCCCTCTCTCAAGAGATTGACCGTAAGTCAAGATCAGATTAGAAATTAGGGTTTCTAGAGAGAAGAGAATAGAGCTCCAATTCTTCAAAGTTCTAGTATAGGCTTGCTAGCAAGGTTCTAGTAGATTTTGGATTATTGCTCAGGATTTTGGATTCGCCGTCTGGAGGCCGGTATATCCATTGTATCCCTCTTATTTTATGACTTTGTGCTACTTCAACACTGTGTTGCTATTTATTATGTTCCTAGTTTGCTCTAGTTATATGCCTGATATAGTTATGATTGATTTTGAATATATGCATATGTTCACAAAGCGCTTAGCTCAATACTTGAGTGAGTTAAGTGGTCGACATTATGTAAGCATGGTGCTTAAATATTGTTTACCTGCAGATGCATTCTACACTCTAGGTCATGTGGTAGATTATAGATGTGACACTCTTATTGAGTCTTTTGTAGTCCACTCCCTGTTTGTAGAGGAAGTAGAACTCAGTTGCGAAGGGAGTCAAGCTCTGTTCTTGATCTTCCTTAGTAATGTTCCTTATGCATAGATCCAAAGTTAATTATGCTATAGATGAGAGTGTATATACTTGGGTTTACAAAAGACTTAGTAAATAAGGAATGACTTAGGAATCTTTAGCTCTTAGCTAATCTCCTGCCTAGCCATACTACATTTATGAGTATCTATTCCTCTTCGGATTACTATCAATGCCTTACAGTTATCATTTATTTATCATTTGACTTACCCCTGCTATAGCATGAGAGTTAATGATCTTGTCATAAGTATGCATATTGGTCAATAGAGATAATTCCTTATTTGACACCAAACAAATGACCTGTTCCTTTCTTGGCCCTAAAAAAAATTCCGTTCCCTATTTGACACCGAGTTCAACTTTCATTCCTTACGTGACACTCCGTTGCATTTTCCATCCGGTCACCATTAACTATGCTGTGAAAAGATGATTGTGCCCCTGTGGGCCCCACCACCCTTCTCCCTCCTCCTCCAGGCTGCTGTGTCCTCCCCCAAGAGACGAGGACGCGATTGCTGCCGCCGAGGTCCACCTTCTCAGTGCCGCAAAACTTCCAGCGTAGGCGGTAGACGTGGAGCACGCGATCACCGTCGATGAAGATGGACATGCCAACCTCGGCCCTATCCTGCTCCCGCCCATGGCCGCCCTAGGCTGCGGTGTGTGAGACAAGATCCACCAAGATCTCCCTGCTGCTTGTCGCGCATGACGACGAAGGTCCGGTGCCCGTGTGCTCCGCCATCGCGCATGGACACGTGCTCATGTTGCGAGATGAGGACGGGGCCCGGCCTGAGCGAGCATCATGCCTTGGTCTTCCTATAGGCCTCCTCCGCCATGTCCCCCATGATGAGTGCCATCTCGCCGTCCACCACGACAGCGACGAAGTACCCCGAGCAGGGCTCTGGGGAGCCGCCCGAGGGCGGGAAGCGCGCGCGAGAGAGGTCCTAGGATAGGTCCACCACGCGGTGGCCCCGCACGTGAAAGCTCTTAGACCCGCGTTGTAACACCCCGGTGTTACGATCTTATTTAGCACCATGATTTAGGCCTAAGAAAAAATTTTGAGATGAGTTTCTCGAATTTCTGATTTAAAACATACATGAGATGATAAGGCGAATCTTAAGAGGTTCGCTTTTGTGGTTGAAAGGAATCAAATGAATGTAGTGAGTAGTTTACTTAATGTAAAAATATGCTAATAAGATCCTAATAAGGAAAATAGAATAAGTGGTGTTAACTGTTTGGCATGAAAAGCAATTTTTTATAAACAAAGATAATAAACTTGTGCATGTTACTTAAGTTAAGTTGATGGGGAAGATATGTAGAGGAATAGGTCACTTTAATTTTGGGAGGATAAATGTTGTTAGTTAGTTTCCTTGGAAGCTCAAAAATCAAAGTGGAAATTAAATCCACTCTTTTCGGCTTAGTCGACACACATCGAGTTGTTGTTGACAATGCTATCTTTGGCATTTAAATTCTAACAAAAATGATAAATACCCACGTCATGTTTTTGCACTATTGGTTGTCACTAAGTGAGCTCGTGGGCATGGTGTAGATTGAGGTGGTGTGTGAGGTCACGATGCACTCTCCAAATTTGCCCTAACCTCCGTAGGATGTGCTGGGAAACATATTTTGGAACCTAGTCCACAATTTGGCACCCGGGTGACGAACTCAAGTTGGCAGTTCCTTATCTCCCTCTCCAGTTGCTCTATCATCATGAAGTTTACTTCGCTAGTTAGCTGTTAGTGCCAACTTTAGGTTGGTGGCTTCGGTTGGACTTCAATCGAAATACTAAGTGGCTTTTGCTTCGCTTTAAAAAGCGTGCGTAGCACCGTTTCCAGCTGTTTGGGCTCGGGGCGTGGTCACCGTGCACGCGCTACCGCCCTAGTTGGCACTGTGGCCGTAGCTGCTGCCCCGCTGGTCGGCCCCATGGCTACCGGTTCCGTGCCTGGCTAGGTTGGCCGGACCCTCCCTGCCGTGCTGACAACCATGTGAGCCCACGTGTGTGCGTTGTCCGCCGTATCCCGTGGGGTCGAGCCCGACACCGCGGTTGCTGTCGCTTGGCCAACATGGCACTGGCCCTCACCGTCCACTTCCCCGACCATGCTTAGTCCTGGGGCGTGCACCAAGTGATCGCCACTGTGTCGCTGGCCCAGCCGCTGTTGCGATGAGGCTACTCCCGGCTCTGCCCCACCTGTCCACCCCATCCCACTAGCCAATGGGAGAGAGCTCTGTTCGAGCTTGGCTATTTCGATTCAAGTGCGTCACATCGAGGCTCCGCTCGCTTGTGTGTATGTGCTCGCATCGCTCCACAACCATGACCTCTCGCTTTAAATTGCCGGCTCACTGTGTGCTGTTCACTCGGTCGCACTGCACCATGGCCGTGCCTTCTTCCTCCTACATGGCAGTGAGTTTTGCAGCTCTTTTCCTCGCACCTGCGTGTATCTTGGGAAGCTAGCTAGGCGCCCTACCGCACTGAGCCTCAATAGAGCACTGATGGCCACCAATTTGGTGTTTCCCACGCTGTCTGTCAGTTCACCGCCGTAGTCTAGGATTTGGGGGTAAGGCTCAAAGTGATGGTAGTAGTTTGATTGAGTGCAATTTCTAACTCACCTTAACCTACTTTATCTGATGCTCGTCTCGGCTTGGTCAGGAAGTTCACCGGCGATGAGCTGACACGGCCACACCACGCTCAGAGCGCCGTCGCCCTTCACCATGCACTGGCCAGTCTGCTTCAAGCCATTCCTGCCCTAGACAACTCTTTAGAGGTGTTTGTGGTGAGTCACTGACCCTTCCTTGACTCCCCGTTTAGCCTCTGTCATAGTAGTCTTGCCGGCACGTGCACGCCATCGCCGCCATTCGCGTCTTCATGTGGGCAGACATGCCCTACATGCCACCATGGGCCGTCGGGGACCTGTGTAGTCACGCTAACCCTCTGATGGCCCTGCGCCTTTGGCGACCACCCCTCTGCCGTCGCCATGCCCTCCCTGACCGGTTTGGTCGCTGCCGGACCATCCCCTTGGAAGGTGTTCTGCTCTGGAGTACGTCGTGGACCAATGTTTGTGAATATAAACGAGTATAGGGGGTTATTGTGATAAGGCTGAGAGAGTAATGAATAGTGCAAATTGTTTTTGGCAATTACAAAAACGGATAAGGGGTTTTCTGTAAAATCACGCCCACGCCCTGGGTTTTCCCTCCTGGGCCGACCTGCTACCTGTGTGCCTAAGGCGCGGGTCGGCTTGCCTGGGCCGCCTGCGCGCCGCGTTGGGCCACGCGCAGTTGTTTTCGTGTGGGCCGCCCGCGTCGTTGCCCGTGCGTGGGCCACCGATCTCCACTGGACCACGTTTCATGTTGGGCCAGGATCAGTGATGCCGGCCTTTTTAATTTGTAGAGCAGTTCCTAATTTAGCTTACAAGGTAAATTGTAAATTTAAAATAAAATTGTGTATGCGTTCAAAAATAGTGAAACCAATTTTGTTAGCCTTCTAAAATCATGATCTACCTGTTAGTCTAGTTTGTTCACATAGGGTGATATTATTCTTGGACGCTATATAATTAATTTAAGGTACTTAATATAGAAAAATACAAACTTATAGGAATTGTTGTGATAAATCGGTGATAGTGTTGAATCTAAAATTTTTATGGTAGGCCCTTAGCAATATTAGGTACTCGTGGTAATTTTGATAGATCCAGAATAATTAGTTTGCTAGGTAGTTAATAATGCTCTATCTCGAATAAAGGTTAAATCAATAGAACGAAATAACAAAACCACTTGCATTTATATAACTAAAATAATTGTTGGGAAATAGTGTCTTATCCGATAATGTGTATATATAGCCTAAGTATGGTCGTCGTTAGAACTAGCCCGTTAACTTGAGGGGCGTAGATCGTAGTTTACAAATCATGATTTTATTCGATTAATTACGTCTTTGCGTTGCATCGCATTGCATATCATATAGGTACGATGATAGATCAATGGATCAATTGAAGGATGATTGGGAATCCGAAGATGGTGTAATGGTATTCTCTCTATGAGATGATGCAATGGGCTTGCTATTCAGTTGATGGTGGACGATCTAAAGATGCAGATACTAACTTTTAATATACATCTTACCTAGGCAAGCCCCAGTGCATAACCCTACTTTTCTGCAGTTTAAATTATAATTATGCATTAAGTTTTAAGGAGTTGAATGAAACCCACTTGCATATATATCTTTATCCTATGAGTCTTACTAGTATGATAGGATCGGGTAGAATGCTATGCTACAGGACTCCGGTAGAAGTCGAGTGATTGCCTATCACTTGCGAGAGATAGGAAATATATTACTGTATTATTATCACTTAGAAAATATAAATGGTGGAAAGGAAAAATGGTGACCGGGCAGGGATATGGTTTGGGTATTGGTGGGTGTAAGAGGTTGTATCACCGTGGATGCGGGGCATGGCTGAGTTACACTACTTTCCCTGTCTATGTCGGTTAAGGACCGATCTTTGCATAAGCCATCGAGGTAAGTCACAGACTTATTATCCCAAGTACATACTTGGGTATGGGCGCTTGGAAGACTTGTTGCTCTCTTGTCATGGATCCGGCTCTTTTTGAACCGACTGTTAGGGTTTTATTTTGGTGGAGGAGGTCCTTGCACCGCACTGAGTCCGGGACTCAGGGGCGGGGGCTTGGAGTCCCAGTTTGGATGGGGACCTGGACACCCAGGACAGGAGAGTGATGGGTTGGTCCTGCTTGTGCCTTGGGTATAAGCGGGGCGTGTGTTTTTGGGGCACCCAGCTAGAGGTATTGATTCACGAATAGCCGGGCAATCTAGTACGGCTTGTTTCATGTCTAGCATTATAGTAAGAACTGAAAGATGAAAGATGGAATGGAGAAAGGACTCTGATTGCTTACCACCTGCTTGAAAGTAGTATAGGTGCTTACATAGAATGGTTAGTTAATGAACCAATGCGGCTATAAATAAAAATCGAATATAAGGACTCACGCTTAGTAATGCTTCCTACAAATGCAATAAACCCACAAGCCAGATAGCCTTGCATATCCTTAGAGTCTTTTCTTTCCTCCTGTCGGGTAAGTCTTGCTGAGTACAATTGAGTACTCAGGGTTTTATTCCCCCTATTGCAGGTGATAGGTGGATGCTAGAGCTGACCCTTGTGTGTAGATAGCTCCTGGTGGGCTCAGCGAGGATTCCTTTATGCTGCGATCGTAATTGTTATTTATAACTCTCACCAAATACTTTTATAAATGAAAGTTTCATAATCTATTGTTGTAGTTTATATATCAATACTTCATCACATCATGATTAGCTATTTATTTCTGCTATAATTCTGATCTCATGTTTATATTCCGCTGTTAAATTAAATTATTCATAACTCTGATAATATGATTATATTCCACTGTTATCATAATAAATACCATACTCTGATGTACATGTAAAGTGATGTAAGAAATGGTTAAGAATGATGTAAGCTTTATTCTCTCATTTGTGATCCTGATGGCAAAAATGTGGATTTTTGGGTTCTCCCCTGGGGTGTGCCCGACGGAACCGAGTAATTTAGTGTTCTCCTTTGGGTGCTTAGTATTTAATAGAAGACAAGCACTCCTAGGAGGCATTAGATTTGGCGGTTCAGCCATAGGTGGTATCAGAGCATAAATGAGGAGATAAAGCTTCTAAACCCTTTTCTAAACTAAAATTTGACAGCTTGTTTTTGCAAAAAGTTAGGATGTTTATATGCGAAGTTATATAAGGAGCCCTATTACTATGGTTATGTATCCAGGATAGATGGCACTCTACTGATTTAGATAGGCTTAATCAATTTTTTCTATAGGTACACTGACTTGAGCATAGTTTGATAGTATCGATTAGTTACAGGGAGAGAATGATGTGCCAAAAATCTAAGAACGGTTGCCCTATATGTTGGCAACAGTGAAAGGACATATAGGATGTGCATTCATGCATATCCTATTTGTGCATTGTAGTGCCGTATTGCTTATACGCCATCCATAGGTGTCACGCATGTCGTATTGTGCATGACTGACTTGTTCATGTTCTAGAGTTAGGTCAGCACTGTGGTTTTGTGCTCCGTGTTCGCTCGTGGTTCATGCCTGTCGTGACCCACATCTCCCCGTATCCCTTTTCTGCGCTCTTGTCAGACCCTTGCCCTGTAGTCGTACTAGTCAGTAATGGCATCACACGTCGCTCGCCTCGAACGCGCGAAATTTGGTTGATTCGTCGTAGTGATCTTGCGCAGGAACCCTAGTGAACCACGCTAGGACCACTAAACGCTCTGCCTTTTTAAGTAGAGCCTGGCTTAGCCATTGGCACCACTACTCGGCGCGCTTTTGCTCGCTTAGCTTTTCCTTTGAGCTAGCTTTTCGCTTAGCCTTCTTTACAACCACCGCCAAAGATGGCAGCAGCCTAGGTTAGTACCTACTGTGTGAACGTTGAGGGTTTTCCTAGAATCCTACATGCCACCCTACAAAAGCTCAGAGTCAAAGATCGTCCTGAGTATGAGGGCCATGAGTATGAGGAGCATGGCACCGAGAGGTGTGAGGTTACCATCTACATCAAGAAGAGTGAAGAGTTCCCCAACCTCACTGAAGCCTGGAGTGTGACCGCAACTAGGTTTTGCTTCATCGACACTTACTAGGTTGTGGCCCGTAAAGCCTTGTGGTACCTTTGCTAGATCTATGAGGAGCCCATTGCCCGTACCCCCATGCGGTTCTTTCCACCTTTGGATAGGAATTGGCGGGCATGGAGGGCTCGCAAGGAGGCTTTGCAAGGGCGGGATGCACAAGAGGACAGTCCAACCATGGTGCACTTGACCACGTACCTGCTCGCGCTGGATGAGCAGTATGACCAGCAAACCTTAGAGCTGAGGGCATGCCTTCGGCGCACCGATGAAGCCAAGATCTTCAACCAGATGCTCTAAGTGCAGCTCGCCAAAGCGCATGCCAGCACTACAGCTGCTGAGAGCAGGGAGGCTGCCACAGAGGAAGCTCTAAAGGAGGCTAAAGATCGGCATGTCCATCAGCTACGGGTGGCCTATCTTGTCACTAGGGCCGAGCAGAGGACGTTGGCTGCTTAAAGGCAGGATGCCCCGATCTTGGAAGGGATCCCTATCCACCTGCTAGAAAGAAGAAGAACTGGTGTTGCAGCACCGCCATCACCTCCACCCTTGGAAGTGTCAGAAAAAGAGCCCTTGATTCCTCTCACTCAGCCGTTGCCATGAGAAGACATAGAGTAGTTGCCTTGGGATGCTGTACCCATAGTAGTAGTGTTTTTCGTTGCTATCCTCTGGTATTGTATTCATGCTGTTGGATATGGTTTGGGTATTGGTGGGTGTAAGATGTTGTGTCGCCATGGACGCGAGGCATGGCTGAGTTACATTGCTTTCCCTATCTGTGTCGGTTAAGGATCAATCATTGCATAAGCCGTCGAGGTAAGTCACAGACTTATTATCCCAAGCACATACTTGGGTATGGGCGCTTGGAAGACTTGTTGCTCTCTTGTCACGAATCCGTCTCTTTCCGGACTGACTATCAGGGTTTTATTTTGGTGGAGGAGGTCCTTGCACCGCACTGAGTCTGGGACTCAGGGGCGGGGGCTTGGAGTCTCAGTTTGGATAGGGACCTAGACACACGAGACAGGAGAGTGATGGGTTGGTCCTGCTTGTGCCTTGGGTACAAGCGGGGCATGTGTTTTCGGGGTACCCAGCTGGGGGCATTGATTTGCGAATCGTCGGGCAATCCGGTACGGCTTGTTTCATGTCTAGCATCGTAGTAAGAACTGAAAGATGAAAGATGGAATGGAGAAAGGACTCTGATTGCTTACCACCTGCTTGAAAGTAGTACAGGTGCTTACATAGAATAGTTAGTTAATGAACCAATGTGGCTGTAAATAAAAATCAAATATAAGGACTCACGCTTAGTAATGCTTCCTACAAATGCAATAAACCCACAAGCCAGATAGCCTTGCATATCCTTGGAGTCTTTTTTTCCTCCTGTCAGGTAAGTCTTGCTGAGTACAATTGAGTACTCAGGGTTTTATTCCCCCTGTTGCAGGTGACAGGTGGATGCTAGAGCTGACCCTTGTGTGTGGATACCTTCTGGTGGGCTCAGCGAGGATTCCTTTACGCTGCGATCGTAGTTGTTATTTATAACTGTCACCAAATGCTTTTATAAATAAAAGTTTCATAATCTGTTGTTGTAGTTTATATATCAATACTTCATCACATCATGATTAGCTATTTATTTCCACTATAATTCTGATCACATGTTTATATTCCGTTACTAAATTAAATTGTTCATAACTCTGATAATATGATTATATTCCGCCGTTATAATAATAAATACCATACTCTGATATACATGTAAAGTGATGTAAGAAATGGTTAAGAATGATATAAGCTTTATTCTCTCATTTGTGATCCCGATGGCAAAAATGTGAATTTTTGGGTTCTCCCCTGGGGTGTGCCCGATGGAACCGAGTAATTTAGTGTTCTTCTTTGGGTGCTTAGTGTCTAATGAAAGACAAGCACTCCTAGGAGGCATTAGATTAGGTGGTTCTACCACACGCACCACCGCCACAGCAGCCACGGCCGCACGTGCACGGCCACCGTCGCCTCCTCATCGTCGCACTCGCACTCGCCGCCGTCGTCGGACATCGCCGCAGAGGGGACACGGAGCACGATGTAGAGGCTGAGCCCCAGCGTGGCGCGTGACTAGGATAGCGCTGCGGCCTGGATGAGGAGAGGAGGGAGAAGGGTGGTGGGGCCCATAGGGGCAAAATCGTCTTTTCACAGCGCAGTTAACGGTGGCCGGATAGAAAATGCAACGGAGTGTCACGTAAGGAATAAAAGTTAAACTCGGTGTCAAATAGGGAACAAAAATTTTTTGAGGGCCAAGAAAGGGACGGGTCATTTGTCTGGTGTCAAATAAGGAATTCTCTCTTTGTCAATATTTCCAGCCACCCCATCGCTCCTCCCTATGGAAAATATAAATAACGATACCTGGTATACTACAGGGTGAAATGCTACAATGGTATATTATCTGTGCGCTTGCGGATACTTAATGTATATATATATATATTAACAAGTGTTCTAAATAATTACCAACAATGCATTTCTGGCATTATTGCTAGGGATGACAACTTAGTAAAGAAGTGATGCTAAGAAATGTCAACACACGCGCACCATGCCCTCGTCGTGTCCCGACCGCCAGCCTCCAGCTCACCGTGGCCCAATCTCTGGTGCCCATGCCGTGCCACCATCACTCCCTGCGTGTGTTAGCTCTCCAAATAGTATGAAACACGTGCAACATGAAACATTTGAATGCAACTTCCATTTGAAACGGATAAAATATTTAGAACATACACTTGCAATATATGTGTGAAACATATGCAAACATCAGATCAAACACTTGCAACTTGCCATCATGAAAACATGCACTGCAACATAAGACTGAAACAGCTAAAACATTTCGAACATATTCTTGCAACATATGTGTAAAACATGTGCAACATCCAGATCAGAACGCTTGCGATACGTCTGGAACAAATAAAACAGTTTGAACAACACCTCTAAAACACTTGCAACATGCATCTAAAACACTTGCAATATGTGCAACATCCCTAATCTATTTTTGCAACATCCATATGAAATAATTGCAATATACCTCTAAAACACTTGTAATATGTGCAACATCCCTGGTCCACTTTTGCAACATCCATATAAAACAATTGCAACATACCTCTAAAACGTCTGAAACACTTGAAACATATGCTTCCATCACAACATCTCCTTGCCAAAGTTGTGCGTCACGGTGGCTACGGCATCGTTCATGTGTTTTTTTTCTCAAATACCCAGAAGAGTTTCGTGGTTCATGTGTACATAAGGGCCCCAACTTTTTGTTTTGCCCTGGGCCCCTAAAAATTCATGACCAGCCCTACCGTGATGAAGACAACGGGGATCCATGAGGCATGGGGGCATGCGAGGAATGTGAGCGTGGCGTGTAGGCCTAGTCCTATGATTCCACTTCACCATCTCTGGTGATGAGGTGGGGCCTCACGGCTCACTACTCCTGGTCCTGTGGTTCGGCTTTGCGTGCGCTCGTTCAGCCATATTGCCCGCACGCCATTGGCCAGCGACGATGGCCACGACTGCACCATCGTCTCTAGTGACGTGCGTCGTAGTGCATTGTCGTTCCATGGCATAGATGAGGTCCCAAGGGCCTGCGCTTGGTGTACGTCAGCAAGACTGCGCCAGCGAGGAGGCCGAAGCAGCAGTCACGGAGGGGGAGCAGTCGAAGCAGGGATAGGCTAGATTTGGGCATGGCCATCGATGACGCCGTAGTGTGATCATCCAACAGCCACTCCTCTCTTGATGGCACCAGCTCCAGCAACATGCTGGCCATGGTGGAGAGCGAAGGCACGACCCTACCATCGGCCATGTCCCAAGCGTCGCGGCCGTGGCTTGCCTTGGCATTGCGTGCTGTGTGCTCACAGATGTTGTCACGCTGCTGTCGGGCCTCAGGGCCAATGCGGACGCCAATGGGCTAAGCGTCATGCAGACCGACATGCATGAGCTCCGATGGGGCAATTGGCTCTAGCTCGAGGACAACAATGAGAGGGTAGTGCGTGGCGTCGATCATGGCAAAGGAGCATGGCGGTCGACCGTCTGTGGCCATGGTAGCCAGAGCAGTGACGATGCCACCAAGAGCAGAGGTTTGGGGTGACGTGAAGCAAAGGTCTTGGGTCAGGCAAAGAGGAGGTCTGAGGTACGATGTAGGGTCAAGATGGCGGACTAGAGGGGGGTGAATAGTCATTTCTAAAATTAAACACGTCGGCTAACCGAGATAAATGTGGAATTAAAATTAACGGTCTAGCCAAGACTACACCCCTCCATTTAAGTTCACAAACACCTTATAAGGATCCTAATTAGGCAACAAAGGTGCCAGGCTAGCTAGAGCTCACCTAATCAATTCTAGTAGCAAGATCACACAAACTTATGCGACTAGTACTCAAACAACCGGGGGAGCTCCTACTCAACTAGTGATGCAAAAGCACAAAGCCACCTAAGCTCACTAGAAATGCTCAATAACAAGGCAACCAATGCCAAATTATAGAGCACAAATTACTTAGCTACACAAACTAAGCAATGTGACTAACAAGGTTACTCAAACTAAATTAGTCACGCAAGGGAGCTACCTCTATGCTACACAAGCAAGAAGGAAACTAGCAAGCTACACAAGCTAACTAATTACAAGAGCAACTACACAAGCACAATGTATATGAAAGTAAATACAAGCTTGTGCATGAGAATCGTAAACCAACGGGAAGATGATGACACGGTGATTTTTATCCCGAGGTTCACTTGGTTGCTACCAAGCTAGTCCCCATTGTGTCGACCGCTCACTTGGTGGTTTGGTAGCTAATTGGCATCACCCTCCAAGCCCACATGTTGGGCACCGTAAGAACCTACCCCAAAAGTGAGGGTAGTTCGATGACACGCTCAACTAGAGTTGCTCTTTGCGATCCCCGCAAGGTGAGCATAATACCCCTCACAATCATCTCCGGAGCACCACACAATCTTCTTGCATGCTTTGACGAAGCCACAAGCCACCAAGCCATCTAGGAGGTGGCAACCTCCAAGAGTAACAAGCACCACTGGCTTGCAACACGAACACCTAGTGCCACTCAATGCAATCTCTCAATGCAACGCACTAGAATCACTCACTAGCTATCGATCTGCAATCTAGCAAGCACAAGTGAGTTAGAAGGCTTCCAAGCACTCTCAAGCATGGACACTAAGTCCGCCAAGGTGCTCAACCTTAGCCATGCCCGAGTACCCCTTCAATTTATAGCCCAAGGGCTCAAAAGAGCCATTGCTCAAAAGCTACCCGGGGAGGTCCAAATTCAAGCTTTGGACCCAGGGTTCGGACGATCAACAGTGAGGGTTTGGACCATGGGATGCTGCCACATGTCCCCAAGTTCGAATGCCTACCATTGGAGCTTCAACGATCACTTTTGCGCGCTCAGACAACAACCGAACCATCTCACACCTCGGTCCTATTCAGTCTAGAGAGCTCTCGAGAGCTCCCAAAGCAACCAGACCAGTCCCGCTCCTACAACTGGACCATCTTAGGGTCCTGTCCCTTCAAACACAATTAAAAACACTCAACTGAACCTAGAAAACATGGTCTGGACCCTAGAACCGGACCTAGTTTGGACCCACGGGATAGGGTCGTGAGCCAGAGTCCTGAGAGCTAAAACGACGATAACTCTTAGCTTCGAACTCCGATTTCGATGATCTTGGACATTATGAAAAGATTATGCAGAGGACTACACATCCCACATGCATATTTTCCAAAGCACAATATATCAACATAGGATTCCCATCCAAGAACCATCATATGTTCAACATAGACCAACAGGACCATCTCTCACAATGGTCCTGTTGCCCTCCACCAGGGTCCTGTTGACCTTTTCACCTCCAAATCATCTCAAACTTCTTCTCCTTTGCAAATTTGCCGACACCACCAAGTGTACACCATCATGTGCAAGCGTGTTAGCATTTTCATAATTATTTTTAAAGGATTAGTCACTCAATTCACCACGCCACTCGATCCTACCAACGATGCAAAGTTAGATCACTCGAGTGACACTAGATGACCGATATGCAAACAAGTTTGCCCCTCTTGATAGTACGACCTTCAATCCTAAACCCGGTCATAAACTTCTCTACACACCTATGACTGGTGAAATGAAATGCCCTATAGGTTATACCTTTGTCTTGTGCATTCCATTCCATCTCCTCCAATGTTGATGCAACACATGCACCAACCATATCACAAATGATATGATCCACTTCATATCATCATGTGGCCTTGTTGGTTCATCGATCTTGACCTCACTTGCTTTTCACCGTTGCCTTTGTTCATCGACGCCAAGTCTTGATCAAGCTTCACTACCACGCGGTCCATCGCTCCAAAGCCTCCAACTTGCCCTTCACGCTTGCAACCGGTCCATCAAGCTAAGTCTTGTATTGATCTTCTCTACCATGGTCACATGCCTCCATGTCATGTCTCATATGCAATAAGCTCCGTCATCACATAAGGACCTTTCACATGGCAAGGCCAGCGCGACGAGGCGAAGTGGAGGTCCGAGGCACAGTGAGGCCAGCGCGACGAGGCGAGGCGTCCGTCAGCAGGCTTGGTCTAACAGAGGAGTCGGGACTTGACGTCCATATGCGTTCCTATACAGATACATACCAGACAGTGGGCCTTTATACGCAACAGGTGTACAAAATGACATAGATAAAGGAGAGATGGAATTATAATAGCAGATCTCCAAATAGACGAATTGTAATGACATTTCTCCCAACTCGGAGAATTGCAATGGGCTCGATTAAAAAAACCTTACAAAAAAGCTTCGACGATTAGGGACATTTTTCATCTGAATATTTTCTGAAACATTTGAAGAGGGCAAAAACAGCACTGAAACATGTGGGGTTTATTTAGCAGTGCAAGAAGGAATTTCAGAATGAAAAAAAGTTGCGAATGACCTTAGCTATCAAACTATACAATCAAAAGGGTGAGCGTCTGTTGCTTATAATCTACTTTTCAAAAGCGAAATGAGAAAATAGTTTCTCCAGTCTAGGCATTAGCAGTTTTCGATAAATGTCTAGATTGGGAAAATAGTTTATGCAACCCTAATAAATCTATACGGCACTCAGGTGTTTCTCGCACTCCGCACACCCGGTTTAGTGGGCCGTCCGATGTGCAATGGAGGCGCGAGCGCAGCACCTTGCTCCACGCCACCCACCTCGTGCAACGGGCCGACCACCACCTCGTTTTCTGGGTCGCCTTGAAACTGCTCATGACCATAGGCCGCCCACCTCGTGTGTGTACATGGAGCTATGCATGTATGTTCATTTCTTTAGTAGGGGCAGAGACAGGGGGTTGCGAATGTGAATTTTCCACTAAATTTTTTAATACAAATAAAATTTGAAAGTTCAACACTGTTGGACCCCCCCCTTTGGCATTCAAAAAATCAACTTCTTGGCTTTGCCCCTGTATGAAACTATATTTTACTATTTCTATTTGTCCATAAATTCAATGTTTAATTGATGTAAATTGATTATTCGTTTATAAGACTTGTTGTGGTAGCACCACCCAAATTATGTTGACCCACATGCACCCGTCATTGTCCTAAAGACCTTTAACTGTTGTACACGAAAGTTAGATAATCCGGTAGTCTGTCGGGTGTTCTCGGGGAACCCCGAATCATCCACATTTTATAACTCATACATGGTCAACAATGGAGTTACCACAACATTACAACATTGATACAAAAATTTCATACAACGGAGTTGCGGAAGACTTATAACATTAGTTTACAAAACATGTTTAAGTAAAACTTAACTTGAGATCAAAATGGTGAGTAGAATTGCAGAAGCACCTTAGGTAAAGAATCTAAGGTAGAAGAGACAGTTAGACCATGTTGAGCCCACTGACATGACCTTGATTAACAGCACTAGTCAGAACCTGCAATAGGGATTAACAAACTCTAAATACGTGAGGGTACTCAACAAGACTTACCCTACTAAAAGGAAAGACTCCAAGAGTATACAGGCTTAAAGGTAAGATAGAAGCAAGAATAACATTTGCAGAAAAAGCTTACTATAAGTGGATCCTTACTTTCAATGTTTTAGCTTCGTATTAAGTTTATCGGTAGTATCCAGTTTGCACCTGATCTAGCTCAATCACTTCATTAAGCATCTCAACTCATTTCATCTCATAACCATAAGTCACCATGTTCCATTGATTAACTACGATGTAGATCGGAGAATCGAGTCTCCAAACCGAGAAGCAACGGCAATTCGAATCGATTAAAACCCAGCTAGGGATTCCCAACCACACGGCATATGCAGGTCCCGGACCTACATATATCAACCATTCCCACATATCCTCCAAAACATGAACTAGATCGCACCACCCGGGAATACAGTACTCCACCGCCCTACGCCAACCCGGTGTGCTTCAAACGTCCTCCTAGGATGCCCATAGTACACGATACTCCTGCCATCTCTCCACTCCTAGTGTGCGTTATCATTTCGCATAATGAAATAGCCGAGGTACTCAGGCTTACCGGAGTATGTGGCCGGTACTGCAAAGTCTCGACTCACACAGGTCTACAACGGTACGGTCCTCAATCAACACAAGCGGAGCACTACATAGAGACTCCATTCTCAATGCAAGCTACCCGTCCAGTCTCAATTTAACATTATCATTATCCTGGTATTCTCATGACACGTGAGCAGATCCGAGAAGAACAAAGATAAAACTTATTTCTCGTGAACGATGAAACAGTCGCTGGACTTCTATCGGAGTCTTAAGCATTACTAAGCATTAGAGATATCGACCTACACATACTAGTGGGGTATAACTAAGGATACCTGAATAACAAGGTAATCATGTAGCAACGGTTAAACGACCAACTCCTAATTACTTAATGCACATCTTACAAGACTTAAAGTATAATAAAAATTTGTAAATACTAAGAGAGGATTTATGCTCCGGGGCTTGCCTGCATTGCAGGGAAGGTTAGATTCCGTACAAGGATCATAGAAGTCAAGCTTGGCACCAATACCACTGACGGATGAACCTTCTCCGAAGCTTGTCCACGAGAACTTTCTCACTCTCGTTTACTACACGTAATAATGATGTATGCTTTAACACGATGAAAGGCAATAAACATGATGCATGACGTAAGGCACACAAGTGCTTAGATGAACTCAAATAAAGCTAACATACTTGAATACGACTTTCCTTTACTAAGAGCTACTCATTGAGGTCGTCCTAGCATTCGAAAAAAGTATCAGAAAGGAAGACATTTTAGCTTCGGTAGCTCTTACAGCAGAAGTACAGCACCGGGCATCCATCACATCCTATCGTCCGCTATGAATAACAAATGAAAAAAAAAAACAGGCGGTGTGTGAGGGGCTCCTAGCCAGAGCGCTGGTCCCAAGCAGCATGCTGCTGCATACGTGCGTCAGGAGCAAGATTCCATAAGGGTTTCAGAGTCATTTTTCATCAACGTTGGTCTCTGTGTTAGCTTCCTAGACGTATTTTAATCTGGGACAGAGGGAGTAGGGTTTACATTTATCAAAAGTCATTTAATGATTAATCCTAGTCATTTTGGTAATTATTATTAAAGAATAAAGGCATTTCAATTAGGTGAACAACTAAAATTATCAAAATAGTACCAAACTTTTTGTGGAGCTAGGTATTATTATCATATTAAGCATACTCAAAAAGTTTTATTATTACAGGATTAATATTTTTGTCTACAAAAATTATGCAATAAGCATTTTTTCATTAATTGAGTGATTTTTCAAGCATACACAAATTACTTTTTTGACCAAATCATATTTTTCCTAGGTACAGCACATCACGAAAAGGCTACAAAAAAATTTCAAGATTTTATAATGTTTATATATTTATTTATGAATGTACAAGAATCAGCACATTATTGGAAATTAATAAAACATAGAAAAAGAAAAGGACCTCGGGCCCAAAGTTGGCCCGGCTCGGCACAGCGTCGCGAGCAGGCCGACCCATCACGGCCTGCCCAGGCGCGGCCTGGTGACTTTGCAGAAAGAACCCTATTTTTCAAAAATTAACTCGCGGTACATGTGCACTATTTGGAACTATTTACATGAGTCACAGATTTCTCACCTAGCGGCGGTGGCTAAAGGCGGCGGCGCTCCTGCGCGTGGCGGCTGCGCTACAAGGGCGCGCGCACGCGAGGTGGAGGAGCGAGGGAGGTGCGGCGTGAGCTGGGGAAGGCTAGGGTATGGCTGTCTTATGCAGAGGCACGGCGGAGGTGTGTCGTCGTCGTCACGGGCGACTGCGGCGGCGCGGACCGGCGACGAGAGCGCTGTTCCGGTGCGTCTGCTGCTCTATAGATAAAAAGAAAACGGCTGGTGAGCAACACGGAGCCAAAGTAAACCTAGAACGAGATCTAGAAGGAAGATAGGTGCCTCGAAACATGCCGGCCACGGTGAGGGGCTTGCGGCGGCCGCGGCGGAAACGGCACGCGCAGGCGATTCCAGCGACGAGGAGCGACGCAAGCAGGCTCAATAGAAGCGCAAGGGGGTGTCTAAGCTAACTGCTAGAGCAATTAAGCAGAGGGCGAGCAGTGGCGGAGAAATCGGCCGGTGAAGCAAAGCTCGACGGCGGCGGCAGAAAGAGGAGAAAGAGAGGACGGCAGGGTATTTAAACGGCGAGGGCGACGTCACCGGCTTCTCCAGCGCCTTCTCGAGCACGACCACGCGGACAGTCACGCGTCCAGGTAGGAGAAGCGCCGCGAAGGCGGTCAAACGGCACACGGCGGCGAGCAGGCAGGCAGCCGAGCTGCTGCTGGTTCTACTGTAGCCGACTGAACCCTCCTCTTCCCTTCTCTTTTTCTCTTGATTCCAAACAGCAACTCAAAAAACTTCACTACTATAACTTGTTCAACTTGATGAGATCTCCAACTTCTATTAAGGAACCAACATCAAAATATCAAATATTTGAGAGATTTTGAATGAGGAACAGAGGTACTTTGAAAATGATTTCGGAAATTCAAAGTTTGAAAATTTTGGTTTGGTTAAGTAACTTTGGTAATTAATTAGAGGTTAAACATCTATCAAATTTAATAACCAATTGCACAGTATCATAACTCAAGTATAGGACCAAGCAATGAAACAAAAGTCAGTACAAATTTTATTCATGAAAATGGATTTAAAAACTACCCAAAAATTGAACTTAATAGCTGATTCTCAAAGACTTAGGTATAAATGGCTAAGTTAGAAGACCACCCTCAGATCCAATCTTTAGGCTCCAAATTAAACATGTTTGACTTAAAATCACCTTTGAATTTTGATTCTACATTATAAAGCACACTTTGTACTACAAATTTAATTTGAACAAAATTTTACTTATTAAAGCAAATTCACATATATAAATTCACAAAGTTTCTTAATTACTAATATTGACATCATTTCATATAACATAAGAAACATCACAATTGCAACATATAAATCGTACATATGCAACATATATATGCTATAAATGAAACATGGAATGAATTTATGCCACAATGCTCATGCATGCTCATGCTCATGATCAAGGTTTTATTAAGTTCACAACACCTAGGGTGTTATAATGGTCAAAATTACTCGAACAGTTATCTGATCTTTTTTGGCTATTTTTTCTATATATTTTATTTGGTTCCTCTTTCAAATTTTCTAATTTGGCTTCTATAGAAATTATCTGGCTAATATTTTTATTTTGTGTGATAAATATTTCTGTATTACTTGATAGTTTCTTTTGGTTCATTTGATCTGGATCGAATGGTCACAGGAATCGAGTGTAGGTCGGATGAGAAACACTTGATTCTCCTTTGTTTTCCCAATCGAGTGTCGGGAGTGTCGGGCTGCCATTTAATACTCAGGTATCAACTGCCTCCAAAACAACCGACCGTGCACTAGACACATCCTTATGCAATCTAGGTACGTTTTGACATTTCTATAACTTGGAAAGGAGGGAGTATATGATTGAAAAAATTTTGTTTTTTCTTGTTTCTTTGTTGTCACCATTGAATTTAGGTATTGATATTTGACCAACAATGTTCTTTTCTTAAGTGCATAATCATGTAACACGAAAATGGTATAAATAAACGGTTTACTAACGTACGTTTGGAGCTATCTGCTTTAGCATTTGGCTATAAATATGTTGTCAAAGTGTCCGGAATTATTCACTTTAACATCAAGCACCTTACGGTAAGAAATACACCACTAACAATGGCATAAGTTTCACTACCAGCAAAATGATGTATTCATGCGCAAAGATGTCCGAGAGAATAATACCATGCACATTTAATGAGTGCATATAAAATATTTTGCTAACGTGACATCAAGTTTAACGAGAGAGAATAAAAAATTTGGCAGCAAAGACCAAGTTTTTAAAATCAGAAACATATTATGCATCTACCATAGTGTAAGTGTAATCAAGCTCTAAGTGAGTTTTGGTGATGTTGACCACATAATTAAAGAACTAATGGCTTTGACAAGTGTTTAACAACATATCTTTAATCGTGGATACAAAGAAACAAAGGTGGAGATCCCCCAACTCGAATGGATGGCTTGCAACGGCACCAAGAGCTAGTTTAATTCATTTCATATTTTAAAATTGAGTCATAGGATAAGTCGTACTATCAAGGGGATACTAATGGTGTGCTAGGTGAAATCAAGTGCTCAAAACTTCATCTACATCTCAAATAATCTCAACCACAAAAAGCCAGCCGAGCTGAATTCTTATCTATTCGGGCCTGCACGGAACCTCCACGCTCTGGCGCGGGACCTCCGTATACTGACGCGGAAGCTCCGGGGTCTGACAGACCCGATCGTTTTATGAGTCATGTGGATGGTATTTATACCATACCCCTTCGTACCTAACGGTTATCTTCTCTATTCCTTCATTCCTGACTAACAGAAGCGCTCTCTCTTCCAAGCTTGGTGCTCCCAACTCCCTTGCTCAAATCTTTGTGATTCCTTGAGGGATTTGGCTCTAGAGAGTGTGAGAAAGCTCGAGAAGATCCTTCTCCTCCATTCTTGTGCACTTGGTGAAGCCCTAGCCGCTTGGTGTGTTCGTTTCTCTTGGAGCTTGGCTCCTAGACGACTAGCGGTTGCCCGATAGCTCCTGAAAGCATCTAGGCCCCTAGTTGGGTTTCGGTGATTAATGACAATACGTGATTACTGTGACTAACGTGTGTTTTGCAGAGGCAACTAAGTTAGGTTACGGTAGTGGAGATCGATTGGGCAATCATGGTGGTCATGCCCTTACGATGGAAATCGTTTCGATTTTCAAAGGATGGACGACAAGGTTAAGGATGGACTAGTTCTAAGTGTCGTTTGGTGTTGAAAAGACACTTATAGTAGTTTAGGACTTTGTTTTTCCTTTGGTCGTACTCTTAAGGGGGTATGGACAGGTAGCTTGACCTAGGTGAGTCTAGTGAGTTAGGTGTGGTGCACACTTGCTAAATCTAGCACTAGGTAGCTCTAAAATAACCCTTAGATCCATTGGAGCAAACTTCATTCACGTATAATCGAGAGTTAGAAGTGAATGGAGGATTAAATACTGACCGGACGCTGGCTTCGGTGTGACCAGACGCTGGCGCAGAGTCCGGTCAGTTCATTTGATCAAGGTGAAGTCATCTGAAAGTGACCGGACGCTGAGAGGTGAAGTGACCGGACGCTGAGGGGCAGTGTTTGATCGACTCTAGTAAGGTTCTAGAGATGGAAAATTATGACCGGGCACGTCCGGACACTATTTGATCATTGGAATTCGGGGTGAACTGACCGGAGCGTCCGGTCAACATGACCGGAGCGTCCAGTCACCCCGTAGAGGCACATAACGATTCGTTTTTCAGCCGGCATTATAAATACTTCCTCCATTCATGTGTGGGGGTACTTTTGCTCATTCCAACAGCTGAGAAACACCTTTGAGAGTGCCAAGAAGAGCAAGGTCCTAGTGAGGTGATTGAGATTTGAGAATCCCAAAGAGAGCCCTCATTAGTGAGATCAAGAGTAACAAAGTGTGCATCCACCCTTCTCATTAGGCTTGTCGTGGTCAAGTGAGAGTTTGTGCTTGTTACTCTTGGTGATCGCCATCACCTAGATGGCTTGGTGGTGATTGGGAGTTTGATGATCATCCGGCGGAGCTTGTGGATGACCCAACTCAAGTTGTGAGCGGTTGTAGGTGATTCACCGCGACGGAGTGTCAAAAAATCAACCCGTAGAGAGCACTTGATCCTTACGCGGATCAAGGGGGAGCTACACCCTTGCGCGGGTGCTCCAACGAGGACTAGTGGGGAGTGGTGACTCTCTGATACCTCGGCAAAACATCGCCGTGTTCCTCCTTCTCTCTTTACTTTGAGCAATTCAATACTTGTCTTTATATTCCGTCAACACAAAATTTTCGTCTCTGTGTTGGGGTCACACGCAGCAAGTTAGAAGGGTCTGCTCGATGGAGCAAATCCGCCTAGCTTCAGCGCAAGGGTGGTCGATCCCGCGCAATCCTCCCAAGACATGCCAGTCAATTTGACCCTGCAATTGACAAGGAGAGAAAGCTCATCAATAATTAAGGGCGGAACGTGCCGGTTTTACCAGACAGTCCCGAATGTGCGGCTCTGAGAGCCGATATGAGAGGAGATCAACTAAATAGTCGATCCCAGCATATTCGCAAGAATGAATCGGTTAAAGCTCATGGGGTTGTATAAGAAGAATCGGTTGTCATTCAGGATAAATGTTATTTAAGCAAATATTAATCAATGGCAATAAGATATCAATAGTGATCGGTTTGTACTGAGCCAATGATTATTAGTAACCAAACTCCTCTTTATATAAAGAAATAATTCAACATCACTTAACCATTTAATAAAGATAAATCTAATGAACATGTTAGATCTCATCTATTGTCATGACTAGTGGGGCTTGAGGCAGAATCATGCAGGCCATAGAAACAACAATAGACTCGACGACCCTAGCTCATTACTAATATCAGTGGGGCATGAGGCAGAATCATGCAGGCCATAATACAATAACAAGATCATGGAGCTAACATATCTTTCAACTTATCTCTACTTCAATGATCTCGTAATGTGAACAGTTCGTGAAAGCATTTGATATCGGCTAAACAGCCAATTCAGGCATAGCGCACAGTTAAGGTCATGTCTTCTCAAGAACGGGTCTACCAACCAATGATTCCCACTCCATGGTGCCAATAGTGGGGTGAGAGGCAGAATCCCATAGGCCATGATGACGGACCATGGAACGGTTTTCATTGACTAATAGATCTACTCAAGATCGAACATGCCTTAACCACACGCTATGCACGATTAAGATTGACGCAAAACAGCCAATAAAAACATAACTCATCATTTAAGATGTAGATTAGATCAGATTTAGATTAGCAAACGATGAGTTAAACAAGATATAAGGTCAATCCAGATCAATCTCAATCGAGCAGAGTGATATTGCTGTAATTAGATAAACAATTAAAGTAATAAGCAATATCGGTAACTTAATAAATCTACCAAATACTGCCATACTAAGGTAGAGCCAATAACTTGACCTTGATCTAATTCAAGCAGTGGGGTGTGAGGCAAAATCACACAGGCCATACTTGAATTAGACAAGAGTCGATAACTAGCCTATACCAGAGTCGTAGTGGGGGTCGACCGGATCGATGCAGCCATACGAACAGAGGTATAAACCGTGATGGTACTTATAGACAAGCAGTGGAAGTCGACCAGATCGATACAGCCATACTTGTTGAAGAACTCGCCGAGATCTACTCTACTCCTACTCCTTAGGGGTGGCCGGAGCCAAAAAAAAGTAATTGACTTGTATTTGATTGGTTGATGTTCTTTACAATAGCCGGGGTTTGGTATTTATACCCGGAGCCTAAAACGAACCCTACTCGAGTATGACATAATACAATCTTTGGCATAATGAAAACATTCCTAATTTAAGATAACTTGGACTCTAATCTTTCCCTTTTTGTAGAGTCCAGTATGTCTCGTCTCAGCGTCGATCATAGCCTCTGTCGTTATCTGCTGGCGCTATCTGAAGAAAGCCGATTCTAGAGTGGCATCCGAATTAGCTAGTTTCGATCTGCACATAACTGATCCCTTGTTGTCATGATCTTGGGAGCTCCTGAGCTTCTAAGATCCTTCTTCCAAATTCTGGTGTAAACACATGCCCCCCAATTTTGGGATAAAAGTAATTTTATTCTAAAATTATCATGTCTGCATCCCTGATTGGTCCACAGTCATGGGTAGAGAACCTTGATCTAGGGCCCACTATTTATCACCGCTTGTGTCTATTCATGAGCCCATGCCTCAAAACTTCTTACAAGAGCATCACTGTTTCACGGGCACTTGGATTCATCTTCCTGGGCCAGCTATAAAATGCCTATCCGACCCCGACGAGAGCAACTTAACTATTTAGCTATGTTTCTCTTCTTCCTGCCCTCTCGAGCTCTGACTTCACTAGACCCTCCATGGTTCATCTCTTTGCTATAAAGATCTTGAGTGGTTAGAAGAATTCTTGTGTATAGGGTGATTATGTCACTCATTCTAGCACCTTGTCGAGCAAGAGAATTAGCTATTGTGGCTAGAAAAAGTCTTGTGATACCACCTGAGTCTTCTCTTCATGCTCGCAAAGTTGTTCTAGTGTTTGCAAGGGCTAAAATGTGTGGACACTTTCCCCTTATTTGCTTCATCAAACGCCCACTAGGAGAGCCACAGGCTTCTTTCCCGCAATTCCTAGTCACTGAGAAACTAGTTAGGCATCTGTTAAGCGGGTGGCCTTTCCCTTTATTCTGACATAAGTTTGCTAACTAGCCAATGTGACTTAATTCATGATAACCTTCGGCCTCATGGGGAACCAGACTGGCTCAGAACGCTACCCGTCTTGTCTTAAACCTTCTGTGCCCTTAGTATACTTCCTGCTCTTCTGTAGGTTTGAGATCATGGAGAGCAGCAAGAGACCCGCTGAGGAGGCTCTTAGCGAACCCGCATCATCATGCCAGCGCCTTCATCGCCGGAAAGGTGCCACTCAGGATGTCCCCATCGTTCCAGAGCACAGGGTCAACCTGGCTCAATCGTCGGGATCATCCTCAACACTGATTCGTCGCCAGCTCCCTAGTTATCTGAGGAGGCAGATCGATAATGTCGGTCTAATCGCTTCCATCGATCAGATTGATCAGAGTCTATCCAACTGCCTTTCCCTCATGGAATCGGCTCTAGCCATGATTCAAATCTAATCGTTCTCTGAGGCCGACCTGAGGGAACGGCTGGCCAAGGCTGAAGCCAGAGTCATAGGTGAGAAGGCTACCACAATCTTCTTAGCTTTTCTTAACTTTTGGTTTTGAGATTTTCTGATCATCCCTTCCTTTGAATTTTTAGATCTAACAGCTCAGTTGGAAAGCCTTCGATCAGCCGCAAATCATGCGGCGGGGTTTGTCAATGCCAGGGGTGCTGTTCTGGCAATCCGTTTGCATGACATTCCAAACCACGTCAGGGAGGTTGCTCTCCATGGTGTTCGCCATGGTGTTGCCACAGTGTTGGCTACTGCACAAGTCCGCTCTGGTCACAATCTTTAGCTTCTTCCTCATGGTTTCCCAGATGCAGTGCCCCCCGGGGATCAGGAGTGTTTGACTGAGGAATTCTCTAATGCCGCCAACTCTATAGCTTTCAATACTTTAGCTGATGATGTAGTGAGCAAATTGTTCTCCAACCCGTAGCTTGTAATAAGTGATTTTTAGCAAACAATTCCCTCATCATGAATGATTTTCCTTTGTTTTCGCACTTCATATTATGCATATTACTTCATCCATGCTTGCTTTCCCCCTATAGGTGATACGCATTGTACCAGCTTTTGTTCTTTTGGGTTCATTTTTTGCACTAAAGGCGATACCTTTCTGACATCGGCTATTAGAGCTGTCAACCGAACAAATCGGCTTTTTAACTGTTAATCCAAACGCTGGGATAATATTTCTTTAGATATTTCCCATTGATTGCTTGGTCGAACTCTTCTTCTCCTCCTAGCGTCTCCAGAATATACGCATTACCAGGAGCACAACGTTTGATCTGATAAGGCCCTTCCCAATTGGGTGACCATTTGCTGAACTTGTTGTCCTTTGACCCGATTGGCAATTTCACTTTCCAGACCAAATCTCTTTCAAAAAATTGCTTATTTTTGACCTTTTTATTGTAATATTTTGTGACTCCCAATTTATTGGCTTCAATATTTTTGAGAGCGCACAGCCGAAGGCAATTTAAGTCTTCTAAGCCATCCATCATAAGATTTTTGTAGACTTTAGCTGTCAAATCGTTCTATAACATAACACGCCTCGATCTAGTCTGAATTTCCCAAGGAAGAACTGCGTTATGGCCATACACAAGTTCGTAAGGTGATGTTTTAATTGATCCATGACAGGCCATCCTGTATGCCCATAATGCCTCATTAAGCGTCGAATGCCACTTTCTTGGCTGTTCCTCAATTTTCTTCTTGATCAGCTTAATCATAATTTGATTGGACGCCTCTGCCTTGCCATTAGCCTGAGCATAGTAAGAAGACAAATTTAGCAGCTTTATCCCCATACTAGCAGCAAAATCTCTGAATTCCTCTTATGTGAACATGGTCCCTTGATCGGTAGTGATGGTTTGAGGAATCCCAAAACGATACACGATATGCTCCTTAACAAAATCAACCATATTTTTTGAAGTTACCATTTTTAGGGGAACTGCCTCAACCCATTTGGTGAAGTAGTCTGTTGCCACCAATATGAACTTATGCCCCTTGCTTGAGGGTGGAAAGATCTGGCCAATCAAATCAATTCCCCAGCCCTGAAACGGCCATGGCTTGATTATTGGGTTCATGGCCGACGTAGGTGATTTCTGGACATTACCAAAACGTTGACAGTCTTGGCATCCTTTGTAGTATTCAAAATAGTCTTCTAGTATTGTTGGCCAGAAATATCTAGTTCTGCGAATAATCCATTTCATCTTATAAGCCGATTGATGAGCCCCACATATCCCTTCATGCACTTCGCCCATCCAAACCTTGGCTTCTTCTTGATTCAGGCATTTGAGTAATGCCCCATCGATTGTTTTGTAATACAGCTGATCATCCAGTAAAACATACTTAGTTGATTTATACCTTAGCTTTCTGGTAACTTTCTATGACGGATTTTTAAGGTAGTCGACTATCTCAATTCTCCAATCATTATCCGAGGCTTCATTACTTAGGATTTCTTGAATCACTCGATACTCTGAGGCACTTTGAGCCAAATGGTTAGCTTCCTAATTCTACGCCCTTGGAATGTGTTGAAATGAGACATGGGGAAATTCCCTGAGCAACCTTTGGCACTCGTCATAATATTTCCTCAGAGTATCCTCTTTGCACTCATACAAGCCGATCAACTAATTAATAATTAACTGTGAGTCTCCAAATATTTCAATCGCTTTGGCCTTTACCTCATCAAGAAGTTGAATCCCTTTGAGAACAGCCTCATATTATGCTTGATTGTTGGTAACCACTGGTTCGGTTGGAAAAGCAAACTCAAAATTTGCCCCCTCGAGGTGAAATAATAACAATATCAATGCCACCACCTTGTTTACATGATGACCCATCGAAGAATAACATCCAGAGCACCGGCTCTACATGATTCATGCTTGGCTTATGATGTTGGGTGATGAAATCAACTATTACATGCCCTTTAACTGCTTTAGCCGATTCGTACCTCAAGTCAAACTCTGATAACGCGAGAATCCATTTTCCTACTCTACCATTTAGTATTGGCATTGACAACATGTGCTTGATCACATCAGCCTTGGAAACAATCGTGCACTCGGCCGATAATAAGTAATGCTGCAATTTGGTGCAAGAGAAGTATAAGCACAAGCATAACTTTTCAGTGGGAGAATATCTTGTTTCTAGATCTAAAAGTCTCCTACTTAGATAGAAAACCACTCGCTCTTTTCCTTCAAATTCTAGTATCAGGGCCAATCCAATTGTTTTGTCATCGGCCGATATGTACAACCTGAAAGGCTTACCTTGCTGAGGAGGGACCAGCACGGGTGGACGCTTCATATATTCTTTTATCTCCTCAAACGCTTTCTGTTGCACGTCACTCCATCTAAATTCTTGATTATTTTTTAATTACAACAAGGGAGAAAACGGCATAACCCTTTCCGACATATTCAAAATAAACCTTCTGATGAAATTAATTTTGCCAAGCAAAGATTGCAACTCTATCTTAGTAGTCAGGGGTACTGCGTCGTTAATTGCTTTCATGCTCTTCTGACCAAATTTGATTCCTCTCTCGTGGACCATAAAACCCAAGAACTGTCCAGCTGATACTCCAAAAGCACACTTATTAGGATTCATCTTCAGACCATGTTTTCTTGTGCATTCTAGAGTCTCCCGCAAATCAGCCAGATGCTCTTCGTATCCTTCTGATTTTACCATCACATCATCAATGTAGATCTCAACAATCCTACCGATCAACTTATGAAAGATATAATTCATTGCCCTTTGATAGGTGGCACCAGCATTCTTTAGACCGAAGGTCATCACAACCCACTCAAACAAGCCAATTGCGCTAGGGCACCTAAAAGCAGTCTTCGCTATGTCCTCCTTAGCCATGAAAATTTGGTTATACCCTGCGTTGCCATCCATGAAGCTAATAACCTTGTGCCTGGCTGCTACATCTACTAACATATCGGCTATTGGCATTGGATAACCATCCATGGGTGTGGCTTTATTCAGATCCCTAAAGTCAATGCAAACCCTCAGTTTTCCATTCTTCTTGTATACAGGGACAACATTCGATATCCATTCTGCATATCGGCATGGTCGGATAAACTTTGCCTCCAGTAGCCTTTCAGTCTCCTTTTTAATATCATCAAGCACGTTCGGATTGAATCTCCTTGGAGCTTGCTTAAAGGCCGATATTTAGGTTTGATTGGCAACCGATGTTCAATAATTGACTGGTCTAAACCAGGCATCTCGTAGTATTCCCAAGCAAAGCAGTCTTTAAATTCTTTTAGTAAATCAATTAATTCCTGCTTATACTCTGGATCCAATTTAGCACTTACGTACATCGGCCTAGGCCTGTCTCCAGAACCAATGTTCACTTCCTCTAATTCATCGGCTGACGTGAAGCCATGTCCTAGTTTACCATCTGTACCATCTATTGGATTATCCATTAAACAAATTTTCAAAGCCGACTGCTTGGATCGGCTGTTGGCTTTTGCCATTGATTTTGAATTCTGATGGCAACAAAAAGGCCATTTGAAT
This sequence comes from Miscanthus floridulus, assembly GCF_019320115.1. Classification (NCBI taxonomy): domain Eukaryota; kingdom Viridiplantae; phylum Streptophyta; class Magnoliopsida; order Poales; family Poaceae; genus Miscanthus; species Miscanthus floridulus. Next base: position 87,873,979 of record NC_089598.1, read on the forward strand.
ATTAGCTGATGGTTGCTTTCTATTGGCTATTTTCTTGGCACGCCATACTTGAGTTTTACTGGATGCCTGAGCCTGTTCCATTTCTTTATTCCTTAGGCGCTGCACCCTTCTCTTCTGGCTCCTTGTTAGTCCTCTGGGGCACCATTGGCCTTCCTGCCAAATGTATTCTTTCTTGTTGCTTCCTTCTTCATGATCAGCCCAGTCTTGGTCAACAACTCTTTTTCCCAGCCGGTCATGAATACTTTTATTTTTTAAGCGTTGATCCATGTTATTATAATGATGTGAGTCCTGGACATGGATAGACCGGCAGTTGATTTGAGATTGCCTAAATCCCCAATACTGATTGCTGCATTCTGGATAGTCATGTCTGGTAGGCAATTTCAAATCTTCGTTCCAGCAGTATTTGAAGAAAGGACAATTCCAGTGCGATTTGGCTTGCCTCCTTTCATACCTATCTTCTTCTAGTTGACGCTGGTATTCTTGACCCTCTAACCATCGTTGATAATCCTTTTCCTTCTGCTGCTGCCACTTATTCAACAGGATCCGAGATGTAACTCGTGACTTCGTCGCTCCACTTTTTGATGTTTCCCCTGCTCATATTGGCTCTTCTACTGATCACAACGTTTTCTGATCTCTCTATATTCGTCAGCTGATATTTACGTCTTGGGATCAACAGTTCTAGCTTCTTTCAATCTGGCCGATGTTAGGACCTTAGTCTTTCCTTTGAATATCCTAATATCAACCATATTGTGATCTCCTGGGAAAGGATTATTATCTACTTTCATCTTCTAAGGCGTATCGAACTTGAGCCTCCCTTGCTGAATAGCCCTCTATATATGCTGTTGGAAAATTCTACACTCATTAGTGGAATGAGAAGTAGCATTATGGAGCTTGCAGAACTTCTTATTCTTCAACTGTTCAGGGGGTAACATAACATGATTGTTTAGCAATTTGATCTGGCCCTTCTCAAGTAAGAAATCAAAGAGCTTATCCGATTTTGTGACATCAAAATCATAGCTCTCCTCAATTCCTCTTCCCCAAGGATTTGGTACCATTACTGTCTTCTTGCCCCAATTCCATTCAGCTGTAGCAACCTCCTCTTCTTCATCTTCATAGCCGTCTTCAATTGAGTATGGATCATAAGCTTCGGCTACTATGGTGCTCTTCTGGAATCGGGTATCTCTGCGCATACTCTGGAATTGGCTATTAAGTGCTGCTACTCATTGAGCCAATTGTCCCAAGTTGTCAAACTCTTGTCCTAGCAGCTTTTTTTCCACATTGGCAACATTCCTTGGACGGCTAAAGTAGCCAGCTGATCATCGGCCAAGCTTAATGAGAAACACAGACTCTTAGTCTCTTAGAATCTCTGAAGAAACTCAGTGCCCAATTCATTAGTCCTCTGTCTCATGGTTGTCAAATCGGTTATTTTCTTCTTTCCAGTCCCAGTATAAAAATATGTATGAAACTTCTTCTCCAGGTCGGCCCAATTGGCAATGGAGTTGACTGGTAATGACGAGAACCAAGTGAAGGTCTACCCTGACAAGGACAAGGAGAAGAAACAAACTCGATGGGCATCCTCAACTGATGCTTCACCCAATTGTGTAAGATACCGACTGATATGTTCTATGGTGCTTGTACCGTCTTGACTAGTGAACTTGGTGAATTCTGGGAGCCTGTAATTTGTAGGAAGAGCGACCAAATCATACCATTCTGGATATGGACATTTGTATGAAAAGGTCAGCCCCTTTGGCTTCAGACCGAACTGATTCTTCATCATCTTGGTCACCTGTAGCAGCAACTCGTCAGCTTGCGGGTTTGGATTTCTCGGTACTTGTTGACTCATCTATGGATTGAAATCCCATGTGCCTTGATATCCTGGATTTGGTATCATGTGGAGGGTGTTATAATCTATGCCATAGTGATAGCCTTGTGGAATTTCAATCTATTGGGTCCTTTGCTGGCTTGCCGCTTGAAGTCTCTGATTATAGACACAAGGATCTATATCTCTACGGATCCTTTGAATTGATGGTGCTATCTTTTGAGCCAACGACGGTATGTGGCCTGATATGCTAAAATTGATCATCTGGTTCTGACTTTGCCCCACTGGCTGTTGCATATGCTGTACTGACGGTCCAGGATTGTACTATATCTGATTTATAGTAGTACCTAGAGTTTGTTCAGATGAACCTTGAAATGTCTGGATGTCACCATTACCAAATGGTGCTGCTTCTTGATGGCTGGTACTGACTTGATTAGTCCCTTGAGTCGACGAATCTAGAATATTATAACAAGTCGATCCAACTTGACCAATTGAAATTCCATGAATCGCCTCTTTCATGGCGTTGTGAAATGCATCAACGAAAGCTTCATTGCGGCTTGATATGGCATCACGAATAGACTTGCCTATGGCTTTCGTAAAGAAATGTCTATCTTCAGCTTCGACTGTATCTGTCTGCCCATGTAGTATAACTCTTTATAATGTACCATAAGGATGCTGTCGTTGTTGTGAACCGCCATGATGGTTGTGGGGTCCCACTGGGCATGCCAGAAACATGTGTCGACACAAAATTTGTATCTCTGTGTCGAGGTCACATGTAGCAAGCCGAAAGGGTCTGCTTGATGGAGCGGATCCGCCTAGCTTCAACGCAAGGGTGGTCGATCCTGCGCAATCCTCCCAAGACGTGCTAGTCAATTTGACCCTACAATTGACAAGGAGAGAAAGCTCATCAATAATTAAGGGCAGAACATGCCGGTTTTGCTAGACGGTCTCGAATGTGCGGCTCTGAGAGGAGATATGAGAGGAGATCGACTAAATAGTTGATCTCAGCATATTCACAAGAATGAATCGGTTAAAGCTCATGGGATTGTATAAGAAGAATCGGTTGTCATTCAGGATAAATGTTATTTAAGCAAATATTAATCAATGGCAATAAGATATCAATAGTGATCGGTTTGTACTGAGCCAATGATTATTAGTAATTGAACTCCTCTTTATATAAAGAAATAATTCAACATCACTTAACCATTTAATAAAGATAAATCTAATGAACATGTTAGATCTCATCTATCGACATGACTAGTGGGGCATGAGGCAGAATCATGCAGGCCGTAGAAACAACAATAGACTCGACGACCCTAGCTCATTACTAATATCAGTGGGGCATGAGGCAGAATCATGCAGGCCGTAATATAATAACAAGATCATGGGGCTAACATATCTTTCAACTTATCTCTACTTCAATGATCTCATAATATGAATAGTTCATGAAAGCATTTGATATCAGCTAAACAGCCGATTAAGGCATAGCGCACAGTTAAGGTCATGCCTTCTCAAGAACGGGTCTACCAACCAACGATCCCCACTCCACGGTGCCAATAGTGGGGTGAGAGATAGAATCCCATAGGCCATGATGATGGGCCATGGAACGATTTTCATTGACTAGTAGATCTACTCAAGATCAAACATGCCTTAACCGCACGCTATGCACGATTAAGATTAACGCAAAACAACCGATAAAAACATAACTCATCATTTAAGATGTAGATCAGATCAGTTTTAGATTAGCAAACGATGAGTTAAACAAGATATAAGGCCGATCTAGATCAATCTCAATCGGGCAGAGTGATATTGCTGTAATTAGATAAACAATGAAAGCAATAAGCAATATCGGTAACTTAATGAATCTACCAAATACTACCATACTAAGGTAGAGTCGATAACTTGACCTTGATCTAATTCAAGCAGTGGGGTGTGAGGCAGAATCACACATGTCATACTTGAATTAGATAAGAGTCGATAACTAGCCTATACCAGAGTCATAGTGGGGGTCGATCGGATCGATGCAACCATAGGAATAGAGGTATAAACCATGACGGTACTTACAGACAAGTAGTGGAGGTCGACCGGATCAATGTAGCTGTACTTGCTGAAGAACTCACCGAGATCTACTCTACTCCTACTCCTAAGAGGTGGCCAGAGCTGAAAAAAGTAATTGACTTGTATTTGATTGGTTGATGTTCTTTACAATAGCTGGGGTTTGGTATTTATACTTGGAGCCTTAAACAAACCCTACTCGAGTACGACTTAATACAATCTTTGGCATAATGAAAACATTCCTAATTTAAGATAACTTGGACTCTAATCTTTCCCTTTTTGTAGAGTCCAGCATGTCTCATCTCAGCACCGATCATAGCCTCCATCGTTATCTGCTAGCACTATCTGAAGAAAGCTGATTCTAGCGTTGCATTCGAATCAGTTGTAGAAGTTAATTATTGCAAAGAAATTTAGAATTAGCCCAATTCACCTCCCTCTTGGGCATCTTGATCCTTTCAATTGGTATCAAAGCCTCGTGTTCATGTATTTAGGCTTAACCGCCTAGAGAAAGATGTCTTACGGGGATGAACCTCCTCCTATCTTTGAGGGGGATGATTTTCCATATTGGAAAATTCGCATGGAGGCGTACTTAGAAGCTCTAGATGTTGGAATACTTAGAGCCACCTCGCAAGGCTTCCCAAAACCTCGGGATGCTACACACCTACAAGGCGATGAGGTGAATTATGAGAAATAGAATGCAAAGGCTCGAAACACCATCTTTAGAGGCCTTTGCAAAGATGTGTTTAACCGGGTGAGGAACCACAAAGACGCCCATACACTATAGTCGGACATTTGTGTGCTCCATGAGGGAACAAAGAGTGAGCATGAGGAACGCTATCATCTTGTCATGAAAAAGCTTAACTCTTTTGAGATGCTTCCTAAAAATATGCTAATGAGATGTACTCATGTTTGAATGTTCTTGTAGAGGAAGTCAATGGGCTTGGACTCACTCAAATGCAACCATCCGATGTTGTAAGAAAGATTTTGAGTGTCCTCCCCATTGACAAATATGGGCATATTGTGACCATGCTTCATCAAGGTGATCTTTCCACTGCTACACCGACATAAATCTTGGGAAAGATCAATGCTCATGAGATGTATATGCGCATCATGCCACATGAAGTTGATGATACAAGTCTTGCTCTCATGGTGAGAAAAACCACCAAGATGCTAAAGAAGCTCAACAAGAGTGGCATCAAGTTTGATGGCAAGAAGAAGTTCTTCACTAGCTCTAGAAGGAAGCCAATCTCCGAGATGAATTGCTACAATTGTGGAGAACTTGGTCATCTAGCACACCAATGCACCAAGCCCAAGAAAGACAAGTTCAAGAACAAGTACAAGGGCAAGAAAGATGACTCAAGTAATGAAGAAGAAGATGAGAAGAAGAAAAACAAGCCATACAAGAAGAGAGATGGCAAGAAGAAGGACTTCCACAAGAAGAAGAGTGGAAAGGCATACATCATCGGTGATTGGCTCATGGATATTGATTCATCTAGTGGCTCATCCGATGATGATAATGACAACAAGAAGGTGCCCACCATTGTTATTGACTCTTCATCATCTTCACCGCCATCATCCTCCACACACCTATGCCTTATGGCCAAGGGTGAACGCAAGGTATCAAATGATGATGATAGTAGTGGTGATGAACATGCTAGTAATGATGATAGCGATAGTGATGATGATGAATATGAATCACCTTCTTATGATGATCTTGCTAGATTGCTAAAACAATACACTAAGATCATTATAAAGACTAGAGCTATGAATGAAAAGCTAGGAGCTAAGAATGATTCACTTTTAGCAAAATGTGATATGGCGGAAAAGGCTAGTATTGAGCTTAGAGAAGCAAATGATGCTATATCATCCAAACTCAAGGAGCTCAAATCTTTTAAGAAAGAGCTTAAAGATAAACATGATAAACTTGAGGGGATGTACAAAGAGCTCATCACTAGCCACAACAAGCTAAAAGAGGAATACACTACTCTTAAGATTAATCACGATAATCTTGTCATTGCTCAAGAATTTCTATCCCATGAGCCACATGATGCTACTAACAATGTTGTTAAGATTGATATAGCTACATCATGCGATGACTTGATCATTGAGAGCATTGAGCAAAGTTCTAGTAGCAAGGGCAAGCAAGTGGTTGAGGCCGATGATTATGATGAGTTTGTCAAGCTCAAGAATGACAATAAAAAGCTCAAGAAAGATCTTGAAGAAATCAAAAGCCACAACACTATTGTGCTAGAAACTCTTGATCATGATGGTGATTTGATGCTTGAGAATGAGAAGCTAAAAGAAGAGAACAAGAAGCTCAAGGAAGAGAAAAATAATGATGCTCTCAAGGAAGAGAACAAGAAGATCAAGTTAGAGAAAGAGCATCTCAAGATTGGTTTGAGCAAGTTCACAAGAGGCAAGCATCTTCAAAGTGAGCTACTAATAAACACCGTCATGAAGATGGATAGAAGTGGCATTGGGTACTTGGCAAACCAAGAGAAGAAGGCTCAAGCTCAACAACAACACAAATCAAAGCCGAAGCCAAAGAGATGCTTTGAGTGTGGACAAGAAGGTCACTTTGCTCATGAGTGCCAAACTCCACCACCACAACCCTTGCCTAAGCATGCTAGACCTTTTGCCTTCAATGCTCACTACATGCTTAGAAAGGATTCTAGTGGGAAGATGAAAGTCATGTTCTTAGGACCTCCCAACAAGAATAGGCCTAAGAAAATTTGGGTAGCAAAGTCACTTGTTGAGAAGGTGAAGGGCCCTCAACAAGTTTGGGTTCCTAAAGCTTGATCTCTTGTCTGTAGGTGAACTACAAGACCAGTGGAAGTCATTGGGTTATTGATAGTTGTTGCACACAATATATGACTGGTGATCCTCATATGTTCACCTCACTAGATAAAGAAGTAGATGGACAAGAAAGAATCACATTTGGAGATAATTCAAAGGGCAAGGTTAAAGGATTGGGCAAAGTGGCAATATCAAATGATCATTCTATCTCAAATGTGCTCTATGCTGCTTCATTGAGCTTCAACTTGCTATCCGTTGGACAATTATGTGATCTTGGCTTCTAATGCTTGTTCATTGAGAAGGAAGTTGTATCTAAGAAGGATGATGATCAAGTGATATTCAAAGGATTTAGATACAACAACCTATACTTAGTGGATTTCACCTTTCAAGATGCTAACTTGAAGACATGCCTTTTCACCAAAACAACACTTGGGTGGCTATGGCATAGAAGAGTTCCTCATGTTGGGATGTGCTCACTCAAGAAGCTAATGAAAAATGATTTGGTGAGAGGGTTGAAGGATGTGAAGTTTGAGAAGGACAAGCTTTGTAGTGCATGTCAAGCCAGCAAGCAAGTTGCAAATACTCATCCAACCAAAGCTTTCATGTCAACCACAAGAGTGCTAGAACTCCTTCACATGGACTTATTTGGACCAACAACATACAAGAGTTCAGGAAGAAATCTTTATTGTCTTGTGATTGTTGATGACTATTCAAGATACACATGGGTATTCTTCCTTCATGACAAATCCGAAGTTGCATCTTGCTTCAAGAAGTTTGCCAAGAGAGCACAAAATGAATTTGAAGTAAAGCTCAAAAAGATTAGAAGTGACAATGGGAAAGAATTTGACAACACAAACATAGAAGCTTATTGTGATGAAGTTGGGATCAAGCATGAGGTCTCCGCAACATATACTCCTCAACAAAATGGTGTAGTTGAGAGAAAGAACCGAACATTGATCACTCTTGCAAGAACAATGCTAGATGAGTACAACACCCCCGAAGCTCTATGGGTAGAAGCTATCAACACCGCATGCTATGCATCCAACCGCCTATTTCTTCAAAAGTTCCTTAGCAAGACACCTTATGAGTTGCTCAATGGGAAGAAGCCGGACGTCTCCTTCTTTAGGGTGTTTAGATGCAAATCCTATATCTATAAGAAGCAACAACACCTAGGGAAGTTTCAAGATGTTGTGATATTGATTTTCTTGTTGGTTACTCATTAAAGTCCGAAGCATATAGAGTATTTAATCATACCACCGGCTTAGTTGAAGAAACATATGATGTGGAATTTGATGAATCTAACGGCTCCCAAGGAGCACATGAGAATCTTGATGATGTAGGTGATGAACCATTGAGAGAGGCTATGAAGAACATTCCGGTTGGAGACATCAAGCCTAAAGATGATGAAGATGATGTACAAGTGATTGATCCACCTTCTTCATCAAGTGTGCCACAAGATGGTGATAAAGATGGGAGAGTAGAAAATGAAGACACTCATGTCCCCCATGATCAAATGGTGGTACAAGCACAAGATGTTAATGCTCCACAACCTCCTCCTCAAGTGGTCAATAGAAGAAATACACCTCTACTACAAGATCATCCACAAGATCTCATCATAGGGAGTCCATCAAAGGGTGTAATGACTCGCTCATAAAAACTTGCTTCATTTATTGCTCATCACTCTTTTGTCTCTTGCTATGAGCCTACTAAGATAGAAGAAGCTCTTCAAGATCCGGATTGGATAAATGCATGCATGAAGAGTTGAACAACTTCACCTACAATGAAGTTTGGACTCTTGAAGAGTGGCCAAAAGGTGCAAGAGTCATTGGAACAAAGTGGATGTTCTGCAACAAGCAAGATGATCAAGGCATTGTTGTGAGGAACAAGGCAAGACTAGATGCAAAGGGGTTCTCTTAAGTTGAAGGTTTGGATTTTGGAGAGACCTTTGCACCGGTTGCAAGACTAGAAGCCATTTGTATCCTTCTTGCATATGCATCACATCATGACATGAAACTATATCAAATAGATGTGAAAAGTGTATTCTTAAATGACTTTATTAATGAACTAGTCTATATTGATCAACCTCTTGGGTTTGAAGACCCTAGATATCATAATCATGTTTATAGGTTGTCCAAGGCATTATATGGGCTTAAGCAAGCCCCAAGAGCTTGGTATGAGCGTCTTCGGGACTTCCTCATTGAGAAGGGCTTCACAATTAGGAAGGTCGATACCACACTATTCACCAAGAAGCTTGATGGGCACATCTTCATTTGTCAAGTGTATGTTGATGATATCATCTTTGGATCATCAAATGAAGATTCTTACAAAGAGTTTAGTGAATTGATGTCAAAGGAGTTTGAGATGTCAATGATTGGAGAGCTTATATTCTTTCTTGGTTTTCAAGTCAAGCAAATGAGAGAAGGGATTTTCATCTCTTAAGGGAAATATACAAATGATCTTCTCAAGAGATTCAAGATGGATGAATGTAAGCCAATCAAGACACCAATGCCAACTAATGGATATCTCGACCTAGATGAGAGAGGTAACATGGTTGATCAAACTCTCTATCGCTCTATAATTGGTAGCTTGTTATATTTAACCACATCTAGGCCCAACATCATGTTTAGTGTGTGTGTGTGCTATATTTCAAGCTAATCCTAAGAAAACTCATTTGATTGCCGTTAAAAGAATCCTTAGGTATCTTAAGCACACACCAAGCATTGGCCTTTAGTATCCCAAAGGAGCTATATTTGAATTAGTTGGCTATTCCAATTTGGACTATGCTGGTTGCAAAGTTGACAGAAAAAGCACATCTGGAGGGTGCCATTTGCTTGGTAGATCACTTGTATCTTGGTCCTCCAAGAAACAAAATAGTGTGCTTTGTCCACCACTGAAGCGGAATACATTGCCGCGGGTGCTTATTGTGCACAAATTCTTTACATGAAACAAACTTTGCTAGACTATGGTGTAGTTCTAGAAAAAGTACCTCTTTTGTGTGATAATGAAAGTGCGGTAAAACTTGTAAATAATCCAGTTCAACACTCTCACACCAAGCACATAGATATCCGCCATCACTTTCTTAGAGATTATGTTGTAAAGAATGATATTTCACTAGAAGGTGTAAGGACCGAGGATCAATTGGTGGATATCTTCACTAAACCGCTAGATGAGGCGACTTTTTGTCGATTGCGGAATGAGCTCAATGTTCTTGATTTTAGTAACTTCACTAAAAAATGAGTTTGTGTTGTCCCTTGTATTTCATTGTAATATACAACATGTTTACTCTTTATGATAATGCATATAGGGCTTGTCTAACATGGTTAAGATAACTGCCGAAAAGCATGTGAAGAAGCTTAACCTTGGATCAAACTTGACAAGCAACTAGATTTACTTTCAAGAATTGCATTGCATATGCATGAATGTTGCTTTGTCGTTTATCTTCAATTGCCCTCTTATTACCTATTTTCTTAAAAAGAATTATAGCTCAAGGCAAAATATTTTGAAAATTTTGAGGGTTTGAGAGAGGTCACTCACATCAGTCCCAATTAGTGTTTATTTGGATCTTATTGGAGTTGGGACTTGATTGGAAACAGGCAGCACAAAGGACTTTGAAGATTTGCTAGAAAAAGAGTGACCGGACGCTGCACCAGACTCTAAAGTCCAGCGTCCAGTCAGTTCATAGGAGGTGAACTACTGCTGAGAAGGAGTGACCGGACGCTGAAACAGTGTTTTCCCAGCGTCCGGTCAGATGGTGATCCAGCGTCCGGTCGATCGAAGATGATGAAGGCAGCTTGCACCGGACTCTGGCTGCATCCGGTCGAGGTTCATCAAACACGTCCAGTCATGATCCCAAGGGTTTTGGACCTCTCTGGAATTGATCGGACACTAGGTGGCAGCGTCCGATCGCTGCCACCGGAGCGTCCAGTCAGTAGAAAACATGCGGGAATCAAACTCTTTTCTCTGTTTCCTTTTCTACTCTGTGGGGGCCACTATAAATCTCCACGCGCGTATCTCTATTTCGCATCTTCTCCCATGCCACCGCTCGTGCCTCCCCTACCCATAGCCGCACCGCCACGCCCTATCGCGCCGCCGTTGCCCATGCCCTGCCTATGCCGCCGCCAACATCGCGCTAGGCCTACGCCCATGCCATCCACGCCCATGCCTTCGTAGCTCGCCCGCGCCACTCTTGTGCACCACCACGCCCGTGCCCTATTCCAGTGCTGCCGTGCCTAGACCACCAAGCATCACCTCATCAGCGTGTGCTAGTGCCCACATCACCTTTCCACGACCGATTCATCGCATTGCATCACCAATCCACACCACATTGCTTCACCGGAACCCTAGCCTCGCATTGCCCCCCGGTGGTTCCTAGATTGTCGTTCCTCTTCTTTTTGGATCACCGATTCGTCAGGTAGCAAGCCCTCGGTTCTAATTTTGTACCTAATTGCTTGCTTTCTTAGGGTTTCACATCTTTAGATATATTATAATTATTTGTATATCCTATCTATTCTATCGTGTAGCGAGTCGATGCCATTGTGGTCCTATTTGTAGTTGTTAGTCAACTCGAGACCAAGCTCATGAGTATGGATCGAGGCCAAGCCTCAAAAGTGATAGTTGGCAGTTGATCTTCGTCAGCGGTAGTTGTTCTTTTTAGATCCATCAGATGGCTCATGTCAAGAATGTTGGAGGTGGTCCCGGTGACGAGGATACGAGGCCCCCACCTCACCAGCCTGTAGATACAAAAGGCGAGGCGACGAAGAAGCTTGCAGCAAAGAAGTGGAAGTATCCAGATGTAGATACAGCTAGAGCAGCCGCAGTTGCAGCAGTAGCAGAGCATGCAGAGGCAGGAGGTGCTAGGAGTGGAGGTCTAGATCATAGATCAGCTCTCTCCATCTACAAGGGCTGCACTAGAGTAGGTTGAGCGCCATCATGGTGGTCTAGCTAGGACTATCATGGTTGTAGGACGGCGAGTTATCTTGGATGAGAGTTAGCCTCAGGGGGAGTCACAGTAGGAGCCACAGCTAGTAGAGCAGACTCAAGAGGGAGAGTAGGCCGAGGAGATAGAGCAGGCACCTTAGCCACAGCTTCGCCGCTCTGGTCATACCTGTGCTCCAGTCACTCTAAGGTCAGAGACATAGTGGAGGGGTTCACATCCATCGCCTAGACCACAGGGTCCGCCTCTAGTGACCCACTTGGATTTGAGGGCTGCCACGACCAAGCAGGTTCAGCAGCTTAGATTTGTGGACTTTGGGCAGTGGTTTTCACTGAGGCGGGATGAGCATGCTTTAGAGGGTTTCTACACACCTTTGTAGGAAGATTTTTATAATGCATATCTTAACAGTGAGGCAGCATTCAGATCTTAGAGGATGTGTAGCAGCAGCTGGAGAACATATTTGCCCCTACCTAGCATATCTACCAGGGCTGATAGATTTACTTAGATGGATAGGCTTATATGTTCCATCTTGGGTCCATCAGTTCTATGCTTCACTCTAGATTGACCCACAGCACAGGTTTATACACTTTGCATTCAGAGGCAGAGATTACAGGCTGACAAGCACTAGGGTTAGAGAGATTCTCAGGCTTCAAGAGGAGCCTATCCGGCTACATGAGGTTTGCTATGGACATACAGTGCCTCCTAGACACCCTCACGGTGGTCCTGTGCCCCCTACAGATCTAGTCCGCCAGTGCTTCATAGAGCCTTTCGGCGAGGGGTCGAGCAGGACACCTAGTGATCTCACTCCTACTACTAGAGTACTTGATGCTATTATGAGGAGGACACTACTTCTGGGGATGGGGTATCACGAGAGCTTGACTTGCATTCAGTTATGGCTTCTAAACTCTCTGATGCAATAGACTATGTTTGACATTTGAGATCTCCTTCTATTAGAGATGGAGGATACTATTGCTGAGGGGTTCAGAGGTCATCATCAATTGCCCTATGCTCACTAGATCACATTTCTTATTCATAGGGCAGTTACAGTGAGGACACCTGAGATGCTAGTAGAGTACAGTGGTGCTACTACAGAGTTCCTTGCATACAACCTGACTTAGATGATCCGCCATAGTACACCGAGTGCACCTAGCCAGCCACGCTATTGTCTAGAGGTGCCAGAGACTGTAGCCCAGTAGGATGATACTATTAGGGGCATAGCAGCTATAGAGGAGGAGTAGCTTGATGCCCAACAGGAGGGGATGGTCAAGAGCGACCCAGCGATAACTCAGATGAGGACTATCGTGAGATCCCTCAGATGCCTCCTCGACAATATGACCATGAGGCCGGTAGCTCTAGTTTAGCTCCACCTGCACCACAGACAGACCCCGCTCTACTTGCCATACTTGAGTGGATGAGGCAGGATTAGGCTCGCCAGGCTCAGGAGACCGCCGCTACTTTTGCATAGTTTTAGACTCAGCAGGATGAGTTTCAGTGACAGCAGCAGCAGGCCATGCATCAGCAGCAGCTTCTCATGCAGCAGCAGCTACTTGGGTTTATGCAGCATGTTGGGACAGCTATTGGGGTTCCACCACCATAGCCTTCACCCTAACTTGGTCAGACTACCACCACTTCTATGACTCTAGCTTTACAGCCTAGTGGGCTTCAGAGTCAGGGACAGCCACCAGCATAGTTTGCTTCACCTATAGAGCAGGTGTCCCAGTGGTTTGCCTCGCCGGTGTTAGCCCTGCAGTTCACACCTCTTCAGATAGGCTTCACACCGGCTCAGACTTCCTCGCTGATAGTGCTAGATACCTCAGTCTCTAGGAGTCTTGGAGTGACTTTCAGTGAGTTGATAGGGCACCCTACTCCACCATATTTGCATGTCCCAGGTCCTTCTATAGTTACACCTATTACCAGGACTACAAAGATGCTCCCTTCTTCTGTTGCATCATCAGAGCTGTCTGCTTTAGTGATACCTACACAGTCTACGGCCGCTCTAGTCCCTGATCTGACCCAGACCGCTTCAGCATTGCTTCCAGCTACAGAGGGTCAGATAGCTCAAAGCTTAGGGTCAGATGATGATGGCACATAGTTCTAGCTTGCTCCTCGTATCTCAGTGCCTGACTCGTCTGCTGTAGCCCCACCGATCGACCCTTAGGTTTTGGTGTTTGATGCCAAAGGGGGAGAGGGATCGAGTATGTCAGTCTTAGCGGGAGCAACATATCTAGGGGGAGCTTAGTTTATCTATTAGATTATCTACTACATTTGGAGTTTTATGTGTGATACACTATTATGCATTCGTGTGTTTACTTTTATGCATCAAACTATATTTATGTGATAGTGATATCTATGTGATCATGATATATGACATGTATGCTCTCTACTTTGAATTATTTATATGTCATATCACTTGTGCTATGCTCATTTGCTTTACTTCTATGTTTTACTCCGATGCAAATGAGCTTTATTACTTGCACTCATGCTTATTTCATATCTTTCGAGTATATTATGTTGGCTTGGGTCAGATAAGCTTGCCTAACTCTTTTGTTCTTATTGTCAAAAGCTTATATAAACCAAACATGTTAAAAACCTCAACTCTTTCACATACTCGTGGTGGTATTGTCATCAACCACCAAAAAGGGGGAGATTGAAAGCATCTAGGCCCCTAGTTGGGTTTTGGTGATTAATGACAATACATGATTACTGTGACTAACGTGTGTTTTGTAGAGGTAACTAAGTTAGGTTACAGTAATGGAGATCGATTGGGCAATCATGGTTGTCATGCCCTTACGATGGAAATTGTTTTGGTTTTCAAAGGATGGACGACAAGGTTAAGGATGGACTAGTCCTAAGTATCGTTTGGTGTTGAAGAGACACTTAGAGTAGTTTAGGACTTTGTTTTTCCTTTGGCCATACTATTAAGGGGGGTATGGACTGGTAGCTTGACCTAGGTGAGTCTAGTGAGTTAGGTGTGGTGCACACTTGCTAAATCTAGCACTAGGTAGCTCCAAAATAGCCCTTAGATCCATTGGAGCAAACTTCATTCATGTATGATCAAGAATTGGAAGTGAATGGAGGATTAAATACTAACCGAACACTGGCTTTGGTGTGACCAGACGCTGGCGCAGAGTCTGGTCAGTTCATTTGATAAAGGTGAAGTCATCTGGAAGTGATCGGACGCCGAGGGCTAGCGTCCGGTCAACTCTAGTAAGGTTCCAGAGAGGGAAAATCATGACCGAACGCGTCCAGTCAGTGCTGACCAGACGTTGTCCAGCGTCCGATCACCATTTGATAACTGGAATTTGGGGTGAACTGACCGAAGCGTTCAGTCACCCCGTAGAGGCACATTACGGTTCATTTTTCAGCCGGTGTTATAAATACTTCCTCCATTCATGTGTGGAGGTACTTTTGCTCATTCCAATAGCTGAGAAACACCTTTGAGAGTGCCAAGAAGAGCAAGGTCCTAGTGAGGTGATTGAGATTTGAGAATCCCAAAGAGAGCCCTCATTAGTGAGATCAAGAGTAGGAAAGTGTGCATCCACCCTTGTCATTAGGCTTGTCATGGTCAAGTGAGAGTTTGTGCTTGTTACTCTTGGTGATCGCCATCACCTAGATGACTTGGTGGTGATTGGGAGTTTGGTGATCATCCAGTGGAGCTTGTGGATGGCCCAACTCAAGTTGTGAGCGATTGTTTATGATTCACCATGACGGAGTGTCAAAGAATCAACCCATAGAGAGCACTTGATCCTTGCATGGATCAAGGGGGAGCTACACCCTTGCGTGGGTGCTCCAATGAGGACTAGTGGGGAGTGGCGACTCTCCGATACCTCGACAAAACATCGCCGCGTTCCTCCTTCTCTCTTTACTTTGAGCAATTCAATACTTGTCTTTACATTCATAGAATTGCCATGCTAGAGTAGGATTGGAACTTAGGTTGCAAGACTTTTTATGTGGTAGAACATTAGAAACACTTTCTAAGCACAAGGGGTTAATTGGGCTAACCGTAGGAGTTAATTATTGCAAAGAAATTTAGAATTAGCCCAATTCACCCCCCTCTTAGGCATCTTGATCCTTTCAGCTCCTAGTCCAATGTGGTTGAGCAATAGGATGTTTGTATTACCCTTTGTGACTTAGTGGAACCCTCTAATCCATTGCCTTGGTGATAGGTTGGAGAAAAGGAGTGAGTTGAAAGAGACTCCATAGCCTTTGTGGCTAACCTCAACAACGTGGACGTAGACAAGCCTTTGTGGCAAGTTGAACCATGGGATAAATCCTCATGTCCTCTGTGATTGTTGTTGTTGTCGCTATTACTTGTGATTTGAATTGATTTTTAGGGTTTGCATCCGATCTACGAATTCCTCATCTTTTAGGTGCAACTGACTGTTTGAATAGCTCAACACATTCCCCAAGAAGGCTAGTATTACATTCGATCTATTTTTTATTTGTTAAATTCTGTAGTAGATCGATTTCATACTATGATCTCGGAGGTTCCATGCTCAGTCCCAGAACCTCTGTGCCCTAGAACCTCGCGATCATACCCAGAGGTTCCGCGTTCTGATTGATTTCGTGAAGTTGATTAAATTTCAGAGAAATGCCTATTCACCCCCCTCTAGGCTACTTGCCAGATCCTTTCACATTGACACAACTCATATACACAGTTAATTAACTTTTAAATCCTTAGAAATAAATTTATAAGTGTATGCATCAGAAGGGTGATAGCATGTCTTTTCTATGACACGACCTCTATAATAGCGAGGGATTCGATAATTAGAGCAACTTCAATGGTAGTCCCCAAAACAGGGTCCCTACTTTTTATTTGGGTGCTTCTCCCTACTTTTGAGTGCCCAAAATTTTGCTTTCACTCCAAGCATCACCCAAATTTGAGCCCCCAAATTTATTCCAACAGACACCGACAAACAGGGCCCGCTCGTCATTCATTTTATCTTCTTCCTCCTGCTGGGCAACGCCGGGCAGATCCCGTCGGTGCTAGGAGGGGATCTAGCCGCAGTGCGTGAGCATAGGAGGTCCTAGATGCTTCCGGCCACCGTGCATAGCTAGGGCCACCCTTTCGCTCCGTTGCGTGGTCGGGTGGCCCACTAGCACATCCGCTGTTGTGGCTGCGATGAGAGAGTGGGTGGGAGACCGCTCATCTGAGCACCATTGGGAGAAGAAGAGGAGCACTCGCATCTCGGTAGAGGGAGGGGAGGAGTCTGTCGCTCACAACTCGGCTCCCATCTGAAAGGTCCTAATGGCTAGAGGGGGGTGAATAGCCATTATATCTCTCAACACTTGGTTTGGTGTCATGGTGTCCAAACCACTCCTCACTAGAATAGTGACCAATATGCCAAATCTTGAATGCAAACATCTCAAGAACTTGTGGCAGAAGTCCTTGTCCTTCACCTCTTCTCCAAGTGCTTTGAGATCATTGACAAGCACTTGAAGCCTATAGAACATCTCCAGCACACTCTTATCCTCCTTCATCTTGAAGCTTACAAACTTCTCTTTGAGAATGTATGCCTTTGCACCCTTCATGGCTTGAGTGCCCTCAAATGATTCCTCCAATTTCTTCCATACCTCATGAGCTCTCTCAATATTCTTGATTTGCTCAAATGTTCTTTCATCCAAAGCATCATAGATGGCACTAAGAGCAATGTCATTGTTTTGGAGTAGTATTTCTTCGGTGGCGGTGGGAGCCTCTTCATCTTCAATCTCAATCTTTGTCTCTACCACCTTTCAAACCTTCCTATTGATTGACTTGATATAAGTTGTCATCTTAGCCTTCCAATAGGGATAGTTAGAGCCATCAAATTGGGGTGGCTTCTTTGTATTGTTGATTTGAGCCATTTTTACACCGAAAGTTGTTAAGCCTCAAATCACGATGACCTTGGCTCCGATGCCACTTGAAAGGTCCTAATGGCTAGAGGGGGGTGAATAGCCTATTAAAAATTTCTACAACAACACTTAACAAACCGGTTAGACAATTATGAGGCGAAGCAAGTGTTGCGCTAGCCTACTAAAAATACAAGCCACCTACCACAATTCTAGTCTATATAGTTTCTATCCACACAATAGCTATGACACTACACTAAGTTAGTGTGCTCTCAAAAGCTAACTAAAGAGCCACACTAACCAAACTAACAAGCTCTCACAACTAGCTACACTAAAGAGCTTGACAACTAGTTTGCGGTAATATAATGAGAGTGAGCAATTTGTTTATACCGCCGTGTCAAAGGAGACAATCAATCACAAGAATGAATACCAACGAAGACCAATCACCTCGGAATCAAATGATGAACATAATGATTTTTTACTGGGGTTCACTTGCCATGGTGACCAATCACCTCGGAAGTCCAATCACTTATAGTGGTCATGTTCAGCTGAGTTTAGGGCGCCGGTGGCATCGTCGGACTGTCCACACTCTAAGGACGGACACTCCGCCGGTGAAGTTTTTAACCCTTGCTCAAATATGCCAACCACCAAGTGTATCACCTTGTGCACATGTGTTAGCATATTTTCATAAACATTGTCAAGGGTGTTAGCACTCCACTAGATCCTAAATGCATATGCAATGAGTTAGAGCATCTAGTGGCGCATTGATAACCGCATTTCGATATGAGTTTCACCCCTCTTAAAAGTATGGCTATCGAACCTAAATGTGATCACACTCGCTAAGTGTCTAGATCATCAAAACAAAATGGCTCCTACCATTTATACCTTTGCCTTGAGCCTTTTATTTTTCTCTTTCTTCTTTTCAAGTCCAAGCACTTGATCATCACCATGGCATCACCATCATGTCATGATCTTCATTTGCTTCACTACTTGGAATATGCTACCTATCTCATGATCACTTGATAAACTAGGTTAGCACTTAGGGTTTCATCAATTTACCAAAACCAAACTAGAGCTTTCAATCTCCCCCTTTTTGGTAATTGATGACAACCCTTTCACAAAGACATAATTAAAATTCAATTGAATCCATGTTGCTTGCCCAAGCATTTTTACCATTTGTAAAAGGATATGGACAAGTTTTATGAACCCCAAATGGTAGCAATTGCTCCCCCTACATATGTGCTAAGAGTTTGGATTGAAGCTTGCACATATGCTTAGATAGGAAATATAGGAGACATTGTCTATCAAATGATGCTAAGGTATAAAAGATAGACCTTTGAAGCGTGATACCAATCGGAGTGCACCAATATACCATCCATAGCACCATGGTTAGCTGGATACCACTTGGAAACACTTGGAAATGAAATCACTAGATAACCTATGCATGCTAGATTTTCATTTCATCATTCAAACCTACAACTAGCATACACCACACAAGCATGGATATTGAAATTTAAAACTTGTGCCATGCAAGCAAACATATGAAATGCACATTCAAATTCACCATACAAGTTCATGAGCTTGCTCCCCCTACTTGTGTGCTTAAAATTTTAATTGATCCCTTTTCTTTGTCATATCTCTCCCCCTATGTCAAGTTCCCTTTCCTTTGTCATATCTCTCCCCCTATCACTTATATCTTTATTTCTTTCTCCCTTTGTTGTCTTTTCACCATCTTTGTACACTATTTCTCCCCCTTTGACATCAATGACCACAAAGGTTTAAAATATAGATAGGTTGAGATTATCAATGTCAATCGATGGGGTGAGGATCATTTTCCTAAATTTGGTCCAATCTAGATCATTTACTAAAGATATTTAACTCGGTTTGATCCAAGGACAAGCTTCTTCACACCTCCAAATAAGGGTTATCTTGTACCATGTTGAGTTAAACACTTAGAGCTCATTTTCTAGATTAAACACTAGGTTTACAAGCCCACAAACATGTCATATGCTACCACTAGATCAAAATAAGCATAGAAGCAATAGTGGTACCATACAATCATCAAATTCATTTGATTTTCATGAATGAGCCTATTAATTGTGAAAGATGTCTAGATGCACTAAACATGTCCTTAGCAAGGATATATGCCATGCCAATCAATTTTTACCTTGGATTGCTCAAAGGAGAGGCATGTCATATGAGTGGGGGTGCATGAACACATATTTGAGAAATCCAATATGTTCAACTCATTCCTTAGCTTGCAAAACCTTTTCTCATCCAATGGCTTGGTAAATATATCAGTAAGTTGATCTTTGGTGCCTACACTCTCAATGTAAATGTCCCCTTTTTGTTGGTGATCTCTTATGAAATGGTGGCGGACATCAATGTGCTTTGTTCTTGCATGTTGAACCAGATTGTTGGTCAACTTGATTGCACTCTCATTGTCACATAGCAATGGCACTTTCTTGAACTTGATTCCAAAGTCACTCAAAGTGGTCTTCATCCAAAGTACTTGAGCACAATAACTACCGGCAAATATGTATTTGGCTTCAGCGGTTGATAATGCAACACTATTTTGCTTCTTTGATGACCATGAAACAAGTGATCTTCCTAACAATTGATATGTGCCCGAGGTGCTCTTCCTTTCAACCTTGCATCCCGCATAATCCGAGTCGGAGTAACCAACTTTCAAACTTTGCTCCTTTAGGATACCACAAACCAACATTTTGTGTATGCTTCAAGTACCTCAATATTCTCTTAGTAGCCTTCAAATGACTTTCTCTTGGTGAGGCTTGGAATCTTGCACATATGCATACACTAAACATGACATCCGGCCTTGATGCGGTCACATAGAGTAGGCTTTCAATCATAGATCAATATAATTTTTGATCCACCATATTTCCACTTGCATCACTATCCAAGTTGCCATTGGTTCCTATTGGTGTGCTAATGGCCTTGCTATCACTCATGCCAAACTTCTTAATCATGTCCTTGATATACTTGCCTTGACTCACAAATGTACCATTCTTCAATTGCTTGATTTGAAGACCAAGGAAGTAACTTAACTCTCTAATCATGGACATCTCAAACTCATTAGCCATCATCTTTCCAAACTCATCACAAAAGTCTTGATTTGTTGATCCAAATATGATATCATCAACATAGATTTGTAACACAAATAAATCTTTTCTAATCTTCTTGATAAAAAGAGTGGTGTCAACCTTGCCCATCATGAACCCTTTAGAGAGTAGAAAGTCCCTCAATCTCTCATACCATGCTCTAGGTGCTTGCTTCAAGCCATACAATGCCTTCTTCAACTTGTACACATGGTCGGGCTTCTTGTCATCTTCAAAACCAAGAGGTTGCTCAACATATACTTATTCATTGATGTAACCATTGAGAAATGCACTCTTAATATCCATTTGGTAGAGCTTGATATTGTGGGCACAAGTATAGGCTAGCAAGATTCTAATTGCTTCCAATCTAGCAACCGGGGCATATGTTTCTCCAAAGTCAAGACCTTCAACTTGTGTATAGCCTTGTACTACCAATCTTGCTTTGTTCCTTACTACTATCCCATCTTGATCTTGCTTGTTTCTAAAGACCTATTTGGTTCCAATCACATTGTGTCCCTTTGATCTCTCTACTAATTCCCATACTTGATTTCTTGTGAAGTTATTCAATTCTTCATGCATAGTATTCACCCCAATCAACATCCTTCAATGCTTCATCTATCTTCTTTGGTTCAATGGATGACATAAATGAGAAATGCTCATAAAATGAAGCCAATCTTGATCTAGTTTGTACACCTCTTGAAATATCACCAATGATAGTGTCCAATGGATGATCCCTTGCAATATTGGTTGGTTAGAGGATTGGAACTTGATTGCTTGCACTTGCTTGATCATTGGGTTGAGATGATGTACTAGCCACTTGATCTTGTTCATTATCATGAGAGCTACTTGTACTAACTTGATTTGTATCATCTTACACATTTGAGTTAGAGAGCACTTGTACTTGATCATCTTCATCATCATTTACTTGCCTAGGCCTCAATTTACCAGCATCCATGTTCTTCATGGCATTTGAAAGTTGAATGTCTCTAACATCTTTTAAGTTATCATTCTCTTCTTGTGAACCCTTAGTTTCATCAAATTCAACATCATGAACTTCCTCAAGAGTATCACTATCCAAATTTCAAACTCTATATGCTTTGCTTGTGGAATAACCAAGTAGGAATCTTTCATCACATTTCTTGTCAAACTTGTCTAATCTAGTGCCTTTCTTCAAGATATAGCATTTGCAACCAAAAACCCGAAAATATGTAATGTTGGGCTTTCTACCATTCAATAGCTCATAAAATGTCTTCTCTTTCAATGGGTGACAATAGAGACGGTTGCTACAATAGCAAGCCGTGTTGATAGCTTTGGCCCAAAAATATTGACTCACATTGTACTCACTCAGCATAGACCTTACCATATCAATGAATGTTCTATTTTTCCTCTCAACAAGTGAAAGGTCCTAATATGGCTAGAGGGGGGGTGAATAGCCTATTTAAAAATCTACAAATCAACTAGAGCAATTTGATTAGTATGACAAATAGCGTAATGCAAACTTGCTCTAGCTCTATAAGGGTTGCAAGCCACCTATCCAACAATTCTAGTTGCAATGAATACTTAGGCACACAAACTTGTTATGTAATTACTCACTAAGAGCTCTCAACCTTGCTACTCTAAAGAGCTCAACTAGATGAATGTAAATAATAAAGCAAGCTCTCAATTCTAATTACACTAAAGAGCTTGTATCAACTAGTTTGCAAGAATGTAATTGAGTGAGTAGAGTGATTATACCGACGTGTAGGGGATGAACCAATCACAAGATGAATATATAGCCAATCACCGGGAGAATGCCAAAGAAGTGAGACAATCGATTTTCTCCCGAGGTTCACGTGCTTGCCAACACGCTACGTCCCCGTTGTGTCGACCAACACTTGGTGGTTCGGCGGCTAAGAGGTGTTTCACAAACCTCGTCCACACGATCGGACACCGCAAGAACCGACCCACAAGTGAGGTAACTCAATGACACGAGCAATTTACTAGAGTTACCTTTCGGCACTCCGTCGGGGAAGGTACAACTCCCCTTACAATCACCGGAGATGGCCACGAACAATCACCAACTCGTGCCGATCCTCCACCGCTGCTCCAACCGTCTAGGTGGTGGCAACCACCAAGAGAAACAAGCAAAATCCGCAGCGCAACACGAATACCAAGTGCCTCTAGATGCAATCACTCAAGCAATGCACTTGGATTCTCTCCCAATCTCACAATGATGATGGATCAATGATGGAGATGAGTGGGAGGGCTTTGGCTAAGCTCACAAGGATGCTATGTCAATGAAAATGTGCAAGCGTTATCCTTTGAGCCGGCCATGGGGCTATAAATAGAGCCCCCATCAAATAGAGCCGTTATACCCCTTCACTGGGCAAAACGCGCTCTGACCGGACGCTCTGGTCATACTGACCGGACGCTGGCCCTCAGCGTCCGGTCACCCGATGGACGCCACGCGTCACCAGCTTCAAACGCTGTTCATCAGATTTCAACGGCTACGAAGTTGACCGGACGCTCCGGTCAAAACTGACCGAACGCTGAAGCCCCAGCGTCCGGTCGTTTCCAGTAAGCTCCCCGAGGCATATTTTTTCGACCGGACGCGTCCGGTCCACCTTGACCGGACGCAGACCAGCGTCCGGTGCTCAACCCTAGCGACTGTGCCGTCTGACAGCTCGACCGGCCGCAGCCCTTCAGCGTCCGGTCGCTGAGTGACCCAGCGTCCGGTCAGTAGACCGACGCCAGCATCATTTCGACCAACTCCATTTCAACTCTAACTTCTTCACCCTTACTCAAATGTGCCAACCACCAAGAATTTTGCATCCGGCGCAATAGAAAATAGACATTTCATTTTCCCGAAAGCGCCGAATCCCGCCGAGCTTGCTCGGCGGGAGGGAGAGAGGGACCCAAACCCATCTCAACCCTGCAAACACCTTGCGCACATGTGTTAGCCTTTTTTCACAAATATTTTCAAGGGTGTTAGCACTCCACTAGATCCTAAATGCATATGCAAAGAGTTAGAGCATCTAGTGGCACTTTGATAACCGCATTCCGATACGAGTTTCACTCCTCTTAATAGTACGGCTATCTATCCTAAATGTGATCACACTCACTAAGTGTCTTGATCACTAAAACAAAATGGCTCCTACATTTTATACCTTTGCCTTGAGCCTTTTGTTTTTCTCTTTCTTCTTTTCCAAGTTCAAGCATTTGATCATCACCATGCTATCACCATTGTCATGATCTTCGTCATTGCTTCATCACTTGGAGTAGTGCTACCTATCTCATAATCACTTTGATAAACTAGGTTAGCACTTAGGGTTTCATCAATTAACCAAAACCAAACTAGAGCTTTCAATCTCCCCATTTGATTGTGGAGTGTACTTGGTCGAGAATTGATGTCTAATTCTAAATTCATCACACAACTTATTAATTCTAGTGTTCTTGAACTCATTACCATTGTCACTTCTAACTCTCTTGATGGTTGTTTCAAACTCATTGTGAATACCCTTGACAAATGATTTGAATGTTGTAAACACATCAATTTTGTCCACTAGAAAGAATACCCAAGTATATCTAGTATAATTATCCACTATCACAAAGCCATATTTATTACCACCAATGCTAGTGTATTTAGTTAGCCCAAACAAATTCATGTGCAATAACTCAAATGCTTTACTAGTGCTCATCATGCTTTTCTTAGGATGGGTGTTTTCAACTTGTTTGCCGGCTTGACAAGAGCTACAAAGCTTATCCTTTTTAGACACAGCATCTTTCAAGCCTCTAACCAAGTCAAGCTTAACCAATCCATTCAATTGCTTCATTCCAATATGACCAAGCCTTCTATGCCATAACCAACCCATGCTAGACTTAGTCAACAAACATGTAGATAATTTAGCTTCACTAGCATTGAAATCAACCAAGTATAGATTCACATATCTAAAGCCTTTGAAGATCAAATTAGAGCCATCTACACTAATGATCTCTACATCATCTACCCCAAATATGCATTTGAATCCAAGATCACACAATTGATCCATGGATAGTAAATTGAAGTTCAAGCTCTCTACTAGCAACACATTGGATATGCTTATGTAATTGGATATTGCAATCTTACCAAGCCCTTTGACCTTGCCTTTGCCATTATCACCAAATGTGATACTACCATAACCATCATTATCATTGGTGTTGATTGAGTTGAACATTTTTGCATCACCGGTCATGTGTTGAGTATACCCACTATCAAGAACCCAATGCCTTCCTCTGGCTTTGTAATTGACCTACAAAAGAAGATCAATTCTTTTTAGATACCCAAACTTGCTTGGGTCCTTGAAGGTTACTCACTAAGCTCTTTGGTACCCAAATGGCTTTCTTCTTTGAGCCCATCTATGGTTTACCAATGAACTTAGCCTTCACACTATTTATACCCTTAGTAAGTACATAGAAAGAATTAATCTTAATTGAGGATACATTAGTATTTTTGCTCTTGTTTTTGCATTCATGCTCTTTATGACCAACTTGCTTGCAACTAGTGCAAAACCGACCATTGTTCTTCACAAAACTAGTCTTGTGAGAAGCAAAGGCCACCTTACCTTTCTTGGGGGTATAGCCTAATCCCTCTTTGTAGAGAGAAGCTCTTTGGCTACCCAAGCACATAAGCAAGCGGTCCTCACCACCATAGGCCTTAGCCAAGGTGTGAGTGAGCTTATTGACCTCCTTCTTGAGGTTCTCATTCTAAATCATTAGTGAGGCATCACAAGTGAGACCATCACTACTAGATGAGGTGGAAGTAGAAGTACTACAAGAAGGGTTAGTGGGAGCAACAATAATAGGCATAGATAATGATTCATCAATTATATCACAAGTTAAATCTACATTGCAAGTTTCAACATGCTTCTTTTTATTTTGCTCATTAAGCAAAGAGGAATGAGCTTTTTCAAGCTTCTTGTGAACCTTGCCGAGCTTCTCATGGGCTTTCTCTAGTCTCTCATGAGTTGCTTTGAGCTCATTAAGGGCTTGCTTAAGGGCTTTTACCTCCTTATTTAAGCTCTTGCATTCTCTTCTCTTAATATCAAAGTGTTTTTTAGCATCTTCTAGCATGTCAAATAATTCATCTTTAGTAGGTTCATCATCATCACTATCACTATCATTTTTATTATCATATTGATCATTACTTCCATCATCACAAATTTGTACCTTAGTGGCCTTAGCCATGAAGCAAGATGGAGTGTCGAAGAGAGAAGGCTTCACATTGATAGCAATGCTTGCAAGTGCCTTCTTCTTGGTGGTCTTGTCATCATCACTATCATCATCATCACTTGAGGAAGCATCACTATCCCAAGTGACCACATATGAACCACCCTTCTTCTTCTTGAAGGTCATCTTGTCCTTCTTCTCTTTCTTTTCCTTTTTGTCCTTCTTGTTCTTCTTGTTGTCATCATCATTGTCGTTATTGTATGGACATTGAGCAACAAGATGATATTTGCTTCCACATTTGAAGCACCTTCTTGACTCTTCCTTGTTCTTGGATGAAGACTTCTTTCTTCTAGCATGGTACCCTTTCTTCATCATGAACTTGCCAAATTTCTTGACAAATAGAGCCATCTTCTCATCATCATCATCATCCCATGAGCCATCATCTTCACTTGATGTTTCTTGCTTTGCCTTGCCCTTGGATGATGTGGCCTTGAATGCCACACTCTTCTTCTTCTCATCCTTCTTCTCATCTTTTTTCTCCTTCTTTTCTTCCTTTTCATCATCATCTCTATATATATCATCGGTCATTATATCTCTCAACACTTGGTTTGGTGTCATGGTGTCCAAACCACTCCTCACTAGAATAGTGACCAATGTGCCAAATCTTGAAGGCAAAGATCTCAAGAACTTGTGGGAGAAGTTCTTGTCCTTCACCTCTTCTCCAAGTGCTTTGAGATCATTGACAAGCACTTGAAGCCTATGGAACATCTTTGGCATTCTCTTATCCTCCTTCATCTTGAAGCTTGCAAACTTCTCTTTGAGAATGTATGTCTTTGCACCCTTCACGGCTTGAGTGCCCTCAAATGATTCCTCCAATTTCTTCCATTCCTCATGAGCTCTCTCAATATTCTTGATTTGCTCAAATGTTATTTCATCCAAAGCATCATGGATGGCACTAAGCAATGTCATTGTTTTAGAGTAGTATTTCTTCGGCAGCGGTGGGAGCCTCTTCATCTTCAATCTCAATCTTTGTATCTACCACCTTCCAAACCTTCCTATTGATTGACTTGATATAAGTTGGCATCTTAGCCTTCCAATAGGGATAGTTAGAGCCATCAAATTGGGGTGGCTTCTTTGTGTTATTGATTTGAGCTATTTTTACACTGAAGGTTGTTAAGCCTCAAATCATGGTGACCTCAACTTCGATACCACTTGAAAGGTGTTAATGGCTAGAGGGGGGTGAATAGCCTATTAAAAATTTCTACAACAACACTTAACAAACTGGTTAGACAATTATGAGACAAAGCAAGTGTTGCGCTAGCCTACTAAAAATGTAAGCCACGTACCATAATTCTAGTTTATATAGTTTCTATCCACACAATAGCTATGACACTATACTAAGTTAGTGTGCTCTCAAAAGCTAACTAAAGAGCCACACTAACTAAACTAACAAGCTCTCACAACTAGCTACACTAAAGAGCTTGACAACTAGTTTGCGGTAATATAATGAGAGTGAGCAATTTGTTTATACCGCCATGTCAAAGAAGGAGACAATCAATCACAAGAATGAATACCAACGAAGACCAATCACCTCAGAATCAAATGACGAACACAATGATTTTTTACTGGGGTTCACTTGCTTGCTGGCAAGCTACTCTTCGTTGTGGCGATTCACTCACTTGGAGGTTCATGAGGGAATTGGCATCACATGCCAAACCCTCAATAGAGTGCCACACAACTAACACAAGATGAGGATCACATAAGCCATGAGTAATTTACTAGAGTACCTTTTGGCTCTCTGTCGGGGAAAGGTTAAGAACCCCTCACAATCACCACGATCGGAGCCGGAGACAATCACCATCCTCCGCTCGATGATCCTCGCTGCTCCAAGCTATCTAGATGGCGGCAACCACCAAGAGTAACAAAGCGAATCCCGCAGCGAAACACGAACACCAAGTGCCTCTAGATGCAAGCACTCAAGCAATGCACTTGGATTCTCTCCCAATCTCACAAAGATATTGAATCTATGATGGAGATGGGTGGGAGGGCTTTGGCTAAGCTCACAAGGTTGCTATGTCAATGTAAATAGCCAAGAGAGTGAGCTTGAGCCGGCCATGGGGCTTAAATAGAAGCCCCCATGAAATAGAGCCGTTGTACCCCTTCACTGGGCACAACACGGGGTGACCAAATGCTCCAGTCATATCGACCAGACGCTGGACCTCAGCGTCTAGTCACACGATGCGTACCACGTGTCCCCTCTCTTTAGATGTTGATCGCCCGATCTCAACGATCAAGTGACGATCGGATGCGCTGCTACGAAGTGACCGGACGCTGAGTGACCGGACGCTGGACCTCAGCGTCCGGTCGTTTTCAGTAAGCATCCAGAGATGACTTTTCACGACCGGACACGTCAGGTCATGCTTGACTAGACTCACTCAGTGTTCGGTCACTTAGTGTTTCCCCTATGCATTATCATGTCAGTGTGACCGGACGCATCCAGCCAGCATCTGGGCATTTCAGCACTAGCGTCCGGTCGACGATCGATGCTGTGCTTCTTCTGCTCCTACTGACTAGACGCGCCGGTCCTTCAGAGACCAGCGTCTGGTCACTTACAGTGGCCACGTTCACCTGAGTTTAGGACACCAGTGGCACCATCGAACTGTCCGCACTCTACGGGCGGACACTCCGCAGGTGAAATTTCTAACCCTTGCTCAAATGTGCCAACCACCAAGTGTATCACCTTGTGCACATGTGTTAGCATATTTTCACAAACATTGTCAAGGGTGTTAGCACTCCACTAGATCCTAAATGCATATGCAATGAGTTAGAGCATCTAGTGGCACTTTGATAACCGTATTTCGATACGAGTTTCACCCCTCTTAATAGTACGGCTATCGAACCTAAATGTGATCACACTCGCTAAGTGTCTAGATCACCAAAACAAAATGGCTCCTACCATTTATACATTTGCCTTGAGCCTTTTATTTTTCTCTTTCTTCTTTTCAAGTCCAAGCACTTGATCATCACCATCATGTCATGATCTTCATTTGCTTCACTACTTGGAATGTGCTACCTATCTCATGATCACTTGATAAACTAGGTTAGCACTTAGGGTTTCATCAATTTACCAAAACCAAACTAGAGCTTTCACCATCTCTGTTGGCTGTGCGTGCTCAACGCCACCCGTGCCTCCTGTCCCAGGTCGGCGAGCATGTGCTTGGCCGCGCATGGGACCTTGAGCCATGGCAAGGACAGCGACCCACGACGAAGCAGGAACATAGGCCACCGGGGAGGGAGATCCATGGGGAGGAAGCGATTCGGCGACGTAGTGGGGGCGGGTGCCTTGCCGAAGCGAAGGCGGGCTTGCACTCGCGCGGTCGAGGGGAGATGGAGGCGCTCGCGTAGTGGAGGCGGGTGTCTCGCCGGAGCAGAGGCATGCTCGCACTCACGCGGTGGAGGGAAGTGGAGGTGTTCGCAGCGGTTCCCTACAGGGGTGAGTCACGGACGGGTAGACGAGCGTGTGGGGAAGAAATGGGGTGGGGGCTAGGGGTGAGCACCCATTCTTCTATAGGAATAGGGTCTGGAGGATGGATTTGGATGTCCACCCTAAAATGGGGGCTCTAGTAGGGACCTACTGGAGCTGCGATTTTTTTATCTGAGCATCCATATTTAGCTATAGGGCATCAAGTAGAGACCCTGCTGAAGTTGCTCTTAGACAGTATCCACAGAGAGATTCAATAATTAGGCAGTGTCCGCAAATATCAATCAAATGAATTCGTTCCATCTTTAAGCCCCTTTAGAATGATGATTTTTTTCATTATATGTTTCATATGAAATCGAAATGAATCCAGTAAAAATTTCTACACGATTTCTGTAGATTCCTACGTCCTAGATGTTGAAGATCTTGGAGTTGGTTCGCGAATTGGCACAAAAAGGCTTCATGTCCGATGTTGTTCATACCAAGCACTAAATTCATGCTACTAGGAAAGTGGGAGTATATTGGAAGAACTTGTAATATTGTTTCTATTTTATTTAACCTTTTTATATAATTTTGAGACTATGAAAAAATACAGAGTATAATATGATTTGGTACTAGTCCTTCCATCCCTAAATAACCGTCGCTTTTAATTTTCGCACCGTAAGTTTAACTGTATTGGTAAAAGATAAATGCAATATTTTTTATCTCTAAATAAATTTATTATAATAATAAATTCAAATATTTATATAATAATATTAATTTTATATTATAAAATATTAATATTTTATATATATTTAGTCAAAGTTATTTATCAGAGAACGAAAACGACCCTACAGAGGGTGTAGAAACCAAATGGAATTCATTATTTCTCGGACATAGAAAACTAAGAGTTCAAAAAAAAAAAAAGAATAGTAGAAACCTGACACCCACATAAAAAAAAGTGAGAACTAGAAACAACCGCCGTGTCACACCACACGGCGGCCAGAGCCGCCAGAAATTCGTGCTCTCTCCGTCCGCGGTGCTCACCGAAACTCCCGAATCTCCCAGCCACCGCCGCCGTGCAGTCAAACCATGCAGGCGGTGGCGTTCACGTCGGCTCCGGCCATATTCGGCTACGCCTCGGCCTCCGCCTCCGTGCGGCCCTGCCGCAGCGTGGCTCCGGTCATCGTCTCCTCCAACTCCGGGCGACCCCGCCGCCGCGGCGCGCGTGGCTCCATCCAGTGCGAGGTCGCCTCTTCCTCGGCGCCATCGGCAGCTGGACCCCAGGCCGTCCGGTGGGCCCAGAGGACCGTGGTCATCCCGCCTCAGCGCCGCGGGTGCCACCTCATCACCAACAAGGTGCTCTTCTCCTCCATCATGCGCCCCCTCGCCCCCTGTCGTTCCTAGTAGACGTACATAAGTTCAGTTTGCCTGTCGGGTGAGTTGATAGTGTTGTTTATCGTCTGTCGCAGATCGTAAACGAGATAAGGAATGACCTGGCCGAGTTCAAGTGTGGCATGGCGCATCTGTTCTGTACGTATTTATTCACAATGGATGCGTTTCCTGCAATTTTTTTGGTGCATAGTTGATTTTGTGTATCAATTTTTTCTCTCAGTGATGAAAGTTACGTGATTATTTAGTGTCGATGGTATACTATTGTCAGTCAGAATCATTAAAACGGAGAGCATAAGATAAGTAGGCCACTGGACGGTCACAATATCTAGAGTTGGTCTGCGTTCCCAGTGCTTTTCATGTCAAAGCTAGTATGGACAATTGGAAATAGGTACATTGAGAAGCTTTGAAAAAGTTGTGATCATTGACTGATGAATGCATCATTTGTGAGCGGATATGCTTGGGAGAGAATTCAAGCAGAACTCACTGGAACAACCATAATTTGAATTCTTTTTTTTATTTAGTTTCATGGAGATGCAAGTTCTGAGTGGATTCTAGCAGTTGGCTCTTACATCTATATACTATCAGTGTTGGCAAATTCTGTAGTATTTCTTATTCTCATGTCCACCATTTGAGATTTTGAACACTTGGGCGATACATAGATTTTTCCCTTTTGGTATTTATGCAAAAAAGGAAGAAAGAAAAAGAATTTGCTGTTACTTGACTTTGTTGCCCGTTCAGGCGCATAGGAAGAAAAAGAAACAATATTCATGTAGACTAGCACTTGCTGCTAAGAAATATTGGGTATAATGAAAATATATTCAATTCATGTATTTTCATGGTGATTCTAATTAGAAGAGAGAAGAACAGAAACTTCAGAAAGAAGAAGTACCCATGAAACCTCATGATATATTAGATTGAATTTTTATGTAGACTTTCTGTATGCAGTCTCTGACAAGTATATTTCAGATACAGTTCTCAATATTTTTAGCACTAGTAAAATGGTCATGCTCTACAGTGCAGCACACAAGCGCTTCGTTGACTATTAATGAGAACTACGACTCTGATGTCCAGGCTGACACTGAAACATTTCTTAGTCGCATTGTTCCAGAGGTGAATGCCATGATATATCTTGTTTGATTCTGTTCATGGAGAGAACATTAAACTGGTGCTTTAATTCATGTTTTTGTTTTTATTATGATCAGGGTCCATCTGCTCCATGGAGGCACACTATGGAAGGTTAGTTCTTTGACAACTGATGTGGTTGGTCTTCAGCATTCCTTTTTACCATTATTTGTTTTCAATTATAGCATTGTGCCTATTATTATTTTAAGAGACAGACAAACAACTATAATTTGAATATTAGTATTTTTAGGAATCTTTTTCATCCTGCTATTATAGCGTTGGAGTAAACTCTAGTGTAGCAAATATTGGAGCTACTGTTCTTATTAAAATTCCACACATTGGATGTATCTTATTTGTGTCATTGTTTCTGTTGTTTCTACTTTTTTAGGCAGAGACCATGTATTATGCATGCATGATTTAGATCACTCACAAATTGTCAAGTTCTGTTTGCAGGACCTGATGACATGCCAGCACATATTAAATCATCAATGTTTGGTTGTTCCCTGATGTATGTAGACCCCCTTCACCCTTCCCAATAACTTTTGATGTGTCAAAATTGTATTTATAACTCTCGGTGTATTGCATCAGGATTCCTATCACCAATGGGCGTCTCAACATGGGAACTTGGCAGGCACGAAAATATCTAACTTGGCTTGTACCATAGTGGTGCCTCTAGTATCAGTGTTTAAGGTTCTGTTTTCAAGGCGGCTGTTGAGAATAAATGAGGATTTCAGATAAAGAACTGAGTAAAGTTATAGTATAAGCACAAGTTAGTGTATTAAGTCTGCAGCAAATTGCTTTGGGATTATTACCCGCAACATCGTGTCAATATTTGAAGCAGCTAAAACTCATTGTTGTTTATCCCCAAGGTTCCCACCTGTTCCAGTTTGGTACACACCAGTGTTGCGTTATGTCGGACTGCACACTGGGGACCTAGGGTTGCTAGCGTGTGTAGCAGGATCCATACGCATGTGGTGAGGTTGAGTGTGGTCTGTGAGTTATGTGCATCTGCCTTACTGTTGAGTATATCACAAAAAGCAAAAACAAAAATGATCAGTGATCAACCTAGCTATATCTGGGACCTAATGTTGAGCATTCTGATTTTGTAGGGTATTTGGCTCTGTGAACATCGAGACTATGCTACTCCTCGAAAGATTGTGATCACGCTCAATGGAATCTAATCTAAAGTGATCTATGTTATAGCTGGAAATGCAATGCAGCAATTTCAACATGTTTAAATCAGATGCACCGAAATAGAAACTTTTGTCCCAATTGTGATATGAGCTCCAGTGGAGAATGTTACTTGTAATATGATGCTAGTATGAGGGGAACAGAATCTCCTAACGAGCTTCTTCTCATGTTGAGCTTGTTTAGTTATCTTTGATGGTTTAAAGAAATGCTTTTATAAGTTGTTATAAACACTGAGGTTGTTTTTGTTTAGTTCCCTAAGATGGCTAAGAAATGTTTTATAAGTAGTTTCAAGGAAAAGCTCCATTGCCTTTACTCCCCTCCTGCTGTCAACAGTTTTTCACTCATGGGCTCCTAGGAAGTGCCAATTCTCTATTTGGCTTGCAGTCCAATGGCTGTTGGACAGCTGATCGCTTGGCTCAAGGGAGGGTTGGGTTGATCAAGTTGACGAAAATTGAACACTGTTTGTCGTGATGTTTGCTCTCAAGACACAATAGTCTCCCGTGGAGGATGAATATCAAGCAGCGCAACATTGATCTGGACACAAGGTGCCCGGTGTGTATGTGTTTTTTTTTTGAGTTGTGTATGTGGTTTGACGAGAAAGAAGGACAATGCTTTCTGAAAACCGACGTGCAAACAAGCAACATCGAGGTGAGGATAGCCACAACGTCTGGCAGGCTGGTGTCTGACGTAAGAGAAGAGGAAAACGTGGAGATATTAGGCTATCTCCGACAAACACCCAAAATACAAGATTTATTCGTCTTTCTTTCAATGGATTTTCAGGAGAGAGGATATTCATATTTGGGTTGTGTCTCTCAGACAACCCAAAATAGGTCTTTCGTATAGATAGTCTTTTGGAGGCTGATTTTAGATCTCTCGCTACCCATTTTAGATTTAGGTCTCCTTATTGGAGACAGTCTTAGTGTGAGAAGAGGAAGGGAGAAGTTTTAAATATTAAAAAAAGAACTATGTTATATTGGCAATGCCAAATTAGAAAAAAGATGTCTACGTAGCTGTTATGGGCCGGTGATGCACCACTTAACAAAGTTTAGGATTATTTCTAAAAAAAAAAAGGTTTAGGATTCAAGTTGGTGAATCTAAATGGAATGCTCCTACAACCAGCTCGCGATCCAACTGACCCAAATTGACGATACAATGCCATAGAGCCGAGGAAAACTAAAAAAAAGGAAGACTGATCCTATGCTTATGCTCTAGGGGTCTGTTTGGATCAGAGCCAGGCAAACCTGTCTGGCGCGACCACGGTTCCTAGCGTCCGATTTTGAATGCCTGACACTAGGATGGCTGCATGGCCGGTGGCCGGGAGTTGCCTGCCATAATCGCTTACAACTGACAGCCTGTTCGTTTGGTTGTGGCTCGTTGTAAATGATCGTTAGCTAGAACAGATCAGTCAGCAGTATTTTTTCTGAACCAACAACGATACGAATCAGCCAACCGAACAGATTGTAATTTAGAAGCCAGGAGGTACACTTAGAGATGGAAAACCCTTCGTAAGGATTTAAATAATTATTTAAATTATTTCCCATGAATTTTTCACTGTGGAAAAAAAAGGCTGGGATCAAGGGGAAATTAGCTCTTACTCGCATTTTTCAGTCAGACCTCTCGGGTAATTTGTTCAACAGCACGGCGTCCTCTTCCGTTGCCCAAAATCCCCCAGCGCACTCCAGTCCAGGCAAAGCCGCGCCAGGCATGTTCGCTTCTATCTGCCGGCGGCGGCTCCTCCGCCTTCGCCAAATCCCCTCCGACGCCGGCATAAACCCCAGCCTGCCCAACCCCAGCGATGCCCTCCTATCCCATGCCTGCTCCTCAGCTGCCCTCGCGGGCTTCCCCGTCTCCAAGCCCTGCCCAACCACCATCTCCTACCTCATCTCCTGCGGACTCTCCCCCGCCGCTGCGTCCGCCTGCAAGCGCCGGATCCGCTCCACCGCCAAGGCCGACGCCGTCCGCGCGCTCCTCCGCACCTACGGCTACACTGACGCTGACATCACCGAGGTTGTCCGCAGAGACCCGTCGATCCTCATCCTCGACCCTGACCGGATCCTCCGGCCCAAGCTCAATCTTTTTGCTTCCCTCCGCGTCAAGCCGCGGACGCTCGCCACCGCGCCGACCCTCCTCACGCGCAGCCTCGACAAGCACCTCCTGCCCTGCATCCAGTTCCTCCGCGGCATCATCGGCGTCGACAGCGACGTCAGTTCCGCGATCTGCCGCGCCCCACGCGCCCTCCACCAGGCCGACCTGAACAAGAACATGCGCCCGGTCGTGGACGCCCTCCGCCGACTCGGCCTCCCCGACAAGTCCATCTCGAGGCTCCTCACCATCGACATGTGCGTGCTCACAATTTCTGTCGACCGCATAACCCAGATCTTCGATGACATCAAGGCGCTCGGCCTGGGCGTAACAGACACGGGCTTTGTCTACGGCGTCAGCCGGTTCTGCCGCCTCAGTAGGGAAACGTGCCTGCGAAAGGTGGCCCTGTACCGGAGCTTCGGCGTTTCTGAGGGCGACCTCCAGAAGGCGATCAAGAGGCAACCCACGATATTGGGCTTCTCTGATGAGAGCATAAAGAAGAAGCTCCGGTTCTTCCTGGATGACTTGAAGTTTGAACTAAGCGAAGTAATGGAGCGACCTGTGCTCATAGGGTATAGCTTGGAGAAGACCATCATACCAAGGTGTGCTGTGATAAGCGTTTTGATGAGGGAGAGAAAGATTGACCCCAACATCAAGTTACCTTGGACATTGCTTGGTAGTGCCAAGGTTTTCTCTGAAAGGTACGTCTTGAGGCATGCTCAGGATGTGCCAGATGTTGTTAAGGCATATGAGGGTAAAATTGCATTTGAAGGATTTAGGGATCGGGATGTTTTAGTTCCACTGAAGCCATGAGGCTAGTCTAGTAGGATTAGATCACAAGGTTAGGGATCGGGATGTGTATAATTCTGATGAAGGCTCTTCCAATAATATTGGGATCTTGAAATATGTCGCTGGAATGACTTTAGTGCTTCTTTTATTTCCGGGATGAAGATTCTTTTGTCCTTTCTAATTGATAACTTTTTCATTTATTAACAACTAAGGAAGATCCCCATTTTGTTGATCCTCATGCAATGTGTTCATCCACTGAGTTTCACATACAGAACAGTTAGGCGTTTAAAAGTGAAAGCTTCTTTGCTCTCTTTACAAGAGGGTTCTTCTGGGTTTGATGGTTTCTTTTGTCCCTGTTGTATTTGTCAAGTTTGTGCATAAAATTCCTATTCTAGATGGGGCTCTTGCCATGGTGAGTTACAATGCCGCCAACTTAATCTTAAGCTGGATAGATCACTGTAGTGGAGATAAAGCTGATGAATTTTCTTATTGTTGCGTGCCTATGTTACATCAAGTCATTAATAATAATGAAAAAGAACAATTTCATTGGGAAATACAGAGTGGTAACAAATAGCTGTTGACATAAATTCATCTCTTGTATAACCTTGGTTCCACCAGGTGCGTGGAGGGCTTCCATAATTCTCAGCGTTGAGACATTACTAGGATACTGAGTAAATATTACCTCAATATGTGAGTGAACACAATATTTGATTAACTTCAGTCAATAATGAGCTCCGTGCCACTGTCTCCATTGGAGAAAAGAAGTGCTTGAGGATTAACACTCTGGTACTCCACTATTTGCTCTCC
Source organism: Miscanthus floridulus (assembly GCF_019320115.1). NCBI lineage: Eukaryota > Viridiplantae > Streptophyta > Magnoliopsida > Poales > Poaceae > Miscanthus > Miscanthus floridulus. The sequence goes on from NC_089598.1 coordinate 87,910,554, forward strand.
ATACTTGCACCCTGAACAGCGCCTACTAGAATCTGCATCTAAGGTGTAGTTTGTGGTTTATCGTTTGCTAATATGCAAAGTATGACCTCAAAGGATGCTCCTGACCTTTGCAATTGTTGGCATATGATTGATGATTTTTTATAGCTGGTTGTCCAGTTCTTTGTGTTATAATGTTTTGTTCAAAATTTGACAAATATACTTCTTAATAATGCTTAGCTGAAGTTTCATCAAGGTGTCCTTTTCTTTGGTTGAGAACTGAGAACTTGATTTGTCAGTGTTTCACACCATTCTAACTCTTGGATATGCTAATAACTTAAAAATGAGGTTTGTTCCTTTGTTTTCAGTGTCCTAGAGACAAATCTCTCTCTCTGTCTCTCTCTCTCTCCCCATCCATATGGTATATTTTGTACGGGGTAAGCTATTTATCCCCATTGTTAAATTATCATTTAGGGGTTCTTGTGTTTTTACCTCTGTTTTGAAGTCCAATTGTGATTTTGCCCTCATTTATGTAACTTTGTGATTTTGCCCTACCTTTTCAAAATGAAGGTAGAGTTTACCCCTATTCAATTTAGATGAGTTAATGGTGTCAGTTCAGCTAAAAAAGACTAATTTTCCCATGTGAATTTGCCCCTAGGTTTTTTTTTGGTTGTAATCTGTGATTTTTGTAAACAAGTATTGGCACAGGGAATAATAGATTGATTATTGATTATTGAGGGTGACAGGTTACACATATAGGCAAGGAAGACCTAGGAGTTGGCTTATGGAAACAGAACCAATCAACGGTAATCCTTGCATATAATATCTCAATAATATCTATCCTCATCCTGTGCAGGTGTGCAGGCTTAGGGCCCAAGCAAGGATGGGATGTGCAGCCCAAGGAGGCCTGCCGTACCCTATTGTCTAACAATTTTAACCTCTATTTTGACATAAAAAATCTGGACAACATTTTGAAATGATTTTAAAATTTGCAAATATTTGAAATCTATGAAAGGTTTAAGAAGTTGCATATGTTTAATCAACCATTAGCGGAACCTGGGAGGGAGGTTAGGGGTCAGTACCGTCTTTTATTTTTTCTTTTTCTTTAATTCACTTGTTTGACCTTCAGCTAATATAATCTAGAATAGGGGTGAACGAGGGTAAAATCACAAAGTTGAAAAGACGAGGATAAAATGACAATTGGCCTTCAAAGTAGGGACAAGAACAACAATCATTATCATTTGAAACATAGTGGTCCCATATGTTTTGCATGCATTGCCACCCAATTGTTCTTGAATGGTGGCATTTTTTTCCACTGATGGTTTGAATTTTACTATGACAAGCACATCAAATGGTGATACATATTTATGGTTAATCTCTTTTCTTTTTCGTGGCATCAAGGCTGCAGTAGGATAGGTAATTGCCAGGGACCAATTGTTCATGCTGTCTTGGCCACTTGGTTAGTGCTCAGAAATGAATCCTTCTCAATTACACATGTATCTAGTTCTCTCAGTAAAATTATGAATCTGCAAGGTCCAGGAAAATAGCAGATCTCATTATTACCATCATATGAAAACTTCATGCTTGACCTTTTTTTTGTATTTTAAAGTTTTTTTAAAAAGATAATTGTTTCCTATGGAATACAATAGTATCAAGATGCTAGTCGTAATACAATTTGTTGACAATTTTCTTTCCAAGTCTGGACACGCATTTTTATATGTAGCAGCACTCAGTTTCTGGTCGTAATTCATTGTACCAGTTCTGTATTCGATCTGTCTTCTCTCCACCTGCCTGTATTCTTGTTCTGTTGCATAAGTTCCTTTTACAACCTTGTACCTTCGCACAGACAAGCAACAGACCTTGTTCCCCTCCACAAGGCATGCCACCTATGCTCCACCCTACCACCTAAACGCACATCTGTGCAGAAAACGTTTTCTGCCTTCCTTTCTCACTCCACATAGTCCAACTGCATACTTTCTGACACAGCGATGAACAGTTGCATAGCAGCAACGTCCCATGCCACCACCAGAAAATCCATGTTCCAAAGCCTATTGTTCAAAAAGAAAAAGAATTGCAAAACTAATACATCATAAATGTGAAAATGATGATTAACATGTTCCCATTGCTGGACAACTGGAATATCTTGATTTCTCCTTGTATTGTTGCTAGCAGTGCTGCAGGTTCATGGGAGGCAGCCCTGGAGTGCAACCACATAACTCGCTGCTGGAGATCTGGTTCAGATCAATATGGACATTGGTGACAGGACGGGGGGGGGGGGGGGGGGGGGGGGGGGGGGGGGGTGTTTAATGTTTTAGAAGTTAGCAAAATTTATCTGGTCACTCCCTCGACAAGGACAATGGCAGTTGAGACAGGATCCAGGACATTGCAATGGGAATGCCATTACCAAGGCAGGTAACATACTAACAGCAGGCTGACAGTTCACTCTGTTGCGAGAAGAGCGTGGCCTTGGCAGCCATCCTGACAGTGACAGAAGCCACACGGCTGGTGGCTGAGGTGGAAGATAGAGATCACTGAGGGTGCTAAAGAATCAGTTATGAGGAATATATTGCGGTAAGCTTAATTCAATTCTTGCTTTTTTGAGGAATTTACTAGGAGGAAAGTGGAAAGTTTCTATATGAAGGTTTGAACTGTACATTCATTAATTCAAGTGAGCATTTAAGACATATACTAGAAACTGTGTAATAACTGACATCATGAGTAATCACAAAGAAACCATCCGTAAGTATTTTATTATAGAGTTGTTATTCCATCTCTTTCCTGCTCTGCAGGAGAAGATACTGAATAATTTACTTTTCTGTGCAAGTTAGTTTTCTAGGTTAACGCTCGCAACCAGTGGCTGGCGTTTTAAGAGAACTTTATTTATAGCACTGTTTTGTTTGGTCTTGGCTGAAGCTACTCTTTTGCCTCTTCTCCGCAATCTAGCATTGAGAGTTTAGAACCCTTCTTGCCTCTTCTCCACAATCTAGCAGGAGAGTTTACAACCCTTCTTCTGTGGGTTTGGTGGATATTTGTCAAGAAGTCAAAGTCTCATGTGTGGTAGGAATTTTTTCTTTCCTGAGCTTGTTTATTTAGAGATTTCAACTTTCTGAGGTTGTATTCCATTTTTCTTCCAATTTTAATTCTCTTATTTCCAGAAAAATGTTTAAAGGCATAATGCTCATACCCTGCTGTTTGTACTCCTCAAGTGCTGGGTGGGTTTATGTTGCCCTCTTAGGTAGCGTGATCATTTGACTTTATGTGTTTTTCCATCGATGCGGGATGCTGCTTTCCTTGCTTTACTAATTTGTCACTGTATCAATAAATATTGGGTTAATGTTATGAAAAAATGTTTCAGTTTTCATCTGTTGCAGGTGCAGTGTTTTAATGTCTGTGCATAATGCTTTTCTCTTCTCAATTGCAGCTCTTCCATATGTGCATCTCACAGAACTATTTTAAATGCAGCCTGCTCCTCGCTACCAAATGGTAGTAATATATCCTCTTACTTTCTTTTCCTGCTATTGCTTCATGGAGCTAGTGCTGCTTTGAAGGATCCAGTACAGAAATGGCAGACTCTAAGCGGTAAATATGCTAACAGCTAACGTGTTATATTTCTGTACAAAGTTATTTGGTTGAACATATCCTATGTATTCGATGCATTGCACTGCATGATATTGCATTATTGCTGACCCTCTTACTCTTTAGGTGCCCCTCCATTAGTCATAGCTCGTGGTGGGTACTCTGGGCTGTTCCCTGATTCAAGCCAATTCGGGTACCAGTTTGCCCTGTCGGATAGTCTGCCTGAAGTTGTTCTTTTCTGTGATTTACAACTTTCAAGTGACAATGTTGGATTCTGCAAGACTGGCTTGGCACTTGACGATTCAACGCTAATAGCTAAGGTCTTCCCTAAGAATGACAAGACATACAAAGTGAATGGAGATGATCTGCACGGATGGTTTTCAGTCGACTTCACTTCAAATCAGCTAATGGACAATGTCACATGTAAGTAAAAATTACTCGAGTAACTTTTCAAGAAGCTTGTGGTCTATTTTTTTTTTGTATGCTTGAAGATTTTCATGAAAAAATAAGAAATGAGTTGTTTGAATTTCCTTGCCTTATGGAGTACCTATAAGGTTCGTTTGGGATTATTAATAGGTTTTAACTGTGAAACTTCTCTTCTAATCTCCAAACAGTATCTACTTAGTATGTCATGCTCTGACTATCCTGTAGTGATCCAGAATGTTCTGTCTCGCCCAAGCATATTTGATGGCACCATGGGAATTAGCCTTGTTGATGATGTTGTAGAACTCCGCCCTCCTCAACTTTGGATTAATGTACAGGTAAACATGGTTTCACTGCTAGCTATATAGTTCTTCCCCTGGATTTGGAATGTTGGTTCCACACTCATCCATGTTTTCCTCCTATTGAACTATTCTCCTGCTAATAGCTGTTCTTACGTTCCTGTTTGTAGTATGGCCAGTTCTTCCTAGATCACAAGTTAAATATCGAAGAGTATATATCATCGAGAGCAAAAAAAATTGGGGTCAATTATGTCTCCTCACCTGAAGTTGGATTCTTGAAAAGCCTTGGTGGGAAGCTCGGGAAAAGCAATGTGAAGCTCATTTTTCGGTTTCTCGATCAACAACTCATTGAGCCTTCCACAAAACAACCTTATGGAGCCATTCTGAAGGACTTGAAATCTGTCAAGGCTTTTGCCTCAGGAATTCTCGTCCCTAAGACTTACATTTGGCCTGTAGACAAGGATCATTACTTGCAGCCTGCTACTACTTTGGTGAAAGACGCCCATGGCCTAGACTTGGAGGTCTATGCATTTAAGTTTGCCAATGATTTCATTTCAAGTTACAACTACAGCTATGATCCTAGTGCTGAGTACTTGCAGTTTATTGATAGTTCTGACTTCTCTGTTGATGGTTTCCTCACTGACTTCCCATCGACAGCTTCAGCAGCCATTGGTAAGGACCACTGCATGTTGAAAAAGCTAAACTGTTGTTCAAAAGTAGTTCGGTGTAGACTAAATTATGCCATAAGAGTATGAAGTATGATTTTTTGTCACTTCATGCTCGAGAAGTTACAATGATTCTTATGATTTGACGTGATCATTGATTCTTCTATCATGCACTCTCTAACCTCTGCAGGTTCTTTTGTCTTTCTTATTGTAGCTTGCTTAGCACATACTAAGGACAGCCCTGTTCCTCCTCCTGGAAGTAAGAAATCTGTCTTTTAACCTCTTGTCCTAATTGAGATATTCTGCCATATTGCACTGCACTAATATCTGAACTTGGCTAGATGATACCAGACCACTGATCATCACCCACAATGGTGCATGTGGCTTATTCCCTGGCTGCACCGACCTTGCATACCAACAAGCAGTGGAAGACGGTGCAGATATAATTGACTGTTCAGTACAGATGTCAAAGGACGCAGTGCCATTTTGCTTGGACTCCCCGGATCTTACAAAAGGCACGACAGCTGCAACAGTGTTCTTGACAAAAGCTGCTACTGTGAATGAAATACAGAATGGGTCTGGCATCTTCTCATTTGATCTTCTATCGAACGAAATCCAAACTCTAAAACGTAAGTATCATTCCATTTTGTTTGCCACAAGTTCTTGCTTCTCAGTTCAAACTGTTAGCATGTTCCACGCTAACACCTTCGTTTTGGTTTTGTCCCTTAAGCTGATCTTATTGGCCCATACAATCAAGAAGGACTGAAAAGAAATCCGGCAGCAAAGAACAGCGGGAAACTCATGACTTTAGTTGATTTCCTGGCCTTCTCAAAGAGCAGCAACATCTCTGGCGTACTAATCGATGTTCGTGTAAGGAAGCTTTCTTGAATCCATTCTTACTGCCATTGTAATTGGCAGATTAGACTTGTAGTGAACTTAAATATGAGTCTAATTTAACTAACCTGATCAGTAGGGCTACAGAAATCATGGAGGCTTTTACATTTCAAGTCTCATACTTTGCAGAATGCCCCATACCTTGCAACCAGAGGCATTGACATTGTGGATGCTGTCTCCAGCGCGCTTATCAATGCCAGCTATGACAAAGAGACCAAGCAGCAGGCGCTCATCGCATCGGACGACTCCGCCGTGCTCAGAGCATTCAAGAAGTTCCCAGCGTTCAAGTGTGTCCTCCAGATCGGCAATGCGATCAGCGATGTGTCCAAGGCATCCGTGGAGGAGATGGCCAAGTTCGCGAACGCCGTGTCCATCAGTCGGGGCTCGGTTGTCCAGGCGCAGGGGTCATTCCTCTTGCGGTTCACTGATGTGATCGACAAGATGCACGCCGCAAACCTGTCGGTGTATGTCGGGCTGCTCAGGAACGAGTTCATGAACCTTGGGTTCGACTTCTGGGCTAACCCAATGGTTGAGATCGTGACGTACTCATCTCTGATGGCTGATGGAATTGTGACCGAGTTCCCTGCAACGGCAGCGGAGTACTTCAGTGAGTATATGTCAGCGTAACATTCTGAACTGCTGAGCGTCCATATTCTTACCAGCATGGCTTACATTCTTGAATCTCCTGCTTTTAAATGCAATGTAGGGAGCCCATGCAGTGACTTCAGTAAGAACCTGACCTACACGATCATGCCTGCAAAGCCTGGGTCTTTGCTCAAACTGACAGACCCCAGTGCACTGCCTCCGGTGCAGGGGCCAGCACCAGTGTTGGAACCTGCCGATGTTGTGGACCCACCGCTGCCACTGGTGACCATCAGTAGCCCTGGAGCTTCAGCGTCTTTGAATGGTTCCAGCACTACCAGCGGTGCAAGGGTGTCCACTGCAAGCTCTGGTATTTACTTGTTGGTAATTGGACTTTCTGCGTTCTTGTTAGTGAGCTCTCAGTAATCTGAAGCCTGGGTACTGGAACTGTATGCGGTTTGTTCAGCATTTTGACCCTTCCCATCAGGGCTGATTTATACTGCAAGAAAATGTACTTTAAGCAGGTAACACACATATCGTAAAATTTTGTTTTGTTGTTTGGAATTTGGATGCTAGACTTGTACGAGTAACATACTATATATAGCAGAGCTGCAGTTTGCACAACCAATTCGTTTCCAGGAATTATTGCAAATTTAGAAATGCTAGTGACTTGCATAAAGACGAGATGCTTGCCATCAGTTCATTTTAAATTCATTACTAAAATGAAAGAGGCATATCGGCAAATTTTGGTTTTGCTTGAAGGATAATTTGTTTCCTGCCACTCCCATGACAGATTTATGTGTTAAGTCCTAAAAGGTGTGTGAATTGGGATCTCAGCAACTCCAAGAGCCTTTCTCAACTTGAATTCTATATTTCTGTTTGGGTCACATCTATCTTGCTATCTACGTACTCCGTTCTGAAATATAATAGATTTTGAGTTATCCTGAGTTGAACAATCTTATATTTTACTAATATTTTTGTAATATATCTCTTTGATATCGAAAATGATATTATTCTTCCTCATAAATTTAGTTAAAGCTAATTTTATTAGAATAAATTTGGATCAATGTATTTCATGAGAGGTTGTATGAAGCCGTCGCTTACTCCAGCTACTCCTCTCTGGCGATGGCTGTCCGCCTCCCCGCTGCTGTCCCACAAGTATTCCTCCTATTCGCACTCGTGCTCTGTTGGGTACTTCTTCCGGAACATCCACGGGCCACTTTTGCACTGACGACCCAGACCGCATCTACTGTGTACTATGTTTATGGCATTTGTTGTGTTATATATAGTTGGAAAATGGTTGATTAACTGTGTCATCGTTCATTGCCGTTTCTTGTGTGCAGCAAGTGCTGTGCCGTGTAGGAGTGCTCTAAGCCTCTAATACATGGAAACTCATGCGAAACATCTGAGATTTAGGTACATGAATGTATGACCTGCCATCAACAGTTGGATTGTTTGAATTTGGAAAGGAATATATCAAATTATAGAATTTAGAATAGGAGAAGATTCGAGCAGCTTGAAGAACAAGCTAAACAATCCTATAACATCAATGCTGCCCACTGCTTTTGTCTTACAGTTCTGTGATGTGAATTCGCGTGGGATGTGAATTCATTGGCTATCATAGGAGATCAATTAATTCATGCATCTCAGTCAAGTGCTTTTGGATTGTGAAAATGTGCTATCACTATCAGATAGGATGTGATTTTCAGATCTGTGCAGTGCTTATGAATTGATGCATAGAGTGACATTTGGTTTCTATATTGTGATTTTTCATGTTCCCGTTCCACCCTGTTGTTTGTCATCTGTTGTTTACAGTAGTGTCTTTGGGCACTTCTAGACTATGATTTCTTTTAAATTTTAGGGCACTTGGCTGCGACATGAAGTAATTTGACAGGCATGTCATTTGAGAATATGACAATGATAGTTCAGCATTATGCTATCTTTTTTTAAAAAAAAAAAGTTCAGCCTTATGCTGTCAGGAAGTACCCTTACTGAAGCAGTACACTTGGAGCTGACCATTTCTGTCACATCACATGCGACATGTTGGTGTGAGAGCACTTGAAGGGCGTACTTCCATTTTGAAACACTTATCAGAGGCCAAGCTATAATGTTGGCTACATCCTGCACGAGGATGTTGCTCGTCGGCAATTATTGCAGCCATTGGCTCTTCCTGCAGGAGGAAATGACATTTCTAACATGTTGAGATGATACTTTCTGCTTGCATTTCGTGCATATTGTTAACAAATTTACTATTCTTCATATGGCTATAACAATATTCTACAAACTGCTGAAGTACGTTTTCTTACTTTTTGAATGGAGACAGGATGGTCCTTGGTTTTTTGGGGCTGGTCAACGCAATTCGTTGAGCACAAATTTGGGAGAATGATACAGGTAGTTTAGCAGAAGCAATTTTGTCAGACCTAGTTCTGTATATGTCCTTATGGTTCCCAAGTTAGTAGCGCTCGTATATCTGATTCAATCCACTATAGTCGTGTTCTTGTTTAGTGTTTCTATAAGATTGATCTGTTTGTGTCAAAGATATACTGTAAGTCATGGTTGTCTTTGTCTTATTTTCTAATCATATAACCACGATTTCAGTTATTTTGAGAGACTATTTTTGAAAGTTATTTTGTCAGACCACTATGACTTACCTTTCAGTGATATCCTTGACTAGAGGAGGTTTACAGTCGTTCTGAAGTGGAGTGATGTTTACCAGCTAAGAGTACTTTGAAGTTTACTAAGAAGAGTTCGTTGCTTCACACATTTCTCTGGTTAAGGTATGCTTATCTTGAGCAACAGAGTGACACACGAGTTTAGTCCCTTCTGGCAAATCAGTAGCACACTAGCGTCATGACTATCGCTAGAAGAGGCCATCATTCTTTTTATTTTTTGTTAAGACAGGAAGCCATCAAATTTGGTATAGCACTATACTAAGTAATCACCTGTAATTGCTAGTCCAGAAGGATGTCGAGTAGCATTCACCTGCCATCCCACATGATCCCTTTCACATGATCATGTATGAACTGTGGCTGCAGGAACCATGTGATCAAGTATCCTCCCCCTAAAATTTACCCCCTATCACTTTGTATGTTAGGATACATGCATGGAGTATTAAATATAGACTAAAAAAATAACTAATTGCATATATTGCAACTAATTTGCGAGATGAATTTTTTAAGCCTAATTAGTCCATGATTTGACAATGTGGTGCTACAGTATATGTGCTAATGATAGATTAATTATGCTTAATAAATTCATCTCGCGGATTACTGAGGACTTTTGTGATTTGTTTTATTATTACTATCCAAACACTTCCGTGTGACACACCGATGCGACACCCGATGTGATATTCCTAAACTTTACTTCCTGGATTTTAACACCACCTAAATCCAAGATCATCCCAGGATGATTCCAACAGAAGCCCCTGATCAACTGACAAGGCAACGTCATGTTTGACCACCTGGTAGCGTAGACAGAAGATGCCTGAACTGCTAGGTTTAACATGGAGCACTGGATCTAGCAATGCCAGACAGCTGCCTGATGAGTTATGGCGAATGTCTGCATCAAAGATACTAATATGTAATGTTGAGGCTGCACCTAAGTTCTGCCCTGTAGATTTTTATGCAGGAGTTCTCCGTTTTCTTTATTCGGTTTTCTCTAGGTTTGCTCACCCTGAGTGGCAGCAAGGTTACACATGCTGCTAGATCTGCTTTAAGCTTTAATCGCTCGTAATGCTGTACTAGTTCTTTTGTAAACTAATGCAAGATAATGTGGATATGATAGTATAGATCTGCAGGCTGGATTTTGATCTGACAGAGGCTATGATAATCCATTATCTTATCTTGTAATTTACCCTCCACCGTCAGCTGTTTTTTACTTGTGCTTCGATACTACTGTTGTGCTGTTGGATCTAGTTGCGCACAACTGGATCACTTCGCTTGTACAGTTGTACACTTGTACCGCGAAACTGGATGGACTGTTTGTCAAGGCTGCTGTTCCAGTACACATGTAGATGCAGCATGCTTATCCACTGTCGCTGCCCTTACACTTGCACTCTTCTTGTGATTCTCTTTTAGCCTTAACCATTAATTAGCGCACGCTGACCTGCTTTATGAGCCTAGCTTGTTTCACAAGCCTTTCCTTGAGTGACTGCACACTGATACCACTGCATTTTTCTAATGCAGCATGTGAGCTGTGACAGGAAACATGCCATTGGGGCGCATGCCGTTGCCGTTGCATGAACCTTATTTCTGGGGCATATGGGTGCAGTGAACTGTATGTTGTTAACCTGTCACTAGCTGGGTCTGGGTTAGGACTAAGCAACCCGTGCTTACTGGCTAAGATCTGTCAATCACGTGCCACGAGGCGAGGGCGGTAGGGACGAGAAGTGCAGCAGGAGTGCAGTGCAGGAGGACGGGTCCGGCAGAAAAACCCCGGCCGACACGGCCGCCTGTTACATGCTCGAAGCACTAAACGCCCAGCTTCCCCCACACTTTAGGCCCGGTTTAGTTTCCAAAAATTTTTACCTCCTACAGTAAAAGAGCATGTTTAGACACATGCATAGAGTACTAAATATAGACGAAAAAAAAACTAATTACACAATTCTCGGCAAAATTGTGAGACGAATCTTTTAAGCCTAATTAGTCAATAAAAAGCCTTAAGTGCTACATAGCCCATGAAAAGCCTTAAGTGCTACAGTAACCCACATGTGCTAATGACCGATTAATTAGTATCATTAGATTCGTCTCGCTGTTTTCGGATGGGTTCTGTAATTTGTTTTTTTATTAGTATTAAAAACCCCTCCCGACATCCTTCCGACACATCTAATGTGACACCCAAAAATTTTGACCTCTCCCCGACTGAATACACCCTTACTCTCTGCTTGCTGTGGCCTGTCACACGCCCGTGGTCCGTGTCCGTCTCCGTCTCGAGGAGGGCGACGCCATGATGGGCCGTGGCGACGTCACGGTGAAAGGAATACGAGGTAGACCACTGCATTCCCTGCTCGCTGCTGCGGACCGCCGGAGCAGACATGGCGGGACACCACGTTTTGTTGCGTCCGCGCGCCGGACGGACCACCGCCACGTTGGTTTGGCTTATAAGCACGGCGGAAAATGGTTTGACGTGAGAAAAAAATATTATTCGTTGTCAATTACCACCGATAAACAGGCTGCACGGAGACACATGCCGGTGGCTCCTAGCGCCTGGCAAAGCAGCAGCAGCCCTTGTTGAATTGTTGGCCGCCTCCGGCTCCGCCTCCGGTGCACTGAACCGGCACGGCAGGTTCAAGAGCCATCACGATTTGGTCGATCAGAACCGTTGATCGTGTGATCACCAGACAGAGTCACTGTCACAGTAAGGACAGATCACGAGATCCACTGAGACGCAAACGTAAAAAGGAGTATGCATATGCATGGCTTTCAAATTCACGATCACAAACACAGAGGATTAGTAGGTTAATTAATTCTCGCAGCACCTGCAAAAATTAGTGACAGATCTACGTACACGCCCTAACAAACAAGCTCGCCGCCGGTGATCACCACCGCCGCCACCGTCCTTGCACTTGCAGTAAGATTATTGCGATCAGTGGTAACGACTCCAAGCACAAGGCCAGTTTTTTTTTCCTCAGGGAACAGCGGCGCCACTGCTGCTCGCGGCAGCGCCGGGCGCTGCCGCCGCCGCCGTTCGCTCGAGCACCATCACGGCGTCCCTCATGGAGGGCCGCTTGCCGGGCGCCATGGCGCAGCACGCGAAGGCGAGCCTGAAGCACGCCAGCAGCGCGTCCTCCCTGCCGTCGGCCTCGCCGCGGAGCGTGGGGTCGGCCATCCGCAGCACGCGGCCGTGCTCCTCGGCGGCCACCAGCCCCGCGTGCCACTGGCACAGCTCCACCTCCGAGTAGACCCGCCCGGAGAGCAGCTCCAGGAGCACCATGCCGAAGGCGTACACGTCCCACTTGGCGGTGGGCCGCAGGTTTTTCAGGCACTCGGGCGCCTGGTACGGCGCCGGGGCCGACGACGACGACGCTGCCGCCGCGGCGGCGGCGGACGACGACCCGCAGGGGCTCGCGCCCGGCCCGGGCATCTGGGACAGGTCCGGCAGGCTGCTCGTCGAGTGCATCGACCGCTTGCTTCCGAACAGCCGCGCCGACGCGCCCGCGTGGTAGTGCGACGCCGCCTCGCCCGACAGCAGCCGGTCCAGGCCGAGGTCGCCGATCCAGGGCTCCATGTCGGCGCCCAGCAGGATGTTGCTCGGCTTCAGGTTCCCGTGCACGCCCTTCTTCTCGTGGATGTACGCCAGCCCGCGCGCCACGCCGCGCGCGATCCGCAGCCGCGCCTCCAGGCTCAGGTGCAGCGGCGACGACGACCCGAACCGCCCTGCAGATGACAACCAAGGACAGTTCTTTCAGTATTTTGCTTGATTTGCAGGTTAAGAGGACTACTAGTATTCCCAGAGGGACGAGCCTATTCGCTTGCTGGATATTTTTTTCCCACATCAAACCAGCCAGGAGTAAATAATCCACGATTGTTTACGACGAAACGAATCGGCTGTCTTCGGGTCTTCAAGACTTCCAGCAAAATTGCAATGATTTGTGTGAGCAATGACAGTTTTTTTTTGCACTATCAGTACTTATGACCAGTACGATTAACCAAGGAGTAGATGAATCATTACTACTAATGCGCATTTAAGCTGCTGCACGTACAATCAGTAAAGTGCCATCTTTTCATAGGACTGAAGCCCAGCCAAAGACTCCAACTTCGCAAATGATTATAGGTTATGAACTGTACAAGTGAGAGTGCATTGATGGAATGTGATCGGTTGGGCTAATCCCAAACTTAATTACGAGATTAATTAAGCGTTAAGCTTTTGTCCACCTACTCATCATTTATTTTCAACTAAATAAGAACTGTCGTGATCGGCAGCAACCATTAGAATTCTAAGGGTTTGCCCCCTAGCCCACAGCGCGATTATAAACAAGAGAGGCACCCTTGGCGTCACTATCTCTTTAGTTCCCGTGACTATTCACATAACCGATCGATTTGGCGTTGGAGGATTTAGGAAGGCCGTCTACCTACGTCCATCCAGGTATTGCAAGATCTTCATCGCGTTCTTCACCAACTAGGAGCATCAAGCCCCGATCTGGTGAAGACTAAGATCTACTTCATCTATATTAACTTTATCACATCTCCGGCGACACATATAGCGTTCACATGCTCTGGTTAGTATCTAAAATTAATTTCCGTATTTAGATGAGTCTGTTTAAGCTAAGTTAAGATCCTATTAGTCTAAGTTATAATTCAACATGCATCACGAGTTCTGTTAAGATGTCGGTGTCAAATCAAGCATCTTTCCGATGCAATTTTTAGTATCTGAATGAAAGTTAGTGCTGAATGTGGTAACGCAAAATAGACGACGGAGGAACTTACTGCTGAACGCGATGTTGGCGAGGCTGCCATTGGGGGCGTAGTCGTGGATGAGGAGCTTCTCGTCGGCGCCCCTGTAGAAGCCGCGCAGCCGGAGGATGTTGGGGTGGCGGAGCCTGGCGACGGCGCGCACCTGCGCCTCGAAGTCCTTGAGCTTTTCGGCGCCGTCGCTCTCGCCGATGCGGCGGACGGCCAGCGCGGTGCCGTCGGCGAGCACGGCCTTGTACACGATGCTCGAGCCCGTGGCGCCGAGGATGTAGGCCGACGCCTTGAGCAGCGTCTCCATCTCGAGCTCGCCGTCGCCGTCGACAGTCACCAGCGTCGCAGGCGCGGGGGGCGCCTGCTGCTGGGGCAGGTTGTGCTTCTTGCTGCCGCCGTGCTCCTGCGGGGTGCTCCGGCCGATGAAGCTTCCCCCCCTCTTCTTGAGGTCCTCCTCGTCGTCGAACTCGCCGTCCGACGACGCGGAGTACTCGGAGCTGTCCGAGCCGTCGTTCCTGCGGCCAATGCAGCACCCCATCGACGTGGACGCCCTCTCCTCTTTGCCTCCGGCGATGTCAAGCGTCTTGACCCCGCCGTCGATTCCTCGCGTGCTCTTCTGCTGCAGCGGCGGCGTTGCGTCCTGCTCCCGACGCTGCCGCCTCTTCTTCCTGACGTGGTACGCGTACATGAACAGCATGAAGAGGAGCCCGACGCCAGCGATGTCCCCGACGACGATGGCCACGATGGCCGCAGGATGAAGCTTATCCTGCCCGCTCGGCGGCTGCCCCTGGGCTCCCGGCGGGGCGCGAGCGGGGTTCTTGGGGATGGCCGCGAACGCCGGCGGCGAGTCGGTGGCGTTGGGAGGGTTCGAGAGCGACGACGGGATGGAGCACGCCTGCTTCAGCGGCGGCCCGCACAGGTTCGGGTTGCCCTCGTACGCCGCCGCCGGCTGCGCGGCGAACGGGCCGGCCTGTGGGATCGCGCCGGAGAAGTTGTTCCGCGACAGGTCCACCGTCGCGTTCGCGGGGACGAGCGCGGCCAGCTCGGTCGGCACCGCGCCAGCGAGCTTGTTGGACGAAACGTTGAGCAGGCGGAGCCGTGCCCCCGCGAAGTCCGACGGGAGGAAGCCATTGAAGCCGTTGCCGCTGAGGTCAACGAGCTCCAACTTCCCGAGGCCCCCGATGGGGAGCTCGCCGGCGAGGCGGTTGCTGGCGAGCCCCAGCACGACGAGGCTGGGCAGCCTGCACAGCGCGGCGGGGAGGCGGCCCTCGAGCGCGTTGCCCGAGAGGTTGAGCTCCTGGAGACCGCGCGCGTAGGCCGCCGCCCCCGCGTCTGGGAGCTCGCCGGAGATGGCGTTGCCCGCGAGCGAGAGCACGCGGAGCTCGGTGGCGTTGAGCAGCGTGGCCGGCAGGCCGCCGCTGAGGCTGTTCCCGGAGAGGTCGAGGTGGCGCAGGTGCTCGACGTGGCCGAGGTCCGGCGGCAGCGTCCCCGAGAGCTGCGCGTTGGGGAGCACGAGGCTGATGACCCGCGACACCGTGGCCGCCGCCAGCGACGCGCCGAGGCCGCCCGCCGCCGCGGTGGCGTTTAGCGGCGCAGTGGCGTTGGGCGCGGGCGCGGGCGCGGGAGCGGAGTTGCCGTTGCCGTCGGCGGAGGCCGAGGTCACGTTAACCGCCGCCGGTCCGGCGTTGGGCTGCGGGAAGCCGTTGCAGACGACGCCGTTCCAGGCGCACGGCGCGGCGTCGCTGTAGGTCCAGCCGGCCAGCGCGCCCAGCGGGTCCGCGGTGACCGCGTTCTTGAAGGCCATGAGCAGCACCCCGTCGGCATTGAGCCCGCGGGAGCGGGCGCACAGCGAGGCGAGAAGCAGAAGCAGCAGCCACCCCACCGCTCCCGCCGCAGCTCCGCCGCCGCCCCTCCTCCGCCCATCCATTGCCGCTGAGGCGAGCGAGCTTCCTAGACGGCCAGCGCCGGCGCCAACATGTCCGTCCTCGATCATCCTCCTAGGCCGCTAGCTTCGTTGGCTGCATAGCACAGCAAGCGTTGACCGACCCGCTCCGGCCGGCTTCCTTGGAAGCTCAGCGCCCTCCCCTCACGGTCAGGGCTCAGGAGGAGGAGGAGGAGCAGGTGGAGAGGCGGTGCGAGCAGTGCGAGGTTGGCAATGGCATGTGAGGCTGGCGGGGCGGGGTGAGTGGAGCGGAATAAAGAAGCGATGCGCCGGGTGGGTGGCCGCGTGGGGTGGGACGGCCGTGAAACCTCCCCGGTTTTGAGCTGCCCAACCCGGCCGTGGCTCAGATTCCACGCCCCGGCCGCTATAAATTTTCGAGTTGGGGGCCGGACGGCAGCCGGCATGCAGTACACACGTCGTTGTCGCCTCTGACCTCGCCCCTACCGACTACTCCTACCGAGAGGGAAGAGACTGACAGACTGCTCCGTCTCCATATGGATGCAGTTTGCAGTAGCAGGCAAGTAGTAGGCGCAGCAGCTGTGCTCGTGGTCCAGGCAGGCCGTCGTCTGGTGGCGTGGATCATGGCATCGTAAAGCGTGACGCTGAGCATCGACCTGCCGTGCGCGCCCAGGCCCTCCGGTCGGCCGGGACTCGGGTCTCCATCGCCGGCCAGCCGGCCGGCCGCGCGAGCGATGCTTTTGAGTTGGGTCGCGGTTGGGGACGGACGGATAACGGATTAGTTTCGCGGATATTGCTACGTGGTCTTTGTCTTTAATCATGTGTGGTGCGCGGGTGCTGATGCAGAAAAAACGGCTTCTTTTTTCAGTTAGATCAGCGTCTCTGAGTTTGGTACTGTACCGGACGGGGTGCTGGTCGTCTCTCGTTTGTCGTCTGCTTTAAAAAAAACAATCTTTTGGACAGGAATCGGACACTTCATTCATACTTGAACGCTGCGTGCTAATGCTACGTCTGGGGCAGATGTCTGCCGTTTTCATATACAGTTTGGTCACGTTTTGTAGAGCTCCGGTTCCAGTTAAAACAGTTTTAGTTGCGGCTTTATCTATGGAGCAGATTCACATGAGGAGCTGAATCTGTTTTTAGACCGTCCGACAAAACAGTTTCTCCTTATGATGAAAATGGATGAAATATCCAGAATAGCCTTTTTTCTTTTTTTTTCTATCATTTTATTTCTTTTTATTTATTCTTTTTCTCACTGCCTTATCTCTACCTTATCACCCCGCACATGGATAGGCCTCGTGTAGGTCGTTGCTCCTTTGTTCCTCTTCCTCGTGCGTCGACTTTGTCGTGTCTCCCCGTGTCGAGGCCACGGCTCCTAGCACCTCCCGAGCAGCGCGCATCGCCCTAGCCCTGCCCCCGCATCTCGCCGCCCGCGCGCCCCATAACCTCTACGGCTGCGCGCCTCACCAGCACCCGGGCGGGGCCTTGCTCCTGGTTCCAGCGGATCAGGCACCGGTGTCCAGCAGACGCACCGCTGCCGCCCTCGTAGACGCGCCGGGGGCAAAAGAGACCCATGGCCGCGATGGGGCCCGCTACAACTAGAGAAAGTTGGAAGAAGCCACAAATTTTAGCTCCTACTCTCTCTATCTCCTCCCTTGTCTCAACTAGAATTCCGGGGCTTCTTCCTAAGATCTGAGGAGGTTGGAGGCGTTTGGGCAGGTGGAGCCTAAAAACGAATTTAGGAGCCGGCGAAGGATACGTAACAAACGGGCCCTTACACTTCGCGCTACCCACCTCCTATCGGGCATTTTTTTTTATAAAACTAGATAAAAGTACTGGCTAGGCTTGCCAATTTGCCATCAGTGCTATGTTGGGGCCGTTTGGTCGGGCTCCCACTGTAGTGCCGCTACAGTACATGTCAGAGGAGCTGGAGCCACACGAATCTGTACCAAAAGGCCCATAACCTGGCCGGCAGACGAAGGCTTGTATGGGGGACCTCTGGAATAAATGCATGGATGGGAGATCGTCGTCCTGCGATGAATGCGGGACGATTTTTCCATCTATGCCGTATTTGTTTAGAGAAATTTAGAGAAATCTGTGTTCTGAATAAAAAAAAAAACGGATCAGGACACGCCAACGGGCCTATAAACCTTGACACTGTGCCATCAGTGCAGGGGTCCCCCGGAAGAGGGAAATTCGGTTGTCACGTTACTGTACAACATGCTAGTGTGAAAAAGGAGTTGGAGGACGAGAGGCCAGGAGGAGATGGAATCTTGATGCATGCCATGCATACATGCGCCCATGCCAACGAAACCTGCATGGTGGCCACCCACGCGGGATAAAAACGGTAGGGATATTTTCCGACCGTATTTGAAACCGAATCCGTTTAGAGGGGTTGAGATCTGTCCGTATCCGAGTTCGGATATCCAACATCCGATACCGTATCTGTATCCAAATACTCAAATCGCATATTTATGATGTCGATATCCAATCGTATCCTATCCGACATAGTTGACACTATCCGTATTCGAATCCAAATCCGAACAAAAATATAAAAACAAATATAATATCGGTGATATTCGTCCATAACCGATCCGTTTTTATCCCTACCCACGCATGCATGTGCCCATGCACGCACGACGACGACGACCGTGAAATGATCGAGCGCCGCTGCCCTGTCGTCGTAGCATGTACTGTACACGTCTGTCGCCCCATGGCCACGTACGCACGCGGCACGCACACATGTTGCTTGTCACATGGCGTGTACGCTTGTTGGGTGGTCGTGCTCATGCATGCTAGCTAGGTTTTGCTCGGTCCGTCTTTGACATGGACGCGTTTGAATTGGCCGTCACATTTATATATACGTGCCATCTTAATCTTAGCAGCAAGATTATTATTAATCAATCGATCGCGGATGCAAGCAGTCGCTTTCACGATTGAGGAAATGATTATGCTTTTGTTTTTCCAGATTGAGTTTGTTGCTTGTTCAACGTCATGCATGGAGCCAGCAGTTCCTGGACAAAAGCATATTATACTAAGTACGCATTATTGGAGGAATCCGTCGTCGTTCATGCATGCAACAACAAGATGATGCTACGGAAGACAGTTAGGTCATAATTTCAGAATCATGCATGGGGCATATGCATGCACGGTGTACTATGATTATTGGCCCTGTTTGCTTGAGCTCAATATTTTAGCATAAGCATTAGCGTAAGCTAAATTTTAACTTCAGCGAACAGGGTGGTTGTCTGTAACTGGTCAACATCATATATAGGCATTGTATCTGTAGTGGCATATTATGTATATAATTTGTTTAGCAGTCGGTTTTCTGAAGGACGTACTACGACGGAGTTCTAGCGCAAAATTAAAGCATGTGTGTACTCGGTGACGGTGACCCATCAGTACCAGTATGTATATATGTCTACGTACGTGCGTACAGCTAGCGGTACACGGAGAGACAACGAAGTACAAGTTGACACAATACATGCATATGCGCATGAGCGAGACATGCTCTGTTGTCCGTGCATAAGATTTTCTGCCATGCATGAAAAACAAGCACGTGTGTTTCTGGAGGAAATTAGTTGATGGTATATAATATGATCACTTCCATATATACTCCATGGAGTATATATATTATTGAAGTCGTTGTCCATGAAACATGAGTTATTTGGGTAGATTTCATTTGGTCAATATACAAAGGAAAAGTTTCTGGCCGGTTTATTTTCTACTCCATATATTCAGCCTGTTCACTCATTAGTTTCAGCCAGAGCTTATCAGTCATGGTACAATATTTTTCTCTCACAACAAACCAGCACCAGTCGGGCTTATCAGTTCAGAAACCAACCAGCGAACATGCTGATTATCATTTCAGGATTTAACACACTACACACATTGCCTCGGACCCAAGTACTACATGGATCCACGTGTCAGTGACACATCAAACGAGAAATCCGGATGTGGAAATGAGCCACCAAAAGTCTAGTGGTATCATATACTATGGCCTTGTCTAGGATGTAAAGTTTTAGGGTGTCACATCGGGTATTATATGTGGGTGTCGTAGAGGGTGTTCGGATATTAATAAAAAAATTATAGAATCTATTAGTAATCCGCGAGACGAATTTATTAAGCCTAATTAATCCGTCATTAACACATGTGTGCTGTAGCACCACATTGTCAAAATCATGGACTAATTAGGCATAAAAGATTAGTCTCGCAAATTAGTCCCAAACTGTGCAATTAGTTATTTTTTTAATCTATATTTAATACTCCATACGTGTGTATAAACATTCGATGAGATAGAAAATAAACTTTACGGGGAGAAAATAAACAAGGCCTATATGCTCATTACTGACATTTGGAGCAATAATAACATATAGATGCCCTACTATAATGCGTTCTGGCAATATACGATGGGCCGGATCGAGATGATGTTGGTGTGTGCCGCGCGTGTGAAATGATTGGGTCGAATAGGGGTCCCTTTCCTAGCTTGCACCGCCACTTGTGATTTGGAGCATACTACGCCTCCCTCAGAGAAAGAAAAAAACAGTTCTAGTTTCTAGCTTTAGTCAAACCTAGCCAAATTTATAGAAAATGTTATCAATGTTTACGGCACCAAATTTAAATACTATAAAAACAAATCTAATGATACTTACTGAGTGTTCGGCCGGGAAAGGAGCCGGCTTGTTCGGCTTATTTTTCCAGCCGGAGCAGTGTTTTTCTGTCACAATATTTCAGCATGAACAGTATTTTCCAGCATGATCAGTGTTTTTTTAATCCCAGCCGAACACTCTCTTATATAATGTTATAAAAAGTAACATTTTTATACAATTTTTTTTTATAAAATATTTTTTTTGGATAAAATTGATCAAACATAAGATGATTTGATTTAAAAATGTATTGTTAGTCGCACGGGACGGAACACGTGATAAGTTTGGCCGGTGCACGTGATGGCTGCACGACGGGCCACATGGGACGGGAGATACTTATGTCATCGATCATGCCACCATGATGCGAGCGTGAGATGAGATTGGTACTCCACTCGCAACTTCGCAAGGTAGTTCTGACAGAGCGGGTAAAAAAAAAAAGGCTCGTCCTCGTCTCATCTACGTACTGCTGCAGTGCTGCTGATGCGTGCTGTCCTTTTGTGTTCGAGTGCATATGTTTTCATTTTGAAACTCCCCAAAATCTTTTATAGACTCGCCGGGAACATCGTTCTAGGGCTTCATCATTGGCTCTGGCCTGGCTGGGGATATGATGTTGCATTGGTTGCTTAATGCTAGCGGAATCTGGATTATAGTTAATTAATGTGTGGGGTTGCAGCTAAGAGGTACTCTAAACAAGCATCAGGGTAAAAGGATAATTCTTCTTCTACTACTGTATCAAAAAGTCCATCTTCTTTGCTGGTTGCTGGACCTGCAGGAGTTAAAAGGGTCTTTAACCCAACACTTCAGTTGAAAGGCAGTGCTAGCTGCGTGTTAATATTAATGCTGGAAAGAAATCTAGTGTTCGGCTGGCTGGCTGGGCTAGCTGGTGCTGGCCAGCCCACTCACGCGGTTATTGTTCACCAACTATAACAGTATTTTTCTCTCACAACAAACCATCCGAAACAGTATTTTGGCTTTTTTTTAAGCTCAGCCGAACAGCCTTAGAACTTTGCTTCAGTACTCTGTACCAACTTTGGATATTACTAGTAGGAACTCCGTCACTCCGATAGCAAGCAATGACCTTGTTGCATCACACATTAACGGTGAGACCGCCGTGCAAATAAAGCTATCACCAACACTTGTACTGGTTATTACATTCAGACAGTGCCAAGTGAGTAAAGTGTGATGCAAGATTATATTAGTACGTACGATACAGACAGATCTCTGCGTACGCGACTGGTACGTACGGTGAAATTTTTTTGGCTCTGGGGATGTTGGTTGCTTAATGCTAGCGGAATAGTCTGGGTTAATTAATGTGTGCGTTGACGCTACTACTCTCTAAAGCATCAGGGCAAAAAGATATAGTTTTTTTTACTACTGTATTCCTACATTATCCAAAAGTCCATCTTCTTTGCTGGACCTGCAAGGGTTAAAAGGGTCTTTTTAACCCAACACATTCTATCCTTCAATTGAAATGCATGTTGTGTTATATTTATTGAGGCCATGTTTGGATCCTGTCTACTAATAGTGATAGCTAGAAGTGTTAGATCCAAACAGGCAAGTGATATAGTAACTACTAGCAAAAGTAAGCAGGGTAAAATTAAAGTTGCTAATGAATTGCTAAGATCTAAGTAAGCTAGTTTTAGTGGAGTATGTATCCAAAAAGGGCCTGGTCCAGCTGGTAACTTTGCTTGAGTAGTTGCTTGTACCACTGTCAAAAGTTAAACCACGCTGGTCTTGAAGTTTTTACTGTTACCACAGTGGAAACAAAGTTTACTTGACTTAGAGCTCTATGTATATTTATTTACACTCTATGTGTCAGGTATCGATATTGGCCCCATTCGCTGGTCTGAAACTTGACTGAAACCGGCTGAAAAATGCTGTTCCGGCTGAATTGTTGTGCGAGAAAAACACTGTTCCAGCTGAAAAAAGAAGCCGAACAAGCCGAATATGAGGTAAGCCGAATAGGGCCATTAGGGATACCCAAAGCAAGGAAGTTAGCGCACATGCTGACTTCTTCGGATGGGGCAAGACGTATTAAAAAGTCTCGCCCGACCCCGAGGCCACGGGCTCCGCCTCGCCCGACCCCAAAGCCGCGGGCTCCGTCTCGCCCGACCCCAGTTCATGCTCCGTCTCACCCGACCCCTCGGGTGCGGGTTCCGTCTCGCCCGACCCCAAGGACGCAGGTTCCGTCTCATTCGACGGGGACCCATACCGTCGCCAACCACTCCAGGTCCAAGCGTATGGGCCTGGGTCAAAACTCTGATACTAGGGAAGAGACAGGCACGCCTCGATGTAACCCATGGCCATAACAGGCTGTACCTAAGGATTCACATCAAGAACAGCGTCGGGTGTGCCGGTGCTATTTTGCCTAACCCTCGTACAAACGCTGACAGACGCGTCAGTTCACCACGACGTCCGCTGGGACGGAATGGAACGCCATGACCGGTAGATGACACCTGCACATGGCGCTAGTGACGAATAGGGCCACGACGTGGAGCCATCCTGGTTGACATCTACAGGATCAGCGGGGCCCACATGAAGGAGAAGAAGGACCTAGCGATCCTGGAAGCCTTCTTCTCTCTCGTTCTTCTCCTTTTTCTCCGCTGTAACCCGCGCTTTCCCATCACCTATAAAAGAGGAGACAAGGCGCCCCATGAAGGGGGATCTAGATCCGCACGAGACCAAACCATGAGATAAAAATATAAGAGCACGACACGAGCACACGGCTGAGCAGCGATCGAGCTCTCAGTACCCGTTCACTCCTTTCACCAGAGACTTGGGATCCTTTCCCTCTCTCGCCTATTTGTAACCCCTACTGCAAACCAAGTGTCGGTAACACGAGCAGTAGCAAACTAGACGTAGAGACGTTCCGCCCGAACCAGTATAAACCCTTATATCCTCCGAGCACACCATCCGAGCCAGATACGCAAATACAAATTTACTCGTCGGTGGTCCAAAAATACCGATAGCTGGCATGCCAGGTAGGGCCTTTTTGCGTGTCTCGACGTCCACATTAGGTCTCAGATGGCTAGTCACGGTATTGGGTTCATAAACCCAGGGTCCCTCGTGGACCGGCTTCCCCAGGAAGGCTCGACCCAAGCAGAAAGCGCACAACTCATGGGCTGGCCCAAGTGTCTAAAACAACAGCTAGTAGGGCGGTCCAGTCACCGACCGAAAGGTCAGGCCGAGGAGGAACAGCGCCTGCTTATCGACTCCGGCCCACCTCTCCGACCGGAGCGCTCACTTCGGTCTCCAGCGCCTCCGGACGGTCTCTTCAACTGGAAGGCCTGGCAAAGCACTACCTCCGACTCCGACCCCACGTCTCCGACCGAGGTATGCAAAGACCCTGCTCACTACTCTTCTTCGACTGGCACAACTAGAGCCAACTGGGACCAACCGACCGGGGATGCCCGCCCAAAAGAGACTAGTGAACGAACGGAGAAAGCAAGGCAAGGCACTCAAGCCAAACCATGATACTAGGGACCGTACCATGTCACCTACAGGAATAGTACTCTATAATTGCCCTAATACAAATAGTATTATAGGCGCTGACATTTTCCTCTACAGTATTATGAGCGCCGTTAACTCCCATATGGTAAGGCCCCCACATGCATCTAGGCATCGACAGTGTTGTGGGCGTCAGGATTTACCGTACCAAGTGAACACAATGAGACTCCTCACATGCCTCTGTGCATCAATAGTATATGCAGGTGTCGACATCTGCCATACCCAAAATAAGACGACGTAACCTCCCACATACAACCGACATCCAACAGTGTTGTGGGAGCCTACCATCCTCCTGTACCCACCGGCGTGGGCAACAAGACTTAGAAGCATACGAACTCTCTCCCTCTCACTTGTAAGGCCATCCCCTTCATCTATAAAAGGGGATGCGCTCTCTCTCAAGAGACTAAGTTGATTCAAGTTCATACAAGTTAATCCAGATCAACCCTGCTCACTAGCTCACAACCATAGAACCGCTAGGTTCGGACCTCAAGCACATGCTTGAACACTTAGCTCCTAGAGGAGCTCCTGTCGCTCTTGGCCCTTTCGACCGAAGCCGATCAGACCTCTCGTGCACCCTATCTTTCTCCTTCTCGTTTGTAACCCCACTGCAAACTTCGAGCACCTAGGCTCAAGAATAAAGTCACCGACCGACTCAAACTGGACGTAGGGCACGTTGCCTGAATCAGTATAAACCCTGTGTCATTGAGTGCTAGGCCACCTCCGATCACAATGTATGGCAAAACTATAAATATTTACTTGTTGGTCACTTTCTGCACCAACACACAGTGTTGGCTGGGTCCCGGGCGTGCATGTGCGCTTCAAGAACCTGGACTTCATCATTTCGATGGAGGGAGAGTTAGCGCAAGTTCCCGCCACCGTCTAACCTCTCCTCCCCACCGGCCTCAACATAATCACCGAGGCGCTTGAGGAGCTACAGCTGCATGCACTGGAGGCTCGCACCCTCAGGAGCGACTAGCTCCTCGGCTTCGATTACGAGAGGTTAGAGCGCCAGCTCGGTGCCTTCCTAGGACCCCAGCCATCCTAGGAGAACCTAGACCGCCTCACCTTCTTGTTCACCAATGTCATGACATAGCTTGCCGGATTAGAGCCGCTCTCCCCAAAATACCTCATCCAGAGCGCCCCGACAGCATCCCCGTTCGGTCTGAGTAACGCCGCCAAGGCCGTTGGCCACCTTACGGCACAACACATGTCCCCACCCCCTATGAATGATGAGTTCATGGGGATGACTGAATATATCGTGGAATCTTTCCATGACCTCCTCATGGGAGAATCGAAGTCGCCCTCTGACTCTAACTCTAGCAGGGGGAGCCATCACCCCTCGTGTAAATGTTTCATGGTAGGTACCCCCAAGGGATATGTTGAAAGCATCCATAAGGGAGAGGCTACCCCAACAAATGACCTCGATCATGAGGTCGAGGGGGATGCAGGGGCCCCACCTCGCCTACGGGTAGAGCAGCTGAAGGCCCAACACTAAGAGCTTGAGAAAGCACGACTCTAGCTCGAGCAGGAACACACGGAGCTCGAACAAGAGATCGAGTGCCATAGAGACGGTGGGTGGGCGTGCGTCGTGGCCCGCGATGTGAACTAGAGGATCATCGAGGATGATGAAGCCCTCCCACACTTCACCCAGGCAAGCCAGAACATCGCTGCTGTGCGCGGCCATGCTCTAGGGGCTTCTAGGGCCCACAACACCCAAGGATCATTAGGCCCATCGTGAGATTCGCATGCTACTCGAGCATGCAGCGACGTAGCAAGCCAAGAGCTTGCTGTCCCGACGACGCGAGCTCGGCGCTAGCCAGTGCATGCCCTTAGTGCGACCCGATAGGGATGTGTTAGTCCACCAGGCGCAGCAAGGCGGCAGGCCATGCGCCGTGGTCCTAGTGCATGAATGTCTCGGCCTCCACCATGACGCGTGCGAGACCCTCGACTCCCGTAGGCGTACCCATGACGATGCGATGGAGGGGGCTATCTACGACTACCACCCTCATCATGGCAGATGCTACGACAGCGGCAAGGACCAAAGCCTGAGCCCCAACTTGCCAGGACCTCAGGCCTTTGGCCAACACATCCTCAACGCCGTCTTCCTATCGCGGTACCGACCGCTGACCAACACCCTAAAATACTCTAGGGAAATGGACCTCGGATTGTGGCTCGAAGATTATCGGCTTGCTTGTCAAGCCGGTGGAGCAGATAGTGATGATTTTATTATCCGCAACCTTCCATTGTTCCTAGCCAATTCGGCGCAAACGTGGTTGGAACACCTTCCGCCCAACTGAATCCAAAGTTGGGCGGACCTACAAGAGATCTTTGTGGGAAACTTCTAGGACACATACATACGTCCTGAGAACCCATGGGATCTCAAAAACTACCGATAGAAGTCCGAGAAAACTCTTCGTGGGTACATCCAACGCTTCTCTCGGTAGTGCAACGAGCTGCCCAACGTCGTAGACGCCGATGTCATAGGAGCTTTCCTATATGGGGCCACCTACGAGTCCTTGGTTCACAAGCTAGGACATAAGGGCTTGTGAGCCACCTAGGAGCTCCTCGACATCACCACCAGCCACGCCTCAAGTGAGGAGGCGGTCAGGACGATTTTTGACCGCCTCAAAGGCAAGGCAGAATAGGATGAGGACGCCAGCGAAGGCGCCTCCAACCGTCCCAACAAAAAGAAGAACAAAAAGCGGTGCGAGGGCTCGCTCATGGCCATCACCGACAGTAAGGGGGGTTGGAAGCCCGCCGAGGGTACCTCGGACCACTTCGAGAAGCTGCTCGAAGGGCCATGCCCAAACCATGCTTTCCCCGTCAAGCACCTATACAAGGACTACGTCCTCATGAAGCGGTTCTTGTCTGGAGGCTCCAACAAGGGGGACTTAGGAAGGAGCCCAAGACGACCATAGACGACGCCAAGGGGAAGGACAGTTGCTTTTCGACGCTGGATGGCTGCCTCATGATCTTCGGAGGGTCGGCGGCCTACGACTCCAAGCGTGGCCAGAAGTTTACGCGCCGCGAGGTCTATATGGCCGAGCCGGCTGAGCCTACCTTCCTTTGATGGTCGGAGTCGGCCATAACTTTTGATTGGACCAACCACTCGAAAAGCGTCCCATAGCCGGGAAGATATCCGCTTGTGGTCGACCCGATCATCAGCACGAAGTGCCTCAACATCATGTACGTTGAATGCTCGATGCCATGGGCATCGACCGAGCACGCATCCGGCATACCAGGGTGCCTTTCCATGGTGTTGTGCTAGGAAAGTAGGCTATGCCACTTGGGTAGATCAATCTGCTCATCACCTTCTGGGATCCGACCAATTATAGGATGGAGACCCTTACATTCGAGGTGGTCGAGTTCCATGGAACCTACCATGCCATCCTAGGATGTCCATGCTATGCAAAGTTCATGGCCGACCCCAACTACACCTATCTAAAGTTGAAGATGCCAGGTCCATGTAGGGTCATCACCATCTGCACCTCCTTCCAGCGCGCTTACGAGTGCAAGGTCGAGTGCTGCGAACACGCCATGGCAATTGTTGCCTCCAAAGAGTTTGCAGCCATCAAGGAGGTGGTCGTCGAAGAAGCACCCGACCCCAAGCGGTCGGCCAGGTCTTTCGAGCCTGTAGAGGGCGCCAAGGAGGTCCTCATAGACCCTAGCACCCCAAGGGCAAAGTGTGCGCATTTGCACCACACTTTCCTCTGAATCGAAAAGCGTGCCCATCGACTTTCTTCGTGCCAATAGAGATATCTTTGTATGGAGACCCTTAGACATGCTAGGCATTTCGAGAGAAGTCACCGAGCACGCCTTGAAGATTAGGCCAGGCTCCAAGCTAGGGAAGTAGCGCCTGCATTGTTTCAATAAGGAGAAACGTAGGGCCATCAGCGAGGAGATTGTGAAGCTTTTGGTGGCTAGGTTCATCAAGGAAGTATACCACTCCGAGTGGTTAGCCAATCCTGCTCTTGTACGAAAAAGAGTGGGAAATGGAGAATGTGTGTTGACTACACAGGTCTCAACAAAGTGTGTCTAAAGGATCCATTTTCTTTGCCACGCATAGACCAAGTAGTCGACTCGACCTCAGGGTGCGAAACCTTTTGCTTCCTTGATGCATACTCCGGTTACCATCAAATCATGATGAAAGAGTCTGACCAGCTCATGACATCTTTCAACACCCGATTTGGATCATTCTGCTACGTCACAATGTTGTTCGGTCTAAAAAACGTGGGGGCTACGTACCAACACTGCATGCTCAAGTTTCTTGGGGATCTCATCGGGCGGACCATTGAGGCCTACGTGGATGACTTCATGGTCAAATCCAAATGGGCTGACCAGGTCATAGCCGACCTAGAGCAGACCTTCATGAAACTCTAAGCAAACGACATTAAGCTCAACCTCGAGAAGTGTGTTTTCGGGATCCCAAGGGGTATGCTACTGGGTTTTATCATCTCTGAGTGTGGCATCGAAGCCAACCCAGAGAAGATCTTACCCATCATGAGAATGGGCCCGATTCAGAACATAAAGAGGGTACAATGAGTTATAGGATGCCTCACCGCGCTTAGTCGCTTTATCTCACGCCTTGGCGAATGAGGTCTCCCCCTCTATCGGCTTCTGAAGAAGGCCGACCGTTTCAAATGGACGTCCGAGGTCTAGGAAGCACTTAACAAGGTCAAGCATCTCCTAACATAGGCCCCAATCCTAGTCCCTCTAACCCATGGAGAACTGCTTCTGCTCTATATTGCGGCCACCACACAAGTGGTCAGCGCCGCCCTAGTGGTAGAGCAAAAAGAAAAGGGACACACCCTCAAAGTGCAGTGTCCCATGTACTTCATTAGTGAAGTTTTGTCTAATTCTAAGACTCGCTACCTCCAAATCCAAAAACTCATGTAGGCCATCCTTATCACAAAGAGGAAGTTGCATCACTACTTTGAGTCACATCCAGTGACGGCCATGACGTCCTTCCCTCTTGGTGAGGTCATCCAAAACTAGGATGCCACAGGAAGAATCACGAAGTGGGCACTCGAGCTAATGGGTCAAGGCATTTCATATGCCCCTCGGATGGCCATCAAGTCCCAAGTGCTGGCTGATTTCATTGTAGAATGGACCGAGGTCCAAATGCCGTTAGCAGTCATCGACCAATAGTACTAGATGATGTACTTTGATGGATTGCTGATGAAGAAATGCGCCAACACGGGGCTAGTCTTCATTTTGCCCCTCGGGGTACACATGAGGTACATGGTTCACATCCATTTCCCCACCTCCAACAATGTGGCTGAGTATGAGGCACTCATCAACGTCCTACGCATCGCCATCGAGTTGGGTATCTGAGGGCTCGACATTCGGGGTGACTCCCAGCTGGTCATCAACCAAGTCATGAAGGAATCAAGCTACCACAATGCTAAGATGGCTACATATTATCAAGAAGTCCACCAGCTAGAGGACAAGTTCGACGGTCTCGAGCAAAATCACATCCCAAGGCGTCTCAATGAGGCGGCCAAAGCACTAGCAAAAATGGCATCCAACCAAGCGCCGGTGCCGACGGGTGTCTTCGCC
Organism: Miscanthus floridulus; assembly: GCF_019320115.1. Lineage (NCBI taxonomy): Eukaryota > Viridiplantae > Streptophyta > Magnoliopsida > Poales > Poaceae > Miscanthus > Miscanthus floridulus. Next base: position 87,939,981 of record NC_089598.1, read on the forward strand.
AGCGATTAGTACAATCCCTTGGTCTGCTATGAGGAGCTAGAATAGACCAGTGACACACCGCCTGCCCTGGGCTCGAGGGCTAACTAGCTGGCGACTCTATCTGACCCTAAAGTCATGGAGCTTGATGAGGATCCAGTGACAGAGCCCAACCCTCTAGATGACTAGAGGATGCCTTACCTCAACTACCTCCTCCATGAGGCGTTGCTGATGGACAAAATGGAGGCTCGGTGGCTCATGCGTCGTGCCAAGTCCTTTGTCCTTATTGAGGGCAAGCTCTATAGGCGAAGCCACACCAGGATCTTATAGCAATGCATCCCCATCGAATGAGGGAAGTAGTTGCTGAGTGATATCCATAGTGGGGTCTACGGGCACCATGCCACACCTAGGACCCTAGTTAGAAATGCATTCTAACAAGGCTTCTACTGGTCGACCACAGTAGTCGATGCTGAATAGATTGTTTGCACCTATGAAGGGTGTCAATATTACGCTCGGCAAACCCACCTGCCGGCACAGGCATTCCAAATGATCCCCATCACATGGCCATTTGCGGTCTGGGGGCTCAATCTGGCCAGACCTCTCAAGAGGGCGCTTGGGGGCTAAACGCACTTGCTTGTTGCCGTAGACAAGTTTACAAAGTGGACAGAGGCTCGACCAATCTCCACGATCAAGTCCGAGCAAGCCATGTGTTCTTCCTTGATATCGTCCATCGCTTTGGAGTCCTGAACTCTATTATCATCGATAATGGCACACAGTTCATTGGAAAGAAGTTCCTCCGATTTTACAATGAATACCACATACGCGTTGATTGGGCCACTGTGGTGCACCCCCACATGAACGAGTAGGTCAAGCACATGAATGTCATGGTCCTACAAGGCCTCAAGCCTAGTATCTTCAACAGGTTGAACAAATTTGGTAGACGATGGGCCGCGGAGCTTTCATAGTGCTCTAGAGCCTGAGGATGACCCCAGCCAGGCCACTTGCTACACACCATTCTTCATGGTCTATGGTTCTGAGGCTATCCTCCCGATTGACCTCGATTATGGAGCGCTGAGGGTTAGGGCGTACGACGAACAGGGGGCCGAGGTGTCCCTCAAGGATGCCATGGACTAGCTAGATGAAGCGTGTGACATTGCCCTCCTCCTCTTAGTCAAGTAACAGCAAGCGTTGCGCTGGTACCATAGCCATCGAGTGCGGGGTTAGGCCTTCAACATCGGGGACCTGATGCTCTGCCTCATCCAAAGCAACTAGAACCGCCACAAGCTCTCTTCATCGTGGGAGGGACCGTACATCATCGCGGAGGTGCTCCGACTAGGCACCTACAAGCTTAGGACTATTGACAGTGAAGTCTTCATCAACGCCTAGAACATCAAACAACTATGTCGCTTTTACCCTTAAATTTATGCATGCTTTCTCCTATCAGTTTTGCTATCAACTCCTCGGTCTTTAGTGACACCTAACCCCAGCAATGGCAAGGGGTCAGGCCTCACTCGGGGGCTGGTAAGAGCATATCTATCCAGTAGACATTCTCTATGCCTGACCCTTTCTCACATTAAGACCTAGAAGCGAACGCTGAGTAAAACTAGTCGAACTGCAAGAAACCTACACCCCAGCGGCTATGGCATTTTTGCTCACCAGCATAATCAGAGTTTTTTCCTGCACCTCGAGCTTCTTAAGCCTTAACTACAGAAATAGTTAGAATGCATTTAAGAGTATATCCACCTAGCAAACATTCTCTGTGCCCGATCCTCTCTCACGTTAAGATCTAGAAGCAAGGGTTGTAGAAAAGAACGCTGAGTAAAACTGGTCGGACTGCAAGAAACCTACGCCCTAGCGGCTATGGTGTTTTTGCTCACCAACGTGATCAGAGTTTGTTCACCTACACCTCGAGCTTTATGGCCTTAATGACGGAAAGGGTCAGAACGCATTAACCTTTTTATACAAAAAGGGGATAAGGGATAAAAATATGTTTGGATATAACAAAATTTAAGAGCTTGTCCATTTATTACAAGTTCACCGCCTGGCTTATCTGCCTAACTAATTTCTTGGGCAGGATAATCTCGTCCTCTATCTCTATAGGTAAGTCCTATGCCTGCGGATCACCCAAGTCGATTGGATGGCTCGGCCCACTGCCAAGAGATGGGTAAGGAGCAGTAGGATGCCCCATGTGAGTTATGCTGACCCCGTCATGAATGATGGACCTGGATTCCACTCAAACATATATGGTAAGAGCTCCCTGCACCCATCACTCGAGCCATCAAGGTAAGTCCTATGCTAGCGGGTCACCCAAGTCGATTAGATGACTCAACCCACTGCCAAGAGACTAGTAAGGAGTGATAGGATGCCCCATATGGGTAATGCCGACTCTGTCACAAATGATAGACCTGGATTCCACTCGGACATATCCGGTAACTTTACCGACCCCCACTTTACTTCTCCAGTGCATGAGCATTCATTCATCCATTCTCATACATCCAATCATCGTATATGCAATTATTACATCACAACGCTTGCGAAGCGATAGTCATCTCATTCAACATGAGCAGCGACTGACCAGGGTTTGAAGGCTAGCCTGTGAAGGGCTCGAAGCAGCCTCGTGTCGAACAGAGCCAGGGGAGAAAATGTAGATGAGCCCCAGTGGCCTTTGCCTGACCCGCTCAAAAGTAGACAGGGTCATTTTGACCTTCTCGTTCGATCCTAACCTCAAGCCATGCCCACAGAATCTCCATCGAGGGGAGGCCAGTGGACCACCTGAGTCGGTCTCTAGAATGACTCAGGCATCTGCCAGGAAGCGGGTTAAGGAGCAGTGGAATGCCACATGAGGGCTATGCTGACCCCATTATGAACAACAGACCCGGATTCCACTCAGACTGCCTATTAGCAAGCTCACCGAGTGTGACACTCGAGCCATCGAGGCAAGTGATGTTAGCTCAACCCCTCCGATTACGGAAACCACGGACAGGGTGACAATCACAAAGATGAGCTGACCCCTCGACTGGACCCCTGCAACGTGTGGGGGCTTGAGGGAAGTTGAACTCGCAAGGAGACCGAATACATGGTCATAGAACAATGGCTCGGATCCTAGGGAGGCGGTACGTACAAAAACTAAGAATAACGTTTCTACAAAAATGCTTTCTCCCACTAGTTTCGCTATTGTCTCCTCGATCTTTAGTGAAATCTGACCCTAGCAATGGCAAGGGGTTGGGTCTCACTCAGGGGCTGATAAGGGTATATATATACCCTTTCTGAAACAGTCGCTGTGTCTGACCCTTTCTCACGTTAAAAACCTAGAGGCAAGGTTTACGGAAATGAACGCTGAGTAAAACAGGTTGGACTACAAGAAACCTATGCCCTAGCGGCTACGACACTCTTGCTGACTTGCATGACCAGAGTTTTCTCGCCCACACCTTGAGCTTTACAGTCTTAACAAAAGGAAGGGTCAGAGTGCATTAACCCCTTTTTTACACATAAAAAGGGAGAATGAACAAATTCATTCAAACCAAAACAAAATAACAAACTTGTTCAAATGAAACAAAAGGGATGGAACTCGTCCACTTATTACAAAGGCGCCGTCCGACCTATCTAACTAAACTAATCCTTTAGAGGGATGATTTCATCCTCTATCTTGGTAGAAAGGTCATGCACCAGGGGGGCCACCTCCTCCTCGATGACATCTAGCTCGGTGTTGATATAGATGGGCGTGAAGCCTTGGCTCATCGTCGCCAGATTGATGTTCTCGTAATGAGAATGGGCGATCACGAATGATCGATGAATGCCAAAGTGAAGCACGCCCCTTACCATATCATGTGCCTGGTCCATAATCCAGGTGGCGCGAACCACGAGGGAGCTTATCTCCTACTCTGGGGCAAGCTTGAGCTCATCACAGACCAGCTAGACGGTGACGCACATGTTGGCATGTTCATCGCTCTCCTTCTAGAGGGTGTCCCTCACCTCACTGAGCTCCTTCTCTAGGCCATGGCTCTTCACCACCTCTGACCCAAGATTGTCGTCGAGACCTGCCCAAGTCAGATATCGACTGTGTCAAAAGGCCTACCATGAATTCCAGGGAGAAAGACAACAAGGGAAACCGAGAACTTACCATCCACATCTGCCCAAAGCCTACACACCTCATCGTGCTGTTGGGTCACGTCGGCCTCCAAGGCGCCGGAACCTCCTCTTGGCGCTGCTCAGACCTCTGTGGCAAGCCCAGGCAGACACGCCGTCCGCTTGTAACCTTCAGGTTCCTCTCCCTCTAGAGCTCCTTCTCGAGGTGGCTGACCCCCTATTGAGCAGTCAGGCGTGCTCCTGGTGAGCCAGCTCAGTCCTTGTGTGGAGCTCCTCTATGGCTCGGAGCAAATCAGTCCCACTCCTTCCGTAGTTGTTTGGCCTCCACGACGTCCGTGTGTGCCCTCTCAATCTGGGCCATGAGCTTCTCTTCATCCTTGTGAGCGTCATCAGCAATCATCCTTCTCCCTAACTCAGAGGTCGACCACCTCCCGAGCGGTAGGGGCAAGCTTAGCCACCTCCTAACGGGTAGCAGTGAGCTATGCGGCTAGCCCCTCACTCCACCACGTCTCCTCAGCAAGGAGCTAGGACTTCTCTCGGCTATGGGCCATAAGGACCTGCGAAGAAGACATGACTTAGAGGTGAGGAAAGAGAACATGGGGGTCGAAAGCATGATCATATCATACCTGGCCAACCGGGGCGATGATGTCACGCATCGAGCCTAGCATGGTGGTTAGGGCGTGAACCGTGTCCCCAACTTGCATGTGGATGCTTCCCCATTCCCTTTCCTTTGTCGCTTCATCAAGGGTAGCCACCCGGACCAGAGATCAGGACATCCCCACGTCGACCTCAAGCGGTGCCGACCACTCTGGCAGCAGTAGCTCCTCTAGAGCGGCTCCTCTAGCGATAGAGGGGGTGGGTGATGCAGACACGGAGGCCTGCCCTATTGTGACATCCACAAAGGATGTCTTGGGTATGCCCCCTTCTGTCCACCACGCCATAGACATGGCCACCTACATGGATAGTGGCTCTGGTCGTGCCTCCTCTGCCTACGACGTTGAGGACATGATTGGCCATGCCGCGCTCGCTGCGGGCACCCCGGATGCACCCTCCTCCGCCTGCTCTCCTGTGGACACAGCCATCGGCTGTTCCTCCCCGGTTGACACCATGGTCGCCTCGACGCCTCTCATGCCCTCCACCAGCGCGGTGACAGTCGGCTCTTGGCGCGTTCGTCGGGGGAGGATCTTTTTTGGAGCAAGCCATAGGAAAGTCCCATGTCCTCCGATGCTGCAAGGGACATGGCGGTCAGTTCATGACAAAAATTCATTAGGACAAAAGGATGATAAAAACTCTTGACTCACCTTGACGTCATCATACGAGGATGTTTTGGGGCTGGCTTGCCCGACCGCGGCTTGTAACAACTCTGGTGTTACGAGCTCGCTAAGCTCTGAGATTATGGCCTAAGAGATAGATCTAATAATATAGTGAGTTCTTTTACGTAGCGTAAAGAGGTGGTGATGAAAACTCCTATCAAAAAAATAGAATGAGTTGTGTTAATTGTTGGCATGAAAACAATTTCTATGAACAACGACCAATTATAACTGGAGTATAGTGTGGAAACAAAGATTTGAGGACAAGTTACATAGTTGGGCATACAATTTTAAATCTTGGAGAATAATAATATTAGCTAGTATTTTTGGGAAGCTTGGAAATCAAATTGAAATTAAATACACTCTTCACAGTTAAGTCGGCAAACAAACAATTTAAGTTTAAAGTGCTATCTTTGTTAAATTATATAGTGGAACATACTTAAATAGTGCTTTAATATTTTGTTCCTATGGGTTAGTACGAAGTATGGACTAGGTCGTGCTATCTTTGTTAAATTATATAGTGGAACATACTTAAATAGTGCTTTAATATTTTGTTTCTATGGGTTAGTACGAAGTATGGACTAGGTCATGGTATGTTAGTTAGTTGAAATTAACATGGCTTAGACCTTTTGTAAATTATGGCAAAAGTGTTAAAAGTTGTAGATCAAACTAAACCCTTATTTTTTCTAAGTGGGAAATGATAGACAGTGTCGTTCTTGGTGGTTAAATTCCAACAAAAATGGAGTAAGCAGTATGTCTATGTTTTTGCACCATCGATTGCACCACGGCGAGTACATCAACGTAGTATGAGTAGTTGTGGTGTGGGTAGAACGTTGTTCTCACAAAAATTACCCGAAACTCGTCAGAACGTGCTGTAAACTACATCGTGGACGTTCTATTCGTGAACCCATGATCGGGCGATGAGCTCATGTTGGCGGGCTTGTATCTTCATCTCTAGTCACTCTTGGGGCGTAGGGATTACTTCGCTGGCTAGCTGATAGTCCTAGTTGCGAGTTGGGATAGTTGGTCGGTCTTAGGTTGGGTTAGGCATAGTTTTTCATTCGCTTAAAACTCATGCACGTCGCCCTTGTCACTTTCCTGTCTGGGCTCGCGGTCACCGTGTGCACGCGCGTGGTGGGCGTCGGGCTCGGCTGTTGCCGGCCACGACTTTCTCCTTGGGCCTGTGCACGTGTTGTTGCCGCATGTCGGCCGACGCCGTGGCATGCCCCTCGCATGTTGTCCTGGCCGCGCCGTGCCGCTGTGCCGCGCATAGGGTCGGGCCAGTGTGTAACACCCCTGGTGTTATGAGCTCGTTTAGCACCGCGATTTAGACCTAATTAAAAATTCCAAAAACGGGTTTCTCGGATTTTCGATTTAAAACATACTTGATGCGATGAGCGAATCCTGTGCGACCCAGTTTTGTGGGCTCGAATCAACGTCCAGGTTAAATTTCAGTGCGTAAAAATATTTAGGAGTGTCGAACAATAATCCTGGCAAATAAATAGCGAACTGTTTGTTCTATTAGCTTAACAGGAAAAGTAACCTTTATAAATAAAATAAAATCCATTCATAAATAGCACGATATACACATATATAGCTTTTGAATCAAATTTAAATTCGAGTTTTGCTGAAATTTTCCTGTGCCTAGACGTTGCAATTTGTGTAAATTAGTAAACCAGTTATATATATATATATATATATATATATATATATATATATAAGTTACGACGATAACTCTAAAGCAAAGGGCCAGAAACGAGCTCCATGATTGAATGTACTGTTGCCTGCTCTACTCGACACTGTTCATGGTCATTCATGTCAGCAACGTCCAGATGCCTCTGCTGCCCCCTGTCTGTGTCTGTCTCTGATTTGCTCTTTCGAGCGGAGCAACCAACCTGCCTGAGCCAGCACGTGTGCTTCTAGTGTTCAGTCACGACACGTAGACAAGGTTAGGCTGGGTCACCTCCATGTCGTTGCTGCTGCTCCAGCTCCGCAGCGCTGCCCTTCTTTTTCTTCCCCGTGTAAGCGTGTCGTGTCTACGTGTTTCCACCCACCCGGGCCGCAGTGCCCCACCGTGCTACGCCTTCGGCCGTCGCCCGACCACCGCGTGTGAGCACTGCCTCTCCTTTCCCCACGACCTGATCCGGCGTCTACTCCTCGCTCTCACGCTCACCTCGGTGCTGTGTCTCTCTACTTGCTTCTGCCGCTGGAGGCCGCAGTCGCCGCGCGTAGCTCCGCCTCGCGCGAGCACCTACCCAACTGCGCTATCGTCGCTCGGCCACCAAATGCGCACGCGTCCTTGGTCCCATGGTGGACCCGCTGCTCCGTCTCGCCTCGAGCGCACGCGAGCCCCTTTGCCATTCGCGTGCGCATGCGTGCTCCCGCGGTCACGCTGCACCGCTGCCCCTTCGACCGGCGCATGGTCACCTGCACGTCCAAGCCTCACGTGTCCCACAACGCCCGGTCGAACTGCGCCACACCCTCTGCTTGTCCGCGCCCGCCGTTGCCGACCCAGACATCGTGCCGCGTCCCGCAGCGCCCCCACCTGGGCTGCGTTCGCTGGTGCCGGTGCCCCTGCCGCTTCTCCTTCCAACAGCCGCTCCCCAGCTACCTCGCACTGGAACACCGTAGCTCCTCCCATGCCCGCGCACCGGCGTCCCCACCACCGCCCATGGTGCACCCATGCGCGCGCGAGCGTACTGCACCACCGCGTGGCCGTCCCCGCCGTCGTCCGCCCTTGCCCGCCCCCACCTACACCTCGCCGCCGAAGCGCCCCCATCGTAGCGCTAGGTCACCGCCGTTGCCGATTGCTGCCCCACGGTCCCGCTGCGCTGCCCCGTCGTGGCCCGCGCCTTCCCTGCGCCGAGTCCCGTGCCGCTTCACCTTCACCATCATGGCCGTTTGCCTGGATGCGCCGGACCTAGTGTTCAGGAGCTACGGCGAGTAGTGGCGCCAGCTCCGCAAGCTCAGCGTGCATGAGCCTTTGAGCGCCGCCCGTGTGCAGTCGTTCTAGCGCATCCGCAAGGAGGAGGTGGGGCGGTTCATGCAGAGCCTCGCAACGTCCACCACCCTTGGCACCGCTATCGACCTATCCGAGATGATCTCTTGCTTCGTCAACGACACCTTCATCAGGGAGTCCATCGGCAGCCGGTGCAAGTATCAGGCGAGTACCTAGATGCCTTGGGCACTGCGATGCGGATGGCCATGAAACTAAGCGTAGCTAACATCTTCCTGTCATCCAGGCTATTGCAGAATCTTAGCACGGCGCTACGCAGGGCGAGGGCGTGCCGCGACTGGATGGCGCACATCATTGGCCAGTCTTTGCCGCCGGTGCTTGCTCTGCTATGGAGGATGAAGAAAAGGGTATAAATCCAAGACGTAGTTTTATACAGGGTCCTTATTGCGAAATACTTGACTCGTTTGAATAGTGAACTAGATCGTAGGTTGATTAGCTAAAAACTGGGGGCCTTTTCTTCAAAAACACGCGTCGTGACTGGGCCACGCCGCGCATGGGCCTACGGCCTGTGCAGTCGGCCACACACCCGCTTGGGCTGATCTAGGCAGCCTACACTAGGGCCATGAGCGCGCGCTGTGCTTGGGGCCACTGCGCGCCTGTCCATGCTAGGCCGCTAGGCCAGTTAGTTGCCGCCGTCCCCCTTTTTCATTTTGAGGTATTTTCTAATTGAATGTTGAAGCAAACTTGCAAAATCAATATAAAATTGCGTAGGTGTTCAAAAATGATGAAAACAATTTTGTTAGTCGCATAAAATCATGATCTACCTGTTAGTATGTTTTGTTCACATAGTTTGATAATATTCTTGGAAGCTATATAATTAATTTAAGGTATTAATATGGTAAAAAGATAACTTGTAGGAAATTATTGTGATAAATTGGTAATAGTGTTGGAGCTAAAATTTCTATAGTAGGCTCCCAGCTATATTAGGTACTCACTGTAGTTTTTGTAGTTCCAAAATAATTGGTTGCTAGATAGATAATGATGCTCTATTTCGAATAAAGATTAAATCGTTAGAACAGGGAAAGTAACTCCGTGGAATTGTATAACTAAAACACTTGTGGGGGAAATGACACCTTTCTTGACGATGTTGATGCATAGTTTAGTACGGACATCGTTAGAGCGAGCTCGTTAGCTTGTGAGGCGTGATCGAGTTTCTAAGCATTTCGGCTATCATTGATTATTTACATCTATGCATTTGCATCAATGCATATCATATTTGTACGATAATGGAGCAACAGATCAATTAAAGGATGATTAGAAATTCGAAGATGGTGTAATGGTATTCTCTCCAGGAGATGATGCAATGGGTTTTCTATTCAGATGATGGTGGATGATCTGATGATGCAGATACTAACTCTTAGTATATCTTACCCAGGCAAGCCCTGGTGCATAACCCCTACTTTTCTACAGTTTAAATTATATTTGTGCATTAAGTTTTAAGGAGTTGAATGAAACCCACTTGCATAAATATATCTTTATCCTATAAGTCTTACTAGTATGATAGGATCATGTAGATTGCTATGCTACAGGACTCCGGTAGAAGTCGAGTGATTGCCTGTCACTCGCGAGAGATAGGAAATATATTACTGTATTATTATGACTTGAAAAATATAAATGGTGGAAAGGAAATTGGTGACCAGGTAGGGATATGGTTTGGGTATTGGTGGGTGTAAGAGGTTGTGTCGCCGTGGACGCGGGGCATAGCTTAGTTACACTGTTTTCCCTGTCAGTGTCGATTACGGACTGATCGTTGCATAAGCCATCGAGGCAAGTCACAGACTTATTATCCCGAGCACATACTTGGGTATGGGCGCTTGGAAGACTTGTTGCTCTCTTGTCATGGGTTCTGGCTCTTTTTGGACTGACTCTCAGGGTTTCTTTTTGGTAGAGGAGGTCCTTGCACCGCACTGAGTCTGGGACTCAGGTGTGGGGGCATGGAGTCCCAGTTTGGACAGGGACCTATGACCCTAGGACAGGAGAGTGATTGGTTGGTCCTACTTGTGCCTTGGGTACAAGCGGAGCGTGTGTTTTCGGGGTACCCAGCTAGGGGCATTGATTCGTGAATCGCTAGGCGATCCGATACGGCTTGATTCACGCCTAGCACCATAGTAAGAACTGAAAGATGGAAGATAAAAAGAAAAGGAAATCTGATTGCTTACCACCTGCTTGAAAGTAGTACAGGTGCTTACATAGAATGGTTAGTTAATGAACCAATGCGGCTATTAATAAAAATCGAATATAAGGACGCACGCTTAGTAATGCTTCCTGCAAATGCAATAAACCCACAAGCTAGATAGCCTTGCATATCCTTAGAGTCTTTTCTTTCCTCCTGTCGGTTAAGTCTTGCTGAGTACAATTGAGTACTCAGGGTTTTATTCCCCCTGTTGCAGGTGACAGGTGAATGCTAGAGCTGACCCTTGTGTGTGGATACCTCCTGGTGGACTTAGTGAGGATTCCTTTACGCTGCGATCATAGTTTTTATTTACAACTCTCACCAAATGCTTTTATAAATGAAAGTTTCATAATCTATTGTCATAGTTTATATATCAATACTTCATCGTGTCATGTTAGATATTTATTTCCGCTGTAATTCGGATCGCTTGTTATATTTCGCTGTTCAATTAAATTGTTTATACTCTGATAATATGTTTATATTCCACTATTGCAAATGATAAATATTATACTCTGATGTTACATGCAAAGTGATGTAAGAAATGGTTAAGAATGATGTAAGCTTTATTATCTCATTTGTGATCCTGATGGCAAAAATGTGGATTTTTGGGTTCTCCCCTGGGGTGTGCCCGACAGGACTACGTAATTTTGTGTTCTCCTTCGAGTGCTTAGTGTCTAATGGAAGACGAGCACTCCTAGGAGGCATTAGATTAGGCGGTTCTGCCCCACAATGCCTTGGCGGTTGCCGTCGGATCGACGTGGCGCTCTTCTCGCTGTCTAATCCAGCTACCATCGAGTCGCTAGCGGTCTTCCTTGCCTCATCGCGTGCCTGTCCATGTTGAGATGTCATCACTCCTCTCACATCATGTAATGCCTTGACTCCACGCAGCGGCTTGCGCTTGGCTCTGTTTCACTGCCGTAGACATTGTCCGCCCGAATGAGCCGTCCCATCCCGGTAGCTCACGACCGCTCCCTCCGAGCCATGTCGTGAGCTTGTCCTCGCGTATTTATCGTAGCCTCGGCCGGGTTTGGCTAGGTCAAGCATAGCCATCGCTGCCTGCCTTGATCAGTAGAGCTACACCATTTTCACCTTGCTCACGGTCTGTTGCACGCCACCCTGGATCAGCGCTCTAGCAGCTAATTAAGAGCGATCGCTTGCGTGCTGACTTGTATCAGGGCACCGATGCACCTCGTAGGTGGCCAATTTGGCAATTTCATCACCGCCGACCATAGGCACCGCCACAGCCATAGGTTTGGGGTAAGTCCCACTCCGTGGGAAAAGAATCAAATTGAGGGTTCAAAGGATCTAACAATGCCTAGAGGGGGGTGAATAGGCATATCTAAAAATTAACTGCAAATACAAAGTTCAAATTTGTCAGTCAATGTTGGAAGTCCTGGCGTTTGGGTTGAAACTCCCGACGTCATCAGAAGTTCTGGCACAAACATCAGCAGTCTCGACGCCTACGTGAACTATAAAAGCACTGCCAAATTTAACTTTGTGGATTAATAATCTTACAACCCCACTTCCTTGTGGTTTGGTGAAGAGGTTGGGTCACTCCCTTGATGCCATAATGTCTCCAAACCGTAGATCGAGTCCAAACCCTAAAATGAAGTTCAAGAGAGAGAGAGAGACAAACAAATACAAGTAATCTCTAGCAATCACAACAACAAGCACACGAGACACAATGATTTATCCTGAGGTTCGGCAACCCCATAAAGGAGCTCCTACGTCCTCATTGTTGAGGTGACCACAAAGGTCCGAGTCTATTCCACCTCCTTGCCTCTCTCAAAGTGACCACAAAGGTCACTTCAGCTTTCCACTAAGAAATCAAAGGGTAATACAAACTTTCCAAGGCTCTTCCATAAGATGGAAGCTCTTGGGCAATGCCTAGCCAACTAGGGGCAAAGCCCCAAGAGTAATAGACGCAAAACCAACCGGCTTGATGAAGAAATCAAGTGCTCAAGCTTGCCAAAGTGATTCTCTCACTTAATCCACTCTCCTTTCACTCAAAACCCTAAGGACATCGAAGATTGGAGCAAAGGAGGGAGGAGAGGGGTGACTTTCTTGTTTAGGAGCTGTTGGGATGAAGTTAGGTCAGTTGTGAATGAGTCTGTGATGGTTAGAAGTCAAGAGAGGGCTATTTATACTCTTAGTAGAAATCTAACCATTCAGATATACATCGGAAGTTCTGACGCAGATCTCGAGACTTTCGACGTTAACAGAAAGCACTATTCACACATGGTCAGAAGTCCACGTGTGCAAGTCAATGTTGGAACTCCTAACAAACGTCGGGACTTCCGACGATCGGGACTCCCGACGTACGTCGGGACCTCCGACGTGCACAGTCAATCAACCAGTAAAGCCATAGGTGTCAGGACTCCCGACAAGGTCCGGGACTTTCGATGGTCGGAAGTTCCGACGAATGTCGAGACTTTCGACTAGGGCAGATAGCCGGCCAGCAGAGCCACAGGTATCGGGACTCCTGGCTTAGGTCGGGACTTCCGACTATCAGGAGTTCTGACTCACGTCGGGACTTCCGACGTCCTCAGTCACCACATAGGCTAAGTGACTGGGAGTCAGAACTTTCGGCTTGAGTCATGACTTCTAACTATCGGGGGTTTCAGCTTACGTCCAATCCAGCTACCGTCGAGTCATTAGCGGTCTTCCCTGCCTCATCTCATTCCTGTCCTTGTCAAGATGACGTTGCTCTTCTCGCGTCGCGTGGCACCTTGACTCCACGCAGTGGCTTGCGCTTGGCTCTATTTTGCTGCCACAGACATTGTCGGCCCAGATGAGCCATCCCATGATGGTAGCTCGCGACTGCTCCCTCCAAGCCACGCCATGAGCTTGTCCTCACATATTTATGGCGGCCTTAACCGAGTTTCGCAGGGTCAAGCATAGTCATCGCTGCCTGCCTTGATCAGTAGAGCTACGCCATTTTCACCTTGCCCGCGGTCTGTTGCACACCACCCAAGATCAGTGCTCCAGCAGCTAATTAAGAGCGATCACTTGTGTGCTGACTTGTATCAGGGCACAGGTGCACCTCGTAGGCGGCCAATTTGGCAATTTCGTCATCGGCGGCCATAGGCGCCACCATAGCCATAGGTTTGGGGTAAGTTCCACTCCATGGGAAAAGAATCAAATTGGGGGTGTTTTTTTTAGCTCGTGTTAACTTCCTCTATCTGGTGCTCATTTTTGTTTGGCTAGGGCATGCGTCGTCGACGTGCTGATGCCAGCTTGCCGCACCGGAGCACCGCCGTGCTGGCCGGGCGCACGTGGCTAGCTCGGCTCGAACTCTCTCCGACTCAACCGTCACCATAGCACAAACCGTGGTGAGCTCCTGACGCCTCCCCGCCATCTCGAACCGCCTTGTTAGAGATCTAGATCACCAAAACAACAGCGCCTTGTTAGTGTGAGGATGGTTTTGTTGGGGGTGCTGGATGAAAAATGCGCCTCTTGTGCAATAGTGAGCAAACGTGCCGGGAAATAACCGCGTAGTA